>NC_059357.1:42296689-42629189 GCF_019703515.2 Myxocyprinus asiaticus
CAGTATCTTTAACAATGACACACATCAACGCCATAACAACACAGGCCGCCATCTTGATTGTTTTGGGTTGAATGGATCACATGACTGCGTCACAAGACAACAAATACATCATTGTTTTCAAATATCTCTGTTTTCCCTGCACATTACAATGCAAAGACGAAAAGAAAATTTCACTTGGGAGAGTGTTTTCGAAAAGCTCAGTTTTCGCTGACAAAAACGGCGTCTCAGTGTGGATGGAAGGCCAAAGCTTAGCGAAATTAATGCGTTTTCAAACGAAAATGTATTAGTGTGGGACGTGGCCTGAAATGTGATGTTAGATGGTGAAACCCCCAATCGAGGATTACCGACAATAAAAAATACGAGGGTAACCTGGATTTACAGAGAATTTTCCATTAATGTGAAGACTGCACTCCACATATGGCCATGCTTTTCACGAAATGCAATTATATACTTTAAATGACAAACTTTGTAACTTGAATTGTAAAATTATAAACATTTATCATGTGATATTGCCGCTGCTCAGCGTAAGCCATACACATTGATAGAAAGTGTCGCTCCCTCACTCTGACTGAAGCGGTGAATGAAAACTATATTTGAAAACACAGCTCTTTGTCACTTAGTAATCTTTCAAAGCCATTTCTATCTTAATTTAATCAATCGTGCAGCCATAATAGATTCCATTCAGATGTCTCAGAGGTCAAATATGCATTTTTTAAGGTGTTTTGGATGGTTTTTTCTTTTTCCATGTTCATCTTTGTCACATCCGTAATGCATGTTCTTCCCAATCTAAACTGGAAAAGATGGTGACGAGGACTTCAAATATTCAATAATATTCATTGTGTCTTGCATGCTTAAACATATAGAAGACTGTAGCTTGACTAAGCAAAAACATCTTTGCATGTAAACATACTGAATGTTGCTGTGTCAGGCTGGTTGGATCCTCAAAAGAAAAAAACATTTTGATAGTGCAACTACGAATGGCTTACTGGTCTCTGCAAATTAAGAAAACATAAGGTATTTTAACATCCAGAAAATTACACATCACGTCTACAGCCCAATTCTAACACCAATTCTGAAGTTACCAACACCAGCTGGTCCTTCTGTAGAGTTATTTAGGAAGGAGAGTGTAGTGAAGCAGATAACAGAATTGACACTCTTAGCTTCTTTACTTATTCTCGTCTCTCTGGATCTTTTTATCTCTTTCTAAACACTAAAATGAGTGGCAGACAACTGCAGAGAAGAAGGTGTGTTTTGTGTTGTGCTATGCTAACTCCGATCCATACATAACCCTGTATCCATCTGGCTCCTGATCTGCACACAAACACACACACGGCTGGCAGTCTGGACACTTCAAAAGCTCTTCAGTACAAATATGGCAATCTAAGAGCCTCTCCACACCAGCACCTTGGAAACCACACAAATTAAGCTTCCTCATTCGTGTGATGGGCAGCAGAGAGAGACAGACAGAGTATGTTCTGGAGAGAGGACACATTAGTGTGACTGTGATAGAATGAGAGGATGTGATTGGTTGAAAGAACTACTTGAAGCGAATTTATTGGCTACAATAATCTTAGAAGTAACAGAGTGCAACAGTACACGTCCACTATTTCAGCCATCTTGGTTCTGAAAGTATTTTTCCCATTCATATTTTATTAAATGCTTCATAAAAGAGTTGTAAGCCATGAACCAATCCAGAGGTGAATTACAACATTACAAACTTTCATTTGGAACAAAAAATTATTTGAACATTGGACAAAAAGACTGATATTTCTGCTGTATTTTTTACAGGAAGCAGTCCTATCATCTGACACTCCAGGAATTTCCCAATTAAGGTGTCTGATCATGTGAACATACTATAATGGATATGACTAGTTGGTAGGTTTGGTCTTGATGGGCTAGATCTGCTTATACTGCTGCTGCACAATTAGACATTCATACAATTCCTTTGAAGCAGATCTAGACCTGTGGTGCTGGGGAGGAGGAGGGTTTCAGAGAGAAAACTCTCGTAGCGCACTGCAGTGAAACCGGCTAACCTGCAAACAACTGAGGCAATTTATATGTTAGACAAAGAAAGAGTATGTTTGTTGTTGCTCACAGATTACAAAGCATCTATTAGCTGCACCATGTAGACTTTCATGACTGAACTTATAATTATTGAAAAAAGACATAAACCAATTATAAACAGCAAATACACCAAAAATTATAATTTTATTTACAAAATAAGTTTTTTTTTGCATGTAATGCGTATTTGCATATATGCAGTTTGGGGGGTTATAAAATTTTATAAAGGAGGAAAAAACTATTATCTGTTAACCCATATCTGTTGTTGACGTCAAAGTCTGTATGCTTAAACAAACTCAAACAAATTTGCTGATGCCAAATTATTGGCCAATAAAAATAAAATGTGAAAACAGTGTGTCTCTACTCACTCATGACTAATCTCTTTGTGCCAAACATTAATACACACAACACACACTTTTGGTTTCCATAACTGCACTTGGCACTGTGCTCTCACTTGGAGAGTTCTTTGAGCACTGGGTGACAAAACGAGATGACCAAACAAAATTGCCTTCTGTTCTGACTGTTTTAATAAGAAACAACACCAGCACAGGGAGAGAGAAACCGGAGTGTAACCAGAGTCACACATGCCTGACCGACGATGATTCCGCATCAGACACCATCTAAAGTTAGTAAGAAGTATGAAGTATGCTTAAAATTTGTTGAAATGGGCTTACACAAGCTCTTCGTGACAAAACAGACTCATTTAATTTTATATTTTGTCTCAGATGAGAGTTTTGTACCTGTGATGTGCTCTGCAGAGGGCGTCACCCGACACTTCTTGAAGAAAGCATCTGTGTCTGGATCTACAACTAAGAGAGCCGTCTCATCTCCACTGGCTTTAATAGCAGCCACCACCTCTGAATGCTGCTTGCCTTCCACTGGAACTCCATTCACCTGCAAATAAAGAGAGACATTTGAACATATGCAAGACTTACTAAGTGTTAAAACAGTACCAGGAATATTCAGGATGAAATACTTGAGTGTTGAAGATGCTAATTTGAAAATGTAGCTTTTCAAGCTAAGAAGTTACAATCAAGCTACCTGCGAAAAAGAGTAGTGAGCAAAATTACAAGCAAAACAAGACTACACTACAAAAAAAAAAAACAAAAAAAAAAGACTAAAAAAAAGTAACGCAGATAACTACACTGATACTATTTAAGTGGGAAATACCTTTTTAAATATATAATTATCTGATAATATAATACAATTTTATCAGAGCAGCACTGTTCAAACCAATGACAAAAAAACAGCAATGTACTGTAGCATATTTTTGCGCTAGGCGCACTGCTACTTACTAGCTTGTTACTGGAAAAGTTACACTATTTTGAAAATAGCTAAGCTACTGTCATGCTTAGATTTTAAAAAGTTACTGCAACAATCTTCAGGATGAAATACTAGCATACTAGAATATTGGAGATGCTACTTTGAAAATTTAGCTTGTCAAGCTAAGTAGTTACAGTCAAGCTAGTCTTGAAAAAGTAGTTAGCAACACTACAAGCAAAACAACTAATTTAAAAAGTAGCTAACTTCATTGAATTTAAAGGATGAAATAACTTTTTTAAATATATAACAGATTACTAATTTAATCAGAGCATCATTGTTCAATACAACATTACAAAAAACAGCAATGTAGCATTTTGTCATGCACACCGGAAAGTTAGACTGTTTTGAAAACAGCTGAGCTACAGTCACACTACTGAAAAATTTAGTTGCGTTAGTAGTTTTGCTTCCTTTTATCAGCTACTCTCTGCTGTATATTGCCAACTATTTTTTTTAAAGAGAATATTTACCAGATTGTGTTGTTTAAAATGCACTTTTTACTATGTTTTAAAAGTTCATACTCCTGAGAATTTGTAATTAAATGCTTCACATGTATTCTGAATTCATAAATATATATTCCATTTTAAAATGACTATTAAATTTGATGGAAATGTGTCACAACTGAAATGCGTAAATCTTAAAAACTGACAAAAACATTTTTTTTTTATGTGTAATGGAGGGAAAACCATTGCTCATAATGAAGTGAAGCTCTCACCTTTGGATGTTACCCTGAAATCTATTTTTAGCATTATTCACATCAGCATTGTTCCAACAAAGAAAGTGTTTATCAAAGCAAGCATTAATTTTTCAATATTATCAGTCTTGTTTCCTGCAGTCCAAGGGAAGGATATCCTGTACCGTTTATTCTCAAATATTCACAAGTTAAGGCATACACACATGGTTGCCAAGAATCATGAGACAAGTTTGTCTGAACTGAATATCAAGGTCACATCTGACAGGATCCAGGCCTGATTCTGGAAGATTTTGGATGAAAACAGCAACTTGAAAATAGGTGAAAGATATAATGGATAAAAAGTCCAATGTACTAATGTAGGCTACTGTAAGTTTAGGTGGCACTTATTTAAAAGAATAGTTCACCAAAAAATTACAATTCTGTCATCATTCACTCACCCTAATGTCACTCAGATCCTATATTCTTTTATCTTTCTTGAAACACAAAAGAGGATCTTAGGCAGAATGTCGGAGCTTCTGTTTTCCATACAAATGAAAGTGGATGCTGATTTAAACTGTCAAGCAGGGCTTTACATTAACACCCGTCCAACCGGGCAAATATGGGTAGAAATCGGCAGTGGCGGAAACTCTGTCACTCATACTGGCCACTTTGGCGGGTGACATTTTCAGGTTTTTTTCTGCATTGAAAATTCTGTGAATGTCGGGCCACCGAAGCAAATTAAATTATATACAGTATATCTTGCTTTCAGTGATTTATAAACAATAAATATTGTTTTCATCTGAAACGCAGGCGTCTTTTGTGCAGCGCGATTCAAGCCTAGTTTTCGTGTAAGTGTAGCGCAAGCCTTTTCAGACCCACTCGCATGAGTGAACAACACGCTGCAACCGGGCTTCCCTCATTATCCATGCTTTATCGATATGTGTGCTCCAGAGATAAGACATGCTTGATTCAACCAGGCTTCCCTTGATATTGCGGTGCAGATTACAAAACTTATGCAACCCATACAAAATTGTTTACAGATTGTTCTACATTACAGCTCTTTAAAGGAAGTCAGACATCTCAAACGGCTAGACAGCCTCGACATTATAAATGACACTGATGAGAAAAAAGGGGGTAACAACATTGTGGCATGTACCAACATAAATTACAAGACTTTTCAATCTACACATCATCACATTTACTAAAATTTATCACGTTTTTGAACTATAGTAACTCTAACTGTTATTATGACAGAAATGTTGCAGATTAATATTAAATCTATTAGGGTAAATCTATTAGACAACTGTAAACGTTGTAGTTAAAGGTTTCTTAATGTGTTTGGGCTATTTGGTTTTTCATAAATACTATAGTTTATTTTTCAGAAAGACTATTGTAATGGTTCAATGAAATGAGGATGCGGGAAACAGTGATTCCAACTCAGGTATGTCACTTTTATTTTATAAATTAAACACGTCCACATCAAGTGTGATGGTAAAGCTTCACAACAGCCAACAGCGGCCAACACACACACACACACGCAGCTTGTCAGCTGGGTTCTCTCTCCCCCTCTCTGGGGTTTTGGGCAGCATTTTATCTCCCCACCTCTCACTGTGAACATAGAAATCCCAATTAGCAGCAATTCATCTCAGGTTAAAACCCTTACCGCTTCCTCTCTCCCCAGACGAACGCTCAGCCATGCCCTCACCCCCCCCCCCCCCCCCCATCTTTCTAGAGAGGAAGTCCGCAACAGCCATCTGCGCCCCCGGCCTGTGGACCACCTCAAACTTAAACAGAGTGATCCAGGCGTTGGCATCCTTCATGTGGTGGAGCCACTGGAGTGGGGCATGGTCTGAACAGAGGGTGAATGCTCGTCCCAGCAAATAGTAGCGGAGAGTGAGGACCGCTCACTTGATGGCCAAGCACTCCTTCTCTATGTTGCTGTATTTAGTCTCTCTCATAGAGAGCTTCTGACTAATGTACAGCACCGGCGGCTCCTCCCCCTCCACCACCTCGGACAGCACAGCACCCAGCCCCCTGTCCGATGCATTCGTCTGCAAAAAAAAAGGGAGAGAGAAGTTAGGGGAATGCAGAAGCGGCCCGTAACAAAGTGCTTGTAGGCATGGCTCCGTCCACTGGACCAGGTCTGGAGCTCCCTTTTTATTGAGATCAGTCTGGAGCTCCCTTTTTATTGAGATCAGTCAGCGGGCTGGTGACATCTGAATAATTAACCTTCGATAATAGCCAGCCAGCCCCAGGAACTGTCTCAACTCCTTTTTGGTCTTAGGTCTTGGGCATGTCGCAATTGCTGTGGTTTTATCAATTTGGGGCCGCACTTGCCCATGACCCAAGTGGAACCCCAGATACTGTACCTCCACCCACCCAACTGCACACTTCTTTGGGTTTGC
Source organism: Myxocyprinus asiaticus (assembly GCF_019703515.2). Classification (NCBI taxonomy): domain Eukaryota; kingdom Metazoa; phylum Chordata; class Actinopteri; order Cypriniformes; family Catostomidae; genus Myxocyprinus; species Myxocyprinus asiaticus. The sequence goes on from NC_059357.1 coordinate 42,303,149, forward strand.
TGTGAGCCCTGCTTATCGCAGTGACCTCAGAATGGCCCTCAGGTGCTGCATGTGCTGCTGCCAATCATTATTTTAAATAATGATATCATCCAAATAAGCAGTGGCATATGCAGGGTGCGGTCTGAGGACCCTGTTCATAAGACGCTGAAGCGTAGCCGGGGGCCCCAAACAAACCAAATGGAAGGGTCACAAATTGGTGCAACCCAAACGTTGTGGAAAAGGCTGTTTTCTCACGGGACATCGGCATTAAGGGGATCTGCCAATATCCCTTTGTTAAATTCAGTGTCGAATAAAAGCGAAACATGCTCAACCGATCGAGCAGTTCATCAATACGAGGCATTGGATATGCGTCAAATTTCAACACCACGTTGACTTTCCTATAATTCACACAAAACCGGACCGAGCCATCGCTCTTAGGTACCAGAACTACCAGGCTGGCCCAATCACTGTGGGATTCTTCTATTATCCCCATATCGAGCATGGGCTTTAATTCTTCCCATACTACCTGTTTTTTGTGTTCAGGTAACCGGTAGGGCCGGCTCCGTACCACTACCCCGGGGGTTGTCTTGATGTGGTGTTTTATGAGATTAGTGCGGCCAGGGAGAGGTGAGAACATGTCAGAGAAATTATTTTGCAACCTGGCAACCTCTGTACGTTGTGACGGTGAGAGGTGTTCTCCACAAGGGACCGGGGTGAACTGACTGGCTTTTAGACTCACCTCCGGACCGAGCTTCTCCCTCTCCGGAACTACCGTCGCCAAGGATATGGAGACCACCTCTCTCCATGGTTTTAGGTTGAGGTGGTAAATTTGACGAGCCCCTCTCCTATCCGTATGCACTACCTCATAGTCGACTTCCCCAACTCGCCGTGTGACCTCAAAGGGCCCTTGCCACTTTGCGAGTAATTTCAAGCTCGATGTGGGCAGTAATACAAGTACTTTTTCTCCCGGTGCAAATTCCCGTAACTGAGCTCCCCTGTTATACAGCCGGGACTGTTGTTCTTGCACCTGTAGCAAATTCTCCTGTGATAGTCGCCCAAGTGTGTGGAGTTTAGTTCTCAGGTCAAGAACGTATTGAATTTCATTTTTACTCTGTGAAGGTCCCTCCTCCCAATTTTCCTTCATGACATCTAACACGCCATGGGGCTTATGCCCATATAACAATTAGAATGGGGAAAACCCCGTGGAGGCTTGCAGGACCTCTCATACTGCAATTAACAAGGGTTTGAGCCACTTATCCCAATTCCGAGCATCTTCATGCACGAACTTACGAATCATGTTTTTTAAGGTTTTATTAAATTGTTCGATCAAGCCATCCATTTGTGGATGGTACACACTTGTAATACCCAATAATTCATACAGCTCGCGTAGTGTACGTGACATGAAAATAGTGCCCTGATCAGCGAGGATTTCTTTCAGAATCTCCACTTGGAAGATTATACTGAAGAGTGCCTCTGCAACATTACGTGCTGAGATGTTGCACAGACGCACTGCTTCCAGATATCACATTGCATAATCCACCAGGACTAACACAAAGCGATGTCCGTGTGCCATCCGTTCTAATGGCTCAACGAGGTGAAGCCTCCATATGCGCTATGCCTCTGTGGCAACAAGCTCAACAAGCCACGTGATAAGATGCAGTTGACGGTCTCAGACGCGGAGGCAACTGGGATTCATCCTCCGCCACCCGGATTGAGGCGAATCACTACGCGACCACGAGGACTTAAAAGCACATTGGGAATTGGGCATTCCAAAAAAAAAAAAAAAAAAAGGAACCTCGATCAACGGAAGAGGGTGCAAAGGCGCTTTTGGAGCGGCCGGTGGATTCACCAGCTGACATTCACGGCATGCTGCACACCACCTACGAACATCCCCGTGAATGCCCGGCCAAAAAGAACAGGCCATGAGATGGCTTTGTGTTTTCCCCAGTCCCAAGTGACCTGCCAACAGATCATAATGAGCCGCCTGGAATAACATTTCTGACAGCTCTTTGGTACTAACAACTGGGTTGTATTTTCCTCTGTGCGAGTATCCTGTGTCACTTTATGCAACTTATCTTTTATAATTGAAAAATATAGATATGTAAGTGCGATGTCCTGCTGAAGACGTTGACCATCAATCACTATCACTTGGTCAAATGCGTGTTTCAGGGTTTCATCTCGTGACTGCTCTAGAGGGAAATCCTCTACCAGGAATTCCCTAAAGGCAGGGGAGGATGACACCTCCCCTTCCCCAGCGTCAGTCTGACGCAGAACAGACGTAGACAGCCCAGGTCACACTCCCCAGCCAGAGCTTCGCACATCCCACACCAATTCACTTCCTCACAGGACCCATCCGCACACAGCCCCTTCAATAATAAACGAAAAGCTGACCAATTAGTTCCCAAAATTAGCAGATGGGTGAGGCGCAGAGTAACCACCACCTCAACAATATGCATTTGTCCCCGGAAGATTATCGTGACAGTCACTACAGAATAATCATGAATATCCCCGTACACACACCTCACCTTCACCCGATTATTTGTTTCCAATGGCCCGTTTTGAACCAAGCATTGACGAATGGAGGTTTGATTACAACCTGAATCCACCAAGGCTTGGTATGTACCCCCCTTAATACTCACGGAAACTTGGTACATCCCTGCTCGACCAGGGGCAGTCTGCTCTCGGACGTGACCCGGCTCCCCACAGTCCAAGCAGACTGGCCCAGGCCTCCCGCCCACACTCGTGGCAGCGGACTCCACCTGAGAGGAAGAGAGGGGAGAGATGGGGTTTGATAGAGCAGAAGAACCCCTATGACCGGAGAGCTGGTCTTGGGGGAATGTTCCCCCATTTCCGGGGAAACGGAACAGGGCGGAAGGAGGGGGGTAGAGAGAACAGGGGAGGAGACAACAGGGGGAAAGGGCGTGGGGTGTGCCGGCCCCCAGATACGCCGTCAGATGGTCTTCCACCAGCTGGATCGCTTCGTCCAGCGACGTCAGCCGGTAGCACTGGACCCACTCGGCTGTCCCCTTTGGCACCCGGGGGATTAACTGCTTCAGCACCACCAAGCTGATGGCATCATCGGTATCGCTGTCTTCCTCGGCCAGCACCTACCACCAGCAGGCATCATGGAGCTGATGAGCAAACAGGCGGCCGACCTCACTCAGCGTCAAGGAGCGGAAACACTGGCGGTGTTCTTCTGGGCTGCGGCGACCCATTGCAGGATGGACTCCTTCAACCTTGTGTAGTTCAGTAAGTCGGCGACTGGAAGTTGTTGCGCCGTGATCTAGGCTTCCCCGGTCAGAAGCGGCAGAAGATGTACCGCCCATTGTTCCTGCGGCCATCTCAGGGCTTCGGCCATGTGCTCAAATAGCTCGAGGTAGCCCTCCGGTTCATCTTGAGGACCCATCTTCGTGAGCAGCACGTGAGGGTTCGGGGAACGGTCGGCGGCCGGCATCTCCAGGGTTACTAAGCTCCGCATCACCCGCCGGTCCTCTTCCTGGGCCCGAAGGAGCACCTCAAAATGCTGCTGCTGCTCCACACGCATGTCCACGATGCTGGCAAGGGATCTGAAGACTTCCTCCAGCGGTGATGACACCATGGCAGCGTATCCTTCTTCTTCTTTTATCTCGGGTTTTCGGCACCAGTGTAATCGTTCAGTGAAATGAGGAAGTGGGAAACAGTGATTCCAACTCAGGTATGTCACTTTTATTTTATAAAATAAACACGTCCGCCTCAGGCGTGACGGTAAAGCTTCACAACAGCCGACAGCAGCCAACACACACAGCTTATCAGCTGGGTTCTCTCTCCCCCTCTCTGGTGTTTTGGGCAGCTTTTTATCTCCCTGCCTCTCACTGTGAACACAGAATTCACAATTAGCAGCAATTCATCTCAGGTGAAAACCCTTACCATTTCCTCTTTCCCCAGATGAATGCTCGGCCATGCCCTCGCCCCCACAACTATCTACATTGACCTAACCACAGTATTGTGGAGCCATCCATGGTCTTACCTGTGGTTATGGCCTTATTATTACAAATGCCACTGTTAAACAATGGAAAAACAATGGTAAACTTTCATAAAGGCAAGTCCCGTACAATTTTTAATAAAGGAATATAAAGTCTGGACTTCCATGAATTATGGGCAAATTGTTGACAAAATGTTCCTCCTGATCTCTCCTACTCCTGTTCTAACTAGTTATCTTTGTCTTTGAATATTCCAACAGATGACTTAAATTATTAGGCTTGTGTCCTGCTGAACTTATATCATTCTTGTTCAAATCAAATGTCAAATCAAATGCATACAGTAACAGTCTCCAGTTACCTTTATCAGTTTTTTGGAACAGATCACTCTGTCTGTATGTGGAATGAGGGTGTGTCTGTTAGTTGAGTTCACACAGCACCAGAGAGGAAAAGGACAATGTGCGCTCAGCAGCAGGAACAATAGCTGCCTGTCCAACACAAAGAGCGTGGCTCACAGCAGGAGCACTGGAGGCCCCTCTGGGACAACAAAGAGCCCTCAATCCCTCCCTCTCCTTCCTTCCCTGCCTTCACTAATACACTGGTGGCCTTTCTGTAGCCCTTAATCCGGATAGAGGGCCGAACGCGAATGCACTGAGAATAATAACTTGCACAAGAAAAGGAGAGAGCTGAGAGTCCCCCACAAATCGGAATTAAATGAACACTTTACAGAATGTTGAATGTGTAATGGATATGACAATTTAGTAGGTTTGGTCTTGGTAGACTAGACATTCATACAATCCCCGTGAAGCCTAGACAGATGTTGCTGGGGAGGAGGAGGGTTTCACAGGAAAAACTTTCGTATAATGTTGAAAGTGAAACCAGTTACTAATAAACAACTGAAGCAAACTACATGTTAGACAAAGAGAGAGAACACAAGTTGATTAGCTAACAGATTACAAGTCAAACAGTCTTGTGAAGCCAGACCTTTGGCTAAAATGGCAAAAGGTCTGGTAAAGGCTAATTTATACTTATTGGGCAAACAGGATTTTTTTAGTTCCCCTAAAATGGTGACGAAATGCAATGACGTTTTATTTCTGCCAAGGTGTTTATTTGGTGATATTTCTCCTATTCTTGCTCATCTCTGAAATCCTTGACCTAGGATTACTCAGCTGGATGAAGGCCATTAATGACTGGTTAAAAAACTAATCGTTGGTGTGGTTTGGACTTGTCAGTTTTTTATTTACTATCGCACAAACCAGCTGGGAAGTGGTTACCTAGGTTACTTTCATTAAAAATGGATAACCTTGAATCCAGTCTCTCAGAAATTGTGCAGAAGTCACTTTTTTATATGATTTACAAAACAAACTAACTCATTTTAAAATGATGCCATGCATAGTATTAACGACAGCTTCGTTCGCCTAGGGTGCTTCAGTTCGTCCAGGAGAAAAAGTTTGGTTTCTTGCATAGTAAAAATTAGGCTTAAAGCATACATGTGAAGCAAATCAGCACAGTTGGTTTTGTAATAACATGCTCTTTAGAGGCAGGGCTATCTATGATATATTATATAGATATATCGGATTTAACCGATTAATCAGGGCCAATAGTTGCGTTTTTTTAACTAATGGCTATCTGAAAAAAAAATCAACTAGTTATATAGTTATTTTTGGTTTAATTTCTCCGTGGCCAGCACTGGAGGGTTCTACAGTCTGAACTCCTTGGTTCAACGATATAACAGTGCCCTCTAGATGCTAACTAAAAACAATCACTGACTCCTCGTGGAGTTTGTTGTGCAACACGACTAGGCTATTTATAGAGACGGACACTTCAAAAGCGGGTTTGAAACATCGACAGAGAAAAGCCAAGGTTTTTATACAATACACGTTATTATTATTGTCATGGTACAATAAATCACTCATTTAAGACAACCAAAGGTGGTTTGATAATTAATTTGTTAATACATTTGTTAATTAATAAACTAATCACTGTACTGGAGAATTGCATTGCTGACAAGGTGGAGAGGATGCTAACATTAGTTGTTCGAATGGTTAGAACAATGTTACAAAGTCAAGGATGGAAACGGCTTACCTTTCCTCTTAATACGCTTTTTTGAATAATAATTTTTAAAAAAAGTCACTTATGAAATCGTGCGTTTAGTTTTTTTCCAGGGTTGAAGTGTGTCCACATGTTCCAGTCAGATTTTAAATATGAGTGCTCCGAAGAGGTTTTGTTGTGAAGCAAATTTATGTTAGTTATCAGTAGTATAATCATTAATGCCAAACTTATATGAATATGCTGCCAGGGTTTTTGCTTTTGCTCGGCCGTTGGCTTGCTTCAGAAGACCAAGTGCTAGCAAATTACATTGCGTGAATGAGATGCGCACAGGAACAGTTTTATAGTTTTACGTTTTATAGTTTTTTTGATTATAAAGTTTTCTCCGTTCTGACAAAATTAACTTCTGTCCAAGCTTCCTAATTTTATGACATAATTATGTACAAAAAAACAAAACAAAACAAAACATAAGAGCATGGTAAAATATATACATCGGAAATATATTTGATATTCATGAGGGGGCACACTGTTATATAATACAATGTGCTCATGTGAGTGCACATATAATATATACAATGCTATTCTAAAATTACCTTTAAAAAGACAAGACTTGAGTTGATTTTATTTCTATCCTTTTTTCTCTCTCCTTTCTTGTACATCATTCATATTTAATACGACAATAAAATACAATAATAAATATCGTCAGTAGTGATGAAGCATACATTCACTATTAGGCTTTATGAGGCAGTGTTTTATGTTACTGCTGAACAAAAAACACATTTGACCTGTAATATTTTAATTAATATTTTAATTAATTTCAGATGACAAAGGCTTTGAAGAAGGTACCAGTGTGGGAGAAATATATAAAGTATTGCCATTGAAAGTGATACTTACTAAAGTTCAGAATTATTTTACATAGAGTGGAAAATATTTATTCATATTATACATTTTGTTTTTCCACCTCAGTTATCGGTATCGGCAAAACCCACTATCGGTCGACCTCTAATATTATACCATAATAAAAGGCTGGCATGGGACATTTGTTTACTGGATGTTCCAGGTTCAATACAAGTTAAGCTCAATCGACAGCATTTGTGGCATAGTGCTGATTACCAAATAAATAATAATAATAATATTTAGACTCGTCCCATCTTGTCTTTAAAAGCAAAAATTTGTCCTTATAGTACAAAGTAATTGGGGCCAATCCGTAAACGTGAAAATACAAAAGTATAGCCACAAGACGTAAACAATATGCATGTTAACATGATTTTAGTGTGATAAAATCACTTACTAACCTTTTCTGTGTAAAGTTATATCCAATTTTAAAACTTCGTTGCCATGATGACTTAACGCAATAAACTCTAAAATGACTGTAAAAACAATGTTTTAAACACCTTTACAGCTCAAATAATACATGAATTTTAACAGGATTAATTTAAGTGCTTTTTATAAAATGATACGTTTCACATTATTGCCTTTAAAACCTCCAAACAATGGCCCCATTCACTTACGTTGTAAGTGCCGCACTGTAACCTCGAAAAGGAGGGACGAGTCAAAATAATTCTTTGTATAATACCAAAAATGCTGTCGACTGAACCCAGAACGTTCCTTTAATTTTAATAATGGCGCAGCACTCTCTACAAGCGATTGCACAGAAAACACATGGAAAAACAGCAAAAATTATCTAGACAGTCTAAGTACAGCACACAAAACCTAAGTACAGACTATTTCACAGACATAACTAAGTAAACAAAGCAAAATATTAAGTTCTGCTCTAGATATCTGATGGATATCTGCTTTACTTGCTATTATGTGCCTCAAACAAAACTGAGTATCTTTAAAAGATTTGATGTCACTTTGGCAAATCCAGTGATAATTTCATCCTCAAAATGGCTCATTGTAGGAAAGTATCTTAACTATGCAGTGACCAAAACATGTTAAACAAATCAAAATCAATATATTTTATTTAAGCTTCTTGAAAGCTACATCCCCAGCTCTTAGCCAACAACATTAGGTTCATCGTGAAATGCTTTTAAGCAGCACTGAAGGATTATATGCTAGACACTTGTTGGCTACTTTACCTTTACCATCTGTTTCAATTCTCAGCCATTTAAAGTTACGTTTTATAAAGAAATTCATAAATAGGTACAATTTATTTCTGTCTTGGAAACTAATTGTAACATTTTAGCGTAATATCAAAAGGGTTTTAAGAGCATAAGAAATATAAATTCAGTCAAGTGTGTCCAAACATTTGACTGGAACACAAGCTCCAGATAGAAACATTATCATTGCCTTGAGTAATACATTGTAAATTCTGTTTGCTCTGTTTGACGTTTTGTTTGCATTCTCTTCTCTCTGTAATGTTTATGGTGGTGATGTGTTTGTTCCACGGCTCTTGCCCATGTTCCATTTCTGTCCCATGAGTCTCTCATCCTATGTTCTCAACAGGATGGGCTAAAAAAGTGGCACAATATGCAAATGTTTCTTTTCTAGGAACAGTGTGTATTAACGCTATATCTGGAAAAGTATCAATCCATCGTGTTTTATTCTAACATCAGTGATTTTTTAGGCTTCCTTTTTTATAAAACTGCCTGAAACAGAACACAAAATGTGAAATTATTAGCTCTGTTGTTAGAACTAGTAAGCTGCCTACCTAGATAGCAGTTTTAGGGCATTATATGTGCACTCCTGATGCGAATACTGTTCCAAACTCGTTTTGGTCAAAGTCAAAAGGCCCGGGCATACTACGTTTTTCTGCGTTCCGGATCAGATCGTGCCCAGTCAACCACGTTGCCTTTCAAAGTATACTCTTCTAACCACAAGCGAATACAAATGCGTTCGACACATGCGCATTATGACTGCTTTGTGATACTCTTTTAGTACAGTCAACGACTGGCACATGAGCATGTCGAGGAAATCTGGGCCACGCGCGGACAGTCCGCGCAGACTGTGCTGATGACGAAATTTGCAATGCGAACAACCAAAGTATGCTTTGGGCTTAAGGCAGCAATTTCAGAATGCATTGCTCCAAGCTCAGGTGATTGTGAAAAGTTTCATTCATGATGGCAAATGCAAAAGAGAGATATTTTTATTTATTTTTTCTTAATTTTCTCCCCTTTTCTCCCCAATTTGGAATGCCCAATTCCCAATGCGCTCTAGGTCCTCGTGGTGGCGTAGTGACTCACCTCAATCTGGGTGACGGTGGATGAATCTCAGATGCCTCTGCATCTGAGACCGTAAATCCGTGCATCTTATCACGTGGCTTGTTGAGCGCGTTACCGCGGAGACCTAGCGCGTGTGGAGGCTCACGCTATTCTCCACTGCATCCACGCACAACTCACCACATGCCCCACCGAGAGCAAGAACCACATTATAGTGACCACGAGGAGGTTAACCCAACGTGACTCCACCCACCCTAGCAACTGGGCCAATTGGATGCTTAGGAAGCCTGACTGGAGTCACTCAGCACGCCCTGGATTTGAACTTGCAACTCCAGGTGTGGTAGTCAGCGTCTATACTTGCTGAGCTACCCAGGCCCCCCGCAAAAGAGAGAAATTACAATATTAAATATTTTTCATTCTATTAAAAAAATTATAAATAAAAAAATAGTTTCATCTAACTAAAACTTCACCAGATATTTGTGTGTATTTGTTGCACTTATTAGAGAATCGAGTCATTATCTTACTGTCACGCTAAAGGCCAAAGTATACTTTGGTTTTCTGCTTTCCAGATCGGGTCTCGCACAGTATACGTGATGCATAATTTCAACATCAACACAGTCTGCACGGACACAGATTTTCTCGACAAGCAGACAGTCCTTGTCTGTGCAAATCGTCGGCGCATGTGCCTATGCCTACTGTACTAAAAGAGTATCAAAAAGCAGTCATAGTGCACATGCGTCTAACACATTCGTATAGGCTTGCTGTCAAAATAGTATACTTTTAATGGCTGAGCGCAAAACCGTGTACAAGACGATCCGTCAAGCGAAAAAACGGTATGCCCGAGCCTTAGAATCACACTACAGAGCGCAACGGTGATCACACATTTTTCAGCAACCTAAGCGGCCATTCACACCTAACACATTTTGTGTCTGTCTATGCAATTGTTTTTGCACTAACTTGCGCTAGACGGACGTCTTTGACCATTGCGCCTCGTCTCGCTGTTTTCAGCATCTCGCACAGGAGTAGTGTTTTTTAGATGCCGTGTCAGGTGAAAAAGAATATAAACTTTTAAAAACGTGTCTCGAGATGCACGTTCAGTTATTTTCGTTGCTCTGTGTCTAGCTTTTTTCAGTGTGAGAATGCATTCAGTCTGAACAGCACCTTAGTTTCTGAACTATTTTCCCCATATATTTTCAAAACCAAATTGAATTTTAGTAATAGATTATAAATATAAAACAATATATTTTAAATGTATTGCAAAACATATAGATACATACAAAAATTTAAGTTGTTTTACTTCCAAAATGCTACTGTTGCGCTCTATTGGAATGACTGTTAGTTTAGTCTCATGTGAGTGACTATTAACATAGTTGCTGCCTATGTAGAGCGTTTCAGAAGTCAATTATGAGGTTCCATTGAGTAAGGATGCTGTCTTAGAAGGTGGCTGTCTATGTAGACAGCGAGACGGCTCAATAGGGTTTGGATTTGAAACAGGGCTAATGCATTTGTACCTGTATTATCTGGTCTTTGGGATGCAGACCGGACCTCTCTGCTGGCGAGTCAACATCTATAGCTCTGATGTACTGACCGGGTCGGGACTTCTCACTGTGCAGGTTGAAGCCGAAGCCGTTTGGGCCTTTCCGAATGACACAGAGCCGAGGTCTGAGCTCCAGCTTAAAGTCCTGCAGGACAGACACAACACAACACCAGCACAATGAAACACAAGCACATGCCACTGGAATGCAGGAAGTGTGGTGACTGTATGTCAGTTTACTTCATCAATAGTATATTTTAGAGCAAAGCTTCTCAACTGGTTTTGATTCACAACCCAGATTTGACACTGATATCAAGTGCCGACCCAACACAGTATCTGTATTTTTTATGTCCTTAAAATCAAACAGTGAATTTTTTTTTATATTACCAAGAACCAAGAAATTCTGGTCTCTAAATCTCTAGAATTTAGATAGTTTAACGCTGTCGGCAGCCAACAGACCTTATTCACGCTAGCGCCATCTTTGATTTTTAATGGGAATGACTACGAGGCTGTGAGGAATAGACTTACAGTCTCTTCAATGCCACAAACGGTATAAAGCTGTAAAAAGCTCCTAGATCACATCTGATTTTCCACAACTCATGTTGTCTGGAGTTCTTTGTACACTGAATGTTCTTGGACAGATATTTAATCAATGTTTTGTCCACAGAACGATCCAAAAACACTTTAAACTGCAGTACAGCCCATTGAAGAGACTGTAAGTCTATCCTTCACATCCTCATTGTCATTCCCATTAAAAATCAAAGATGGCACTAGCATGAATAAGGTTTATAATTCACTGTACAAAATACACTGTGGTAGGAACAAACCATTTTTATCCTTGTTGCAAGTGAACCCATATTTAACGTAGTGTGGGTCATATTTTTAACCTTGCATAGTTTTGTTTATGGTTTTTGAGAGTGAGTACGTGTCACGCAGCCTGTCTCTGTTGTCATCTACTTAATATGTCTAGCTTCTATCAAATGACAGATTCATTTGCGTATGATTGGACGCACAGCCTTTGATGTCAACAACAAAAGATTTGGGAAGCGTTTTCTAACTACACATACACCGATCAGCCACAACATTAAAACCACCTGCCAAATATTGTGTAGCTCCCCCTCGTGCGCCAACCCGCATCTCAGTATAGAATTCTGGGATGATATTCTTCTCACCACAATTGTACAGAGTGGTTATCTAAGTTACCGTAGACTTAGTCAGTTCGAACCAGTCTGGCCATTCTCTGTTGACCTCTCTCATCAACAAGACATTTCCAGCCACAGAACTGCCGCTCACCGGATGTTTTTTGTTTTTGGCACCATTCGGAGTAAATTCTAGAGACTGTTGTTTGTGAAAATCCCAGGAGATCAGCAGTTACAGAAATACTCAAACCAGCCCGTCTGGCACCAACAATCATCCATGCGATTATCTATTATCAGCCAATCGTGAGGCAGCAGTGCAGTGCATAAAATAATGCAGATACGGGTCAGGAGCTTCAGTTAATGTTCACATCAACCATCAGAATGGGGAAAAAATTTGATCTCAGTGATTTGTACTAGTGCCCGACCGATATATCGGTCGGCCGATATTAGCCTTTCACCGATATATCGGTATTGGCGTATATGTTTACCGATATGCGCCAATATGAAAACTTTTTTTCAGAACATATAATGCACAAAACAATGCTTTAGAATTGGTGTCATAGCGTAGTTTGTCCAGCAGAGCGCGTTCCATCTCCATTGTTTACAGAGCTGATGGTTCTGCAGACAGGGCGGAGTTCAGCAGTGTGTTCACGGTAAGTTGTTAACTAGTTTGTGAAATACATACTGGAAACTTAATAAACAATGACCCCATCATTTTCCCTTTTCAATATTACTAATATAACGTTAACCCTGTCCTTGACAACCATGTCACATGTTTATCTTTGTTATTGTTTGCTATGTTAGCCAGCTATAGTTTGTCAGTGCATTAAGTAATGTAGCAAATTGAAAGGTAAACATTAGAACATAATTTTGAAGCTCAGCAGACAATGGTGCGGTGGTGGATTGTGCTGTTGAGTGTTGATTTCATGCTATGTTATTACCTAGTTGCTGAGACACAATGCTGGAAAGTAAAATAAACAATGTCCGTCTTTTACTCTCTGTGACAATGAGCTTATAGCTAACTAGCTAATCACATAGCTACTTTCATTGTTGTCAGCTGAGTGGAAGCTAATGAGTAAACATGTATTCACCAAACTGTTTTGTTCAGGATTCACAGTTTGGTACCCCCTTCAACCGAACAATTCCAGTCATTGCATTTATAAAATATAATATTTAAAAGTTTCCACCGTTGAACGTTTCCCCTGAACTTGTATAACAGAATGTGGTGTAACACCGCTGCCGCTGTTTATCTTGACTCGGCAGTATTAATATAGTCAGCATTTGACTGATACTAAACAGTACTGATATTTATTTAGCTATTTATTTTATTTTTATTTTTATTTATTCTTTATTTTAATGGTCAGCATTTGACTGATACTAAACAGTACTGATGTTAATTTAGCTATTTATTTTATTTTTATTTATTCTTTATTTTAATAGTCAGCATTTGACTGACACTAAATATATAGTACTGATGTTTATTTAGCTATTTATTTTATTTTTATTTATCCTTTATTTTAATGGTCAGCAATTGACTGATACTAAACAGTATGGATGTTTATTTAGCTATTTATTTTATTTGTATTTATTCTTTATTTTAATGGTCAGCAACTGACATACTAAACATATAGTACTGATGTTTATTTAGCTATTTATTGTATTTTTATTTATTTTTTATTTTCTCAGTGTTCATTTCTAGAATTTGTTGACAATGTATAATAATAATGTCAAATATTCTTTGATAAAAATATTTGTTTAAGAAAGCAGCCTTCTGAGTACCTTTGCATAGTCATATCGGTGCAAAATCGGTGAACAATCTACATAGAAAAGGTCTGTTTTCATTCCAGCTCAAAAATGAAATATATTGATGAATTTTCCCTCTCTAAAATCGGTTTCGGTCTCAAAAATCCCATATCGGTCGGGCTCTAATTTGGACGGTGGCATGATTGTTGGTGGCATGATTGTTGGTGCCAGATGGGTTGGTTTGAGTATTTCTGTAACTGCTGATATTCTGGGATTTTCACGCACAACAGTCTCTAGAATTTACTCAGAATGGTGCCAAAAACAAAAACATCCAGTGTGCGGCAGTTCTGTGGACGGAAATGTCTTGTTGATGAGAGAGGTCAACAGAGAATGGACAGACTGGTTCAAACTGACAAAGTCTACAGTAACTCAGATAACCACTCTATATAATTGTGGTGAGAAGAATATCATCTCAGAATGTTATTCTGAGATGCAGGTTGGCGCTGTTTTGCTGGCACGAGGGGGACCTACACAATATTAGGCAGGTGGTTTTAATGTTGTGGCTGATCGGTGTGCATGTTTATAGTTGGTTATATATGGTTATACAGTATATATGGCTAGTTGCACTTTATTATTTGCTTTTAGCATTGTTTTTATTTCCCTCCTGTTCATGACCCTATCAGAACAGATCTGTGACCTTTTTTGAGTCGCAACACACCTGTTGAGAACCACTGTTCTAGTGTTATGTACTGGGAACAATGGGAAGACACACTGTGAGCTGGTGGAGAGGAATCAGTCCAGACAGAAGGATGTTTTCTCTTTGTCCTGAATGTGGTGGAAGTGAACGGCACACAGGATGAGGTAACTTGATTATGACCCACCCCTCACTGTTCACTGGCAGTATGCTACATTGTCATCCAACACCTTTCCGCTACGTATAACAAGTTGGGACTTTTTATAGACCACTTTTTAGGGAATGATTTAAACTATTATTTGTGTTTAAGTTGCTGTCATTATATTTTGCCTAGAGAAACATACAATGAAAAATATACAGATTTCAACGCAGTGGAAATTTTTCTGTCATACACCTTTAATTGTTCGGAAACACAATTTCAATCTCCTAGTGGGTAAAATGGACCTTACACGTCATACTTCATTTGAAAAAAATACAGTTCATTGGCTGGTACTGTTGCTTCTAGGTCACGTCCAGTTTTCAAAACCCATGTTTTATGGAGCTTTTGTCCACTGGAAATGTTCAGGAAAGACATATTTTCAAATGTTAATTGTACATAGGTATAAGCATTCATTGTAGTAATACAATGTATTGATACAGTAACTATTTACAGTATTAGAGTAATTTTTTATTGTAATGCAATTTTTTTTTTTTATTAAATCAGGATAAATCAAAGGCATACAACTAATACTACACTACACTACATTAAATTTCCTGCATTGAAAATTGTTCGGCTGCCGCCCATGTTGAAATTTCAGGCTGCCAAAACAAAATTAATGATATTCATCTCACGTTGGGTGCTTTATACGTGCTAAATATGCTTCTCATCTGAGACACGCAATGAAGGCTTGTTTTCGTGCGAGTGTGGTGTGACTCACAGAACCACTCACTCAAGGAATTCGCTCTGCTGGACTATTATTTTGACAAGCGCCAAAATAAATGTTTTTTAAATACACATCATCACCCTTACTAAAACTGATCACGATTTTACAGCAGTAACAGTAACTTTGGGATTTTGACAAAGATTTTGCAGTTTCATATTAAATATGCTAATCTATTAGATGGAATCAATTCGACTTTATTATAAGAACTGTGGCAGCTGTAGTTAAAGTTTCTAAATGTGTTTAGGCTACTATTTTTCACAAATCATTTTTCAGAAAATAAATATTTTCATAAATATATTTCATAAATTAATTCAGCAAGACCAGTTATAATATTCCATGAAAAGAACACTTTACTGAGTTGGGACTGTACTAATGAAAATGTTAGTTTCCTACTCCATAACAGATATAGTTTTCATATATATATATATATATATATATATATATATATATATATATATATATATATATATATATTTATTTATTTATTTATTTTTTTAGATCCAGACTTTAAACCCTTTATGTAATTGCCCTTATATTTACAGTGCAATGCCATAAGTAAAGGAAAGACCATAGATTGCTCCTTATTACTGTGGTAAGGTCAATGTAGCTAGTCTTTCTAAAAAATAAATGATGGAAATAAGGTGTTAATTCAATTAAGTTTAGTTTGATTTCACATAACACATTGAAGCAAAAACTGAATTCAAAAGGTTATACATAGATGGTGAAAAAATAACTAATATCCAATGCAAACATGAAATGCAATAAGTAATTATGTTATATATTAATCAAATTCAATTATGTAATAAACCAACTTTGAGCATGTGGATGACCGTATCCATTTTTGACCCAGGAAAAACCCTGTAACATTATGTATTACTTTACATACTTTATACTTAAATAATATTTCATTATTTTTTTTCGCTTTGCAGTAATATGAATTTGGGGAAACAAAGTGCTCAATTGTCACAAAACAATCTTGAAATAGGCTTCATTTTCTGTAAGCAAACTATAATTACTCATTTCTTTCTTTTGATTTTGGAGTGAAATATGTCTTGACAGGTTTTGTGAAATTCCCCCATATATTAGTCAAGGCATTTTTAAGGCGTCGTAACCTTGGCATATACCTCGTCTCCACCCACAGTGGATCAAAGCGAATCTAAACCACACAGGAATAGAATAAACATAACACAGTGTTAATCCCATACATTACATAATTTATACACCATATGAATAGAGTGTAGGGTGTATGTACTATAGTAAATTCTGCTGTACAACACCACCCTGATTCTTCTGCTCCTCCCAGTATTCTCACTATAATACACAAAGCTATGGCAGCATTTCGTCTCTGTTCAGCTTAAGAGCAGGAAGAGCTGGACTTCCTGTGACCACACCAGCTTCCCACTGTCAGAAACAATGCGGAACAGCAACTACACCCACCCAGAACCACAGCACAGCTCCTGCGCTCCATCACCATGCCGTCACTCCGGCAGACTGAGGATGGGTGGAAATCATGTACAAAATTAGTGTGGGCATTAGAGAGGGGGTTAATCATCACTGATGAAGAGTGCTGCTGTATTTAGATACCTATTCTGCTCGATAAAATGCACTAGCAACTGGCCAGAAGATCCTAGCAATGTCCTAGCAACCACCTAACAATGCCCTAGCAACCGGCAAGAAGACCCTAGCAATGCCCTAGCAACCAGTCAAAACATCCTACCAACCCCCTAGCAATGCCCTAAAAACCGGCCACAAGACCCTAGCAACACTCTAGCAACCAGCTAGAACACCCTATCAACCACCTAGCAATGCCCTAACAACCAGCCAGAAGACCTTAGCAACACCCTAGCAACTAGACAACACCCTTGCAACACCATAGCAACCAGATAGAACACCCTAACAACCACCTAGCAATACCCTTGCAACCGGCCAGAAGACCCTAGCAATGTCTTCTCAACCAGTAAGAGCACCCTAGCAACCACCTATCAATGCACTAGCAACTGGCCAGAAGACACTAGCAATGTCCGTGTAACCAATCAGAACACCCTAGTAACCACATATCAATGCACTAGCAACTGGCAAGAAGACCCTAGCAACACCCTAGCATCCAGTCAGAACACCCTAGCAACTAAACATAACACCCCAGCAACCACCTAACAACACCATAGCAACCAGCTAGAAGACCTTATCAATACCCTAGCAACCAGCTAGAACACTCTAACAACTACCTAGCAATGCACTAGCAACTGGCCAGAAGACCCTAGCAACACCCTAGCAACCAGTCAGAACACCCTAGCAACCAAATAGCAACACCCAAGCAATCGGGCAGAAGACCCTAACAATGTCCAAGCAACCAGCCAGAACAACCTAGCAACACACTGGCAATGCCTTAGCAACCACCAATAGCACCCTAGCAACTGCCTAGCAACCACTTAGAGGACCTTAGCAACCACCTAGCAAGGCCTACATCCCTCAGAATTCTAAATCTCTCTTCAAACTGCCCAAGTAATCAAACTACACAAGGCTTGGGATGAGTACTCGGAAGTGACAGCAATGATGGATCATGAAAATGATGATCAGTATTGCTCATGCATGATGTGACTTTCACTAAATTCGAAATTCAGTGACAACTATACACAGACTTATAGCAGACACTCAAGTAGACGAAATTACCAAATTGCCCATTCCTACACAAGGCCTAAATAACTTTTAAACTTTAAACTAACTAAACTTTCAGGGTAGGCTTTAAGCAAGGCCTAAATAAACAAAATAATGTTTCCTGTTACAACAAAGACCCTGCATTCAAAACATTTTAAACCCTTCAACTTGGCCTTTCTAATGCATGTTGCCCATCCCACAGTGTCTGTCTTCATGCCACATATACAAAGCCATTCGAGACATAGTGATAATGGTTAAAGATGTAAATCATGTGTACCAGTCATGAATAGATCAGACCAGAGACACTGAGTACAGATTCAGACAAATCTAAGGATCAGTCAATGTTTGAGTGAGGATACTGTCTGCTCAGCTTCTACAGCACATGCACTGCTGCTCTCTCTCAAATGCATGTTTGGCCACCAGCGATGCAACAGAGGATGTGTTGTGAGCCTCGTGTGGAGGAATCTCACAGAAGGCATGGAATCTGAAGAATCTGCTGCCATCACAAAAGCCTGTTCATCTCGTGAGGAGGAACCATTCACATGAAACCGACAGGAACTGAGGGTTGGCTCTGATAGCACATCCTGTGTACACAACCCTGGCCTTGACCTTAGATCAGCCCAGCAAAACCAACACAGCCACTGCAACACCAACAACTCTTAAGAACTTTCAAACATGGAGGGAGAGTGAATTTACAGTATTTTTTGTGCTGTTTACTTGCAGTTCCTGGGGGAACAATGACTTGCATCAAGATTTTCTAAAGCCTTTTTGTGTTTGAAAAGTCAGCTGGAGTTGGGTAGTAAATCTCTGTCCATGTCCAAATAGAGGAAATTACACATTTTTGAGAGTACTTCCCTCAATTCTAGTACTTGATATATAGGCCAAACTGATTAATCAGCTGAAGTTTGGGCATTTTGAGATAATTACACAATTGGCAGTTTAACATAAGTAGCATTAGGCCTAGTGTCAGTTCCAAAATCTACTGTATCAATAGTCTTCTCAACTGATAGTTAACATGATCTGTCTTCAGATATTTTCATGTGAACGGACATCAGTTGTCCTGTTCTCTAGACATTGGCTTTTAAATCACCCCTGACAATAAAAGATAACAAATTATCAAATACTACTCAACTCAACTCCACTGACATACTGTGCTACTATCTAAATGTCATACTGTGGTCACAAACATTTTCTAACCACTGTAAATAGGCCTGTCGCAATTATTTATCAAATCACGTTTATTTTAGATTGCCGTAATCATTGCACACTTTTTACATTTAAATTGTGCATCTGTGGTAGTTTGCGCCCAAATCACGTGAAAGTATAAACAAGGCTCAATGTTCTTTGTGAGTGCAAGTTAATGACACACAGGAGGAGATGACCCGCTTATATGGAGATAACAGGATGAAGAATATATTTAGCAAAACTACTGTCAAATACACACAACTCAAAGGTCTTTCATCATTTGAATGTATTTAGGACACAAATACATTAGTGACTATTGCATAATATTCTATTATTCAATATAATAATAATAATAATAATAATATATTACTTTAATATATTATTCAGGTTGTCTGGACTCCAAAAAAAAACAAAAGTGTATATGGAAATGGGACTGAGACTAAAGTGGACCAAAAAGAGAAATGTTTTAAATATTGTTAAAAATATTATATTATATTATATTATATTTAGGGATTTCATAAAATATTGATATATTGATTATTGACTGGCACATTATTTTTGAGGCATCAATATATTATAATTGGTCGACATTTAAATTAGAAGCTTAATTTGCATGCTTTCCAATTCACTCAGTTGGGCTTCAGCTGAATGTCTGGTGTAATAGTGTCGGGAGATCACAAGAGAGTGATATAACATTTACAGAAGCCAGTCGAGGTATCACACACACACACACATACACACACAGGACAAGTTGATGAGGCGCAGCAGATGGCTGAAAGTTTTTGTACTTCTTCAAAAATGAACAAAGCGACGATGAGTTTGCAGGTTAGTGTATGAAACTGGTGTAACTGCGAAATTGCGACGTTTATTATGCAGTTTCTCTGTATGTAGCCTTGAATAGGTTTTATTCAAGCTGCCAAACAACAAAACAACATACTTGTAACTGAAAATACATTGTGTAGGCTATATGAAAGATACATATAAACAATATATTATCCAGTGATGGCTAGAGTAAATAATCAATGTCCTCTGATAATGATTTGAGTCCAATTTAATGGAAAACTAAGCGAGTTGAGCTCGTGGCACTCCAGAATTTTGACATTGAGCCTTGGCAGTGTGTGCGTTCTTTTGTAGAAAATAATTGTTTTAGATTTTTGAATGTTGTCCACCAGACGCGTCTGGTGTCTCTTTAATTTACCCTTGCGCTCACACTTTACCAAAGTTGTGTTGATTTATTTTTTGTTTGTTGAAAAGGCAGACTATTGTGCAACAAGCAGCTGTATTTATATCTGAAAATATCCCAATATATATCGATAATCATCAGGAAAGAAAATCTTCAGATTATCGGTGCAAGGCATCGATCCCAAGCCTAATTATATTTTATTATATTACATTATTTAAAATAGTGATGTGCTGATACCATTTTTTGGAGAACGAGTACGAGTACCGATACTTCCTTTTTGGTACTTACCAATATCTGTTTTTTTTTTTGTGTGTGTGTGTGTGTGTTTTTTCTGAATTCCATATGAACAGTTTATTTTAATTTTATCATCAAAATAGTGTCTACTTAAATGAATTAATTAAAACTTTAATAAAATTAAAACAGAACAATTAATTTTCAACACAATATTGTATTATTTATATGCTAAGTGCTTTTATACAGAACATCACAGCACAAACCAAAACACAACATTGGAGTTATTTTTGTCAAATAAAGTGCTGCATAACAGCACAGATGTGAGATATTGCTATTGATTTATTATTATTAGTAGTAGTAGTAGTATTTCGGCAAATATTACATAACTTCACAGTAATGTAGTATTTCTGTCGTACTGTTTCCATTTAAAATGAGCTATTATTTTGGTGAAACCCTTTCAGTTTCTGTGTGTGTGGGGCCTCCATGGATCGCACTTGTTGGTCAAGTACATCCCATAGATGCTCAATTGGATTGAGATCTGGGGCATTTGGAGGCCAGTTCATCCAGTCAACTCAAACCATTCCTGAACAATTTTTGCAGTGTGGCAGGGCGCATTATCCTGCTGAAAGAGGCCACTGCCATCAGGGAATACCCTTGTCATGAAGGGGTGTACGTGGTCTGCAACAATCTTAAGGTAGGTGGTACGTGTCAAAGTAACAACCACATGAATGCCAGGACCCAGGGTTTCCCAGCAGAACATTGCCCAAAGCATCACACTGCCTCCGCTGGCCTGCCTTCTTCCCATAGTGCATCCTGCTGCCATATCTTCCCCAGGTAAACGACGCACATGCACCCGGCCATCCACATGATCTAAAAGAAAACGTGATTCATCATACCAGGCCACCTTCTTCCATTGCTCCATGGGGCAGTTCTGACGCTCACGTGTCCATTATAGGCGCATTCGGCAGTGGACAGGGGTCAGCATGGGCACTCTGACCGGTCTGCGGCTACGCAGCCCCATACGCAGCAAGCTGCGATGAACTGTGTGTTCTGACACCTTTCTATCATGGCCAGCATTACGTTTTTCAGCAATTTGTGCTACAGTAGCTCTTCTGTGGGATCGGACCAGACAGGCCAGCCTCCGCTCCCCACGTGCATCAGTGAGACTTGGGCGCCCATGACCCTGTCACCGGTTCACCGGTTGTCCTTCCTTGGACCACTTTTGGTAGGTACTAACCACTGCATACCGGGAACACCCCACAAGACCTGCTGTTTTGGAGATGCTCTGACCCAGTCGTCTAGCCATCACAATTTGGCCCTTGTCAAGAACTGACTGTCCACTTGCTGCCTAATATATCCCACCCCTTGACAGGTGCCATTGTAACAAGATAATAAATGTTATTCACTTCACCTGTCAGTGGTTTTAATGTTGTGGCTGATCAGTTTATACATACAGTATATAGTTTGTATAGTTTGTGTGTGTGTGTGTGTGTGTGTGTGTGTGTGTATATATATATATATATATATATATATATATATATATATATATATATATATATATATATATACAGGATTGGGGAGTAACAGAATACATGTAAATGGATTTAAATACTGTATACCACTACAGTTACAATTTAAATCATTTGTAATCATTCTTCTCCTGTGCAACATTTGTTTATGAAGCCTTTAAGGATATTGTATTGTTGTGTTCTGAGTTTAATGTATATGAATGACTTCATAAGGTGTAAGTCACATGAAAAAACACACACAATAAAATCATTAAATAAATAAAAATGTTGTATGACATAAAATTGTCGGCTAGAATTTCATGATTGTGTCAGCCATAGCTGTAACGTTTATGAGACAGCAAGGAGAAGCATTCTGTCTCAGTGTTATTACAGTGCAGTGAGCGTTCTCAGTCATTTCCTGCTGTTGTTGTGCTCTGACTCTACTCACATGCTCACACATGCAGCACTAAAGCAAACACACAGATTACAGCACTGTAAAATCTTTTAGTGTATGTTTACAGGACATTCCTGGCTACTAATTGCCGGATTTTCACAGTATATTTTACAGTAGTAGTTCTACAATTTATTACAATTAAAAGACAACTGTATGCTGTCAGCTCATACTAAAGCCTAAAGTATACTTCGATTTTGATGCAAACGCGAACTGTCTGTGTACAGTCGAATGCGAGCCTGTCAATGTATACTCCATTTGACGGTGCGTGCATATACAGGCATTTGGTGCATGCGCACTACGACTGTTATGAGATGCCAGACAATGTCTCTTCAGGAGTTTAGACCCATAAAGATGTCTTTATATTCCTTCAGACTTGAGTTATACAAATGCAGGTATCTTCTGACCTCACACACATGCTCTTGACGTGCATATCTACTTTTGTTATTTTTACCTTCGTCTCCTGTTATTTACCAGCGATTATGTCTTCATCTAGCATTTCTTCATGACAGCAATGACTCAAATGTGAGTATTGCCACCTTGTGGATCCTCTAATTCATGCAAATAACTTCAGGCGCATGCACAGTCTGCGCGTTCAAAGATGCGCGGTTAGAAAAATTGGGCTGCACACTGATGACGAGATTTGCATCACACATCCAGTCTGACCGAATTATACTTTGGGCTTAATTGTTCATGAGAGATAACAACCAATCATAGCATAGCCTTAGCATTGCAATCCTCCCCCCATGGTCAATTCAAATACTTAATAATGATTGGCTTGAATGTGTGCATTAAAACCGTTTAATGCACAGGTAGGTCCAGTCAGTTTGATCTCCGTTCTAGTATATTAATGCACCTACTCTGCAAGAGTTTTATGCCTGTTCAAACTACCTCCGGACACGAATATAGTGCAGCAATACACGAAAAACAGAAAAGACACCAGTGTTCATCAGCCCCGTATTACAGAGTCCGACCTGGATATAATTAGAAATGTACCTGCACTTTCCTCTTACACACCCAAAGCACTTGTAAGGAAAGTATGGTTTGACATTCAGCTATGTTTTGCACAGAAACCGGGACCCATCAAATGCATCTTTCGCTGTCCAGCAAAACGGGGCAAAATGATTTGAATTTTAATATGATAAACACCAACTAATATTGCTGCACAGCTGAGCATGTGCTGCTTACAACATTTTTCCTCATTAAAAAAACTTTACTCCTTAAGAAATGAATTGTTATTTTGAAACATGTATAAAATCATGACAACTCACTTGAGATGAAGACTGCAGTCATATAAGTAACCTTATGAAAGCTGTTTTTTTTTTCTTTTCTCCCCTTTTCTCCCCAATTTTGAATTCCCAATTCCCAATGTGCTCTAAGTCTTCGTGGTGGCGTAGTGACTCGTCTCAATCCGGGTGGTGGAGGACGAATCTCAGTTGCCTCCGTGTCTGAGACCATCAACCCGCGCATCTTATCACGTGGCTTGTTGAGCGCGTTACCATGGAGACGTAGCGCGTGTGGAGGCTTCACGCTATTCTCCGCGGCATCCACGCACAACTCACCACGTGCCCCACCGAGAGTGAGAACCACATATTATAGGGACCACCAGGAGGTTACCCCATGTAACTCTACCCTCCCTAGCAACCAGGCCAACTTGGTTGCTTAGGAGACCTGGCTGGAATCACTCAGCATGCCCTGGATTCGAACTCACGACTCCAGGGGTGGTAGTCAGCGTCAATACTCGCTGAGCTACCCAGGCCTCATTCTCGCTTAGCTACATAGGCCCTATGAAAGCTGTTTTATTCTACATGGAGAGGGTCCCCTCATGGGGGCTGCCATGTTTGAATCACACGACCAGTCATGTACTACTGGCTTAATCTCAGTAACCGTCCTGTTATTTGACACTTTCACTCATTGATTAAAGTAATCATGGCTGACTGTGATTAGTGAATTTTTACAATGGCATCTGAAACTGAAAACTATTGATTTTGAATCATGCTGCATCCACACCGATAGGTGTCACTGTAAGTCCAAAATGACAAAAAAACGTTAATGAGTGCACCTTTAACAGAGTGTGTGGTCTTCAAAAAACATTTTTCCAATTATTCATACAGCTTTTTAAATTTAATTAATTCAAATAAATATGATATTATCACACTACTTTATCTCTAGGTCTGATTTAGAACTGGTAGAACTCTAGATTTAACAACTTGTAGATAAAGTTAATCATTATTTGTATCCTTCCTATTGGAAGCTGCATTTAAAAAATCTATGACAGCTTTAACTAATCAGTGCTGGTAAAGGATCATGGTATAAGCGGGATAATCCATGGCTAGATGTGAGTTGAGCGATTTTAATGCACTTTGTGTCGGGTGGTTCTTCATCTTCACGTCGTGCATTAAAAACGTTTAACGAGCTTAGCCATGGATTATCCATTACTTATAGTATTTGTATTTTTTTAACACATAGAATTGGACCTCAGTAAATGGCACATTATGATCAAAGTTTAATGTCAATCACTCAATTTTCTCCATGTAACAGTGCAACAGAGTGAACACTAAACACCGTAATGGTAACTTCAAATGAAACACTATTATCCCACAATGCAGTTTGATAATGTTATTTTTATTTTATTTTTTTCCAGTAATTTGTTGTGTTATGAAAGCATTGATGTTACAGTAAAATTCTGTAAGAAATTACTGTTAAATCTGGTACAATCCTGGAAACTTTTTAAAGTGTGGAAATAAACTGGACATACAGGGCAAGCAACAGCATTTGTTATACAGATGAACTGAATTGTTTTTTGTTTTGTTTTTTTAATTGAGGGGAATTAAATTGGTCATTTCTTGATAAATGCTTGTAAGACTCCCTAAAATCACAAAACAAAGTAGACACAGGGAACTGTAATGCTCATGTTGTCCAAACAGGCCTTAATGATTAGATTTGTATATTAAAATGAATGTAAGCGATACTATGCAGGTATGTAGCTTTGACTAGGCAAACATTTGACAAATGAGAGCTAATTTTTAACTGACAGTTGACAGAGTAACAGGTATTTCAACCATATATGACTCTGTGAGCATGTATTCTATGAATGAGACATTTCCATCACCTCTCCATTGCTCACACTCTCCAAAAAACAATAAACATTGATTTTGGGGCTTTTTAATTTCTTGTTCCAGGTATAAATGTGAACAGAAAAACTTTATGAATACATGTTTAGTGGCACATACTAATTAATCTAGACACATAAGGTTTATGCATTGTATAGTTGTACTGTTTTTAGATCGAGATTGAGCAATATTTTTATTATATATATAAATAAAATTATTTTTATGCTAACATATCCAATAACCGATATGAAGACCCGATATTAAATAACAGTAATAACTAAAAATCATTATACTGCAAAACATAATAGCATTAGCCAATTAATATTTGTATAATAATAATAATAATAATAATAATACCATATTTATATATATATATATATATATATATATATATATATATATATATATATATATATATATATATATATATTAGCAATTTAGCATGATTACTCAAGGATGAGGTGTTGCAGTGATGGCTGCTGGAAATGTGGCCTGTCTAGATTTGATCAAAAATGACTTTTTTCAAATAGTGATGTTGCTGTTTTTTACATCAGTAATGTCCTGACTATACTTTGTGATCAGCTGAATGACACTTTGGTAAATTAAAGTACCAATTTCCTTCCAAAACAACAAAATCTGTACATTATTCCAAACTTTTCACCGCCAGTGTATATATATATATATATATATAAACTTTACAATGTTATAAAAATATAAATACCAGACGGCACTATTTATCGGTAGATTTAATGGAGATTAAGCAGAAATGTGTGCAGTTTTTCCTGTTTTTAGACAGAGATCGACCGATATATATATTTTTTTACAACCAATCCTGATTTTCTTATGTTAACATTTCTGATAACCGATATGCAGGCCGATATTTAATAACAACTAAAAATAATTAGACTGCAACAATTAAAACATAATAGCGTCAGCCAATGAATATTTAAAAAATAATAATAATAATACCATATTATATGTATACTTTACCACTTTATAAAAATACAAGTACCAGATGGCACCATTTATCCATATATTTGATGTTTTAAAACAATAGCAGATTAGGCAGAAAAGTGTACAATTTTTACTGTTTTTATACAGAGATCTACTGATATAATTTTTTTTTACAACTAATACTGATTATGTTGGTTAACTTGTCCGATAACCGATATACAGAACTGATATTTAATAACAACAATAACTAAAAATCATTAGAACACAACAATAAAATCATAATAGCATGAGCCTACAAATATTTTAATAATAATAATAATAATACGGGGCCTGGGTAACTCAGCGAGTATTGACGCTGACTACCACCCCTGGAGTCACGAGTTTGAATCCAGGGTGTGCCGAGTGACTCCAGCCAGGTCTCCTAAGCAACCAAATTGGCCCGGTTGCTAGGGAGGGTTGAGTCACATGGGGTAACCTCCTCGTGGTCGCAATTAGTGGTTCTCGCTCTCAATGGGGCATGTGGTAAGTTGTGCATGGATCACGGAGAGTAGCATGAGCCTTCACATGCTGGGAGTCTCCGCGGTGTCATGCACAACGAGCCACGTGATAAGATTGACTGTCTCAGAAGTGGAGGCAACTGGGACTTGTCCATCGCCACCCGGATTGAGGTGAGTAACCACGCCACCACGAGGACCTACTCAGAAGTGGGAATTGGGCATTCCAAATTGGGAGAAAAGGGGATACATCTCTTTTAAAATATATATATATAAAATAATAATAATAATAATAATAATAATAATAATAATAATACCATATTATATACATACTTTACAACTTATATACTTTACAACAAACATAAATACCAGATGGAACCATTTATTGGTAGATTTAATGATTAAAAGCGATAAACGATTAAGCAGAAAAGTCTAAATATCGGTTAAAAGCATCAATAAAACTAAGGCGATTGTCAGATGGGGAGAGTTTTCAGTGACTGCTATCGGGTTCTTTAATAATATATAACGTGCGAGGAAGGGCAGCCAGTGGACTTTTTGGTGGCCCCCTAGGGGGTTGGTGCCCAACGTAGACTGTGTAATCTGCGTATAGGGTGTGGCGGCCCTGCTCAAATGTAAACCCACTTTTACACTGATAACAAATATTTAATCAGCAATTCCCAAGTGAACTTCATATCTAATAATTGCAAATCCTAGATTGGACTGAACTCAGAATCAATAGACCTTTACTGTGTAATCTTACCATAATAATCATAATTCAATCTGCTTGACACACTGTATGCACCACAGCTATTCTCTTCTCACATACCAAATAAACATACTTTATTCATGAAACATGAGCAGAACAAAATGTCTGTGTCAATTTCTGTGTAAATTTACACAGAAATTAGAGGCCCACTGTGTGCACATTTTAACAACCTGATCTTATGGTCGCTCTATGACATAAGTCACATCTGTTTCATTCTTCCCAGGCAACCTGATAATTCATTAAAATGCAATTGATTTGAATAGCTCTGAAACACAAAATGAATTAATCAACCTTACGGGAGGAAACGGCTTTGTCACTAAAGTCTGTTTCACAGATTTCTGTTTATGTATTAGAGAGCAAGTTTCAGTTTTCATGCAATTAGTGATCGCTCTCAACAAGATTTCCTGTTCAACACTAGGTTTAACCATCTGTTGGGTCCAAAGTTCACCCATATCCGACCAAATGTCCTGCAAATGATCAACATTACTGTAAAACATGCCTCGTCCTGACTACACCGAACAGCTATAGACTGAATGACCACAGATGACGTAAAACAAAAACAAACAGCATGTGTTCATAAGTCAATAATGAACTTACTCTTGGTCTGGTTGCAGGTGGTGTATGTCTGCACTCTCCCAGAATGGCAACAGGACTGATAGAGTTATTGAGCAGAGCAGGGGTTTTCAAACTTTTTGATGCCAAGGACCCCCAAATATGATGATCCTCTTGCGAGGGACCCACTTCCTAAAATATAAGAAGCAAACAATTGTGTAATTGTAAATTCGAGTTATCAGATTATAATTACCGACTTTCAGTTAATTTAATTACTTTTAAGTACATTACTTGGGATGGACACATAGCCTACTTCTAAAATAAAATTCTTTATGTAGAATACATTTAAAACATGAATTATGTTAATATTTCGAGTCATTATAAGGGAGAAATGTGTGGTGCTGAGTGTATGACTTGAGTGTGAAAATGAACAATGAGGAACAATAAACATTTCTGTCTTTTTTATTTAATTAACTTGAAAGTAGCTTAATTAGTAATGTGATTACTTCCCCATGAAGTACTGAATAATGTAATCTGATTACAATTTCAGAGAAGTAATTATAAAGGTAACTTACCCAACACTGATTGTCACAGAAGGCCAAAGAAAATTATTAAAATATTATCTAGAAAATCTTTACTAAGTATTAGGTTGACAGTACATAATTTTATTCATGTTAGATTAAAACATATGGTATAAACATAATCAATCTAAATATATTTGTAAAGCTGTACATACATTATTTTTTACAATACATACTGTAAAAATACATTAGAAATGTTTCCACAATAACATGCAGATTGGTTTTTATTTCTTACTGTTAAAAACGTCCTGGTTACATGCGTAACCTACGTTCCCTGATGGAGGGAACGAGATGTTGTGTCGATGTAGTGTCACTAGGGTTCACTCTTGGGAGCCCGAAACACCTCTGGTCTTTGAAAAAAGGCCAATAAAAATTGGCGAGTGGTATTTCCATACCACTCCCCCGAACATACGGGTATAAAAGGAGCTGGTGCGCAACCACTCATTCAGGTTTTGTGTTGAGGAGCCGAGACAAGGTCTCGGCCATTTCAGCGGGTAGTCCAGCGTTGTGGCAGGAGGGACACAACGTCTCGTTCCCTCCATCAGGGAACGGAGGTTACGCAAGTAACCAGGACGTTCCCTATCTGTCACTCACTCGACGTTGTGTCGATGTAGTGACACTAGTGGTCCCTATACGAAACGCCACAACTGGCTGAACTGTGTTACTTGAACTGGCGGTGTGTGATGGGCAGACCACTGTGTGCCTCGTAGCCAGCACACCAGGCCGACACGTAACCTCCCCCAATGCTGTTATGAGTGTCGAACGGCCCTTCGGGGACAAGTTGACTGCCCAAAATATAGAGACAGGCTAGCCCAGTCATGGCCTCTTATCCTCTCTTTTTTTCTTCTCTCCCCAAAAAAAGAGTGAAATTTGTTAACCGACTGGGGCCACCAGGTCTACATCGGGGGGGTGTCACTCCCAAGGGGAAGACACCGCGGAGACCACACCCCGCCCAGAGGGGGGGGGGGTGGTATTTGAGTGGAAATATGTCACATGGTCTTGCCGAGCTTTGTCAGAAGTATGTCATGTGGAAAAGTCCCTTGGTAGGTCCTACCCTACGGGGGAGGAGTTTCTACAAACATGGTGACTGGGGCAGAGGGACCTCTGCACAAGAAGACGCAGTTTACCAACAGGGAAACGAATTAGCGGATGACATACATCGCATGGGGTTACCTATGGGGAACCAATGCATGCGGAGCACCTACCCCAGTTCAGGGCTTAGTTAGCACATGTACTGAGCCGGCAGCGAGTTTCTCCGCAAACTCGTCTGCCACAGGGCTCGGAGGAAATCATCCAGGGAACACAGTTTGTGAACACTACTGGGAGTCCACAGCGCATGTCTTCAGCTCAGGGGAGGTGAAAGGCGCTATGCGCAAGCGATACACCCGGCCAGCTGTCCCGGACTTACCTGCTTGTGCCTGCCACTACATGGGACGAAACCAGTTCCACCCTGAGATTGTAGAACCTCGCAAAGGTGTTGGGTGTTGCCCAGCCCGCTGCTCTGAAAATGTCTGTTAGAGAGGCGCCACTGGTCAAGGCCCAGGAGGCCGCCACACTCCTGGTAGAATGGGCTCGTAGCCCTGCCGGGGGTGGCATGTCCTGAGCGTGATATGCCATCGCTATGGTGTCAATGAGCCAGTGGGCGATCCTCTGCTTGGAGACAGCGCTTCCTTTCCCCTGTCCACCAAAGCAGACAAAGAGCTGCTCAGAGACTCTAAAGCTCTGCGTGCGATCCAAATAGATGCGTAAAGTGCGCACCGCACACAGCAACGTCAGGGCTGGGTCTGCCTCCCTGGAGCAGCGCTTGCAGGTTCACCACCTGATCCCTAAAAGGGGTCGTGGGAACCTTGGGCACATAGCCCAGTTGGGGTCTCAGGCTCACGTAAGAGTAGCCCGGACCAAACTCCAGGCACGTTTCGCTGACAGAGAACGCTTGTAGGTCTCCTACCCTCTTGACGGAAGTGAGTGCAGTCAGGAGGGCAGTCTTCAAAGTGAGTGCTTTAAGCTCAGCTGACTGCAGGGGCTCAAAGGGGGCTCCCTGTATACCCTTAAGAACTACAGAGAGGTCCCATGAGGGAATGAGGTGCGGTCTGAAGGGATTCAACCTCCTGGCGCCTCTCAGGAACCTGGTGATCAGATCGTGCTTCCCTAAGGACCTATCATCCACTGTGTCGTGGTGTGCCGCTATAGCGGTAACATACATCTTCAAGGTGGAGGGGGACAGCCGCCCTTCCAACCTCTCCTGCAGGAAGGAAAGCACCAATCCGACTGCGCATCTCTGGGGGTCTTCACATCAGGAAGTACACCGCTTAGCGAACAGACGCCACTTCAAGTCATACAGGCGCCTCGTAGAGGGGGCCCTAAACTGAGTGATCATGTCTACCACCACAGGTGGTAGGCCACTTAAGTCTTCCACGTCCCATCCAGGGGCCAGACATGGAGATTCCAGAGGCTGTAAAACCCCTTCTTCATCTTGGCCGGAGGGACAGGCTCTATCGTACCGTTCCGTAGGAGGGTAGCGATTTTTGCGCGCAAGGTAGTGGCATTCTCGCCCTTCACCGAGGTGAAGTGGACGCCGCTGAACCTGGGCGGACGCCTGGCGAACTGAATTGCGTAGCCGAGTCGGAAGGTCCGGACCAGCCATCGTGACGGGTTGGAAAGCGCAAGCCACGCGTCCAAGCTCCGGGCGAGGGGGACCAAGGGGACAATCTCATTGGACGTACCGGCGGGTCGTGGCCGTGCTGAGTTCAGGGAAATCGAAGCACTTACCTTGCTCCTTGTGACCACCCCCGGAACAGCCTGGGACAGGGGAGGAAGAGGCATGTCCTCGTGACCCGTGGAGACCGTCACATCGGGGGTGGATTTGTGCTACAGCTGGGCGCACAGGGGTGGGGAGACCACCGCTGGAGCGCCATACCTGCCAAAATGGAATGGTGGACGGTTGTCGTAATGACGGCCGTGCGCACCGGGTATGTGACCCAGGGAACAAGGAAACCGCTCTTTTGCTGAACTCTTGGGTACCGCAGCCACTTGGGCATGCGGTGAAATTAAATGAAAAGGTAACAAAAGATTCTCCTCCCGGCCCTCCACCGGGGGATGGAGTGGTTGCATACCAGCTCCAGAGCAGGGGGTTTCCTCGTCCCTGGGTCGCCCGTCTCAGGGGCGCTTCGAAGACTTTCTCGGGTTCTTGGCAGCCGCCCGTGAGACGGATGGCGTCTGCTTCCTGCGGTGGGCCGGGGCCGGGCCGCAGGGGCAGGCTGCGGCAGAGCCGGTGCAGTCACTGCTGGAGAACGCCCTTGGCGACGAGCAGACGGGGTGCGGGATCTTGAGCCGCACCAGGGCAGGATGTGCCGGATAGCTTCTGTCTGCTGCTTCACCGCCAAGAACTGCTGGGCAAAATCCTCGACGGTGTCGCCGAACAGGCCAACCTGGGAAATGGGGCCGCCATGGAACCGTGCCTTGTCAGCCTCTCCCATCTCGACCAGGTTGAGCCAAAGTTGGCGCTCCTGGACCACCAAGGTGGACATCGCCCGCCCGAGAGACCGCGCCGTGACCTTCATCGCCCGGAGAGTAAGGTCGGTCATCGAGTGCAGCTCCTGCATCAATCCCAGGGCGGAACTACCCTCGTGCAGTTCCTTAAGCGCCTTGGCTTGGTGGACTTGCAGGAGAGCCATGGCGTGCAGGGCAGAGGCGGCTTGTCCAGCGGCACCATAGGCTTTGGCCGTCAGGGATGACGTAAAGCTCCAGGCCTTGGACGGGAGCTTTGGGTGCCTTATCCACCGAGGGGATCACCAAATAGCCCTTGGCCGCCCCACCATCGAGGGTAGTGAGGGCAGGGGAGCTGAAAGATCGGGACCGGGCAGTAAAAGGTGCCTCCCACGACCTTGTCAGCTCCTCATGCACTTCCGGGAAGAAAGGAACTGGGGTGGGGCATGGCTGTGAGAGGTGCCGCGAGCCCAGGAACCAATCATTGAGCCACGAGGGTTCAGGGGAGAGCGGAGGGTTCCACTCTAGCCCGATGCTCGTGGCTGCCTGGGAAAGCATGTCCGTCATCTCCACGTCAGCCTGTGACTGGGTGACCGTACCTGAGGGGGAGCCCAGCTGAGGCTTCCACGTCCGACTGGACGAGCCCGCTCTCCGATGCTGCGCTCGAGAGCTCATCACCTTTGCGGGCTCCGAACAAGAGGTCGAACTCGCCATGAGACAAGCCGTCAGACTCATCCGGATGCCCGATCAGAGCAGACGTGTGTGCTGGGGAATGGGAGGTCCGTGGGGGGATACCCGGTGGAGGTGGTCCCATTGGGGTCCCCAAATCGCCCCCAGTGCTAGCCGCGCTGGCCTCATACCCGTAGGTAGAAGGACCGGGGCGGGGAGCCGCTGGGGTGGCTTGCTTTCTTACGAAGGCAAGCCACGACCGCAACGTTGCCATGGACGTGTTCTCGCAATGAGTACATGACCCATCCACGAATGCTGTCTCCGTGTGGGCAGCACCCAGACACGAAAGACAGCGATCGTGACCGTCTGAAGGAGAGAGATAACAACCGCAACCAGGAATAACACATAAACGGAAAGTCATCTTTAAAAAGACGTGTCTTTAAAAAGACGTTCCGTGTGTGCGCTCTTTTAGAGAAATATACTCTTTTTTTAGAATATACTCTTTTATTTCTGCCGAAGCGCCCAGGGGCGTTCTCTGCAGTGCACCAATGCAGAGGGGGGAGAATCCGCTGAAATGCACCATCAGATCCAGCAGAGGTGAATGAACAGCCGTGGGAATTCAGCTCAGTGAGCATCGACCGTTCGGCTCCGAAGAGAAAATCTCAATGAGTGGTTGCATACCAGCTCCTTTTATACCTGTATGTTCGGGGGAGTGGTATGCAAATACCACTCGCCAATTTTCATTGGCCTTTTTTCAAAGACCAGAGTGACCCCTAGTGTCACTACATCGACACAACGTCAAGTGAGTGACAGATACAAAAATAATCATGATAAATCTCATGATTCCCTATATATCTTTAGAAAGCAGAATGAAACAGTAATACTGTCAAATTCATGACATATTACATTTTGTCTTCCTTTTTTTGTATGCCTTGTCCCTCTGAAATTTTTCCGTGGACCCCCTAGCACCCCATTTTGGCCCCAGTCCCTAGTTTAAAAAAAAAAAACCTTGACTAGGCAAACAGGTTTAAAAAAAGTTACATTTTATAATGCAAAACCAAACTGGATAGAACAAAACTAGATAATTCCCTTTGTAATCAACAAGTCGGTTAACACTGACATTGTTAATTAAATTTTGGATAGCCCAGAGTTTATTCCTCATGTCTGGTGGTGACTCTATGACTCTCTCCCACTATGATCTCCATTTAATGTACCACACACAACTGTATAAAATCCATCATTCTCTTATGATTGCAGTGGTACCCCTGGCTCTGTAAAGCCCCGTTCACATCGCTTGAGACAGCGAATCGATCCCATTGATTTTCAATGAGAGCATAGCGACTTCCAGCTACACAAGCTGTCGTGGCCGTTGGCGACAGAGATCACCGTGGAGACTGAGAAGAGAAGTTGAGAAAATGTCAACTTTATGCAAATGATGAGCAGCAATCGTGAGCGACTACCAATGAGAGTGAAGACAGCGGAGCTCACATCATCTGTCTCCTGGCAGACTGGAGACGAGCGCAGGCAAGATAGAGGAGAAGTTTCAGCATTGTGAGGGATTTTTACTGTTCTGTATAATTTGTCTGTAACCACATCCATGGATATAATAAAACAATGATGCGTGGAAAAGCGTGTCAAAAACGGTCTGCGTTCCGAGTGAGTTTGATTCATACAACCATGATAAATTGATCGTCTAGAGAAACATGATCGATTCAAGGAATGCAAGAAACTCTTACATCAATGGAAGGTCGCTTTTGCACTGATATTCCCGGCCAAATTGAGAATAGATGCTAAGGATGCCCGTAAAACATTAATATGCCCACAGCAAGCGATGTCCTTCATAAAGTCAATGGAGTACATTATTTTGTGGTACTCACATTGCAGCCACGTGGACCAACTCCTGAACATTCACTTGACTGTTTGAGGAAACTGAGTGCCTTTTTTGTTTCTTTTTGTGCTGGTTCCGCCTAGCGGCTGGAGTTTGTTTTGTGGAGTAACACTCGTTCTGGACAGTTTGTGGATGAATCTGCACGCTCTGTGTGCTTATGCCTCCTATTGGCTGGAGTTTGTTTTGTGGAGTATTTCTTGCAAGATATTGGAGTGACTAGGTAATTTGTTGCACTCATGTAGCAGCCGAATGGTCTGGCACACTGAACATTCGTTTGACTGTCCGAGGAAACTGAGCACCTTTTTTTGTGCTGGTTCAGTCTAGCGGCTGAAGTTTGTTTTGTGGAGTACCACACCTTCAGGACAATTTTCTGGATGAATCTACACGCTCTTTGTGTTTATTCCTCCTATAGGCTCAAGTGTGTTTTATAGATTTTCTTTTGTTGTGTAATTCTGTCTCACAAAATTTGTATAGAAACACTGGACATAAGTAATCCAACGGCAAGGTTGTTGCAGGGGCTCTCGTAGGCATACATGGACTGTTTGAGTTTGGAGGGGATGGATGTCAGTTGGTGCTGTCGTGTGCGGGGTTAATGTGCACGTTTTTCTTTTTTCTGTTTGTTTGGTTCTGGGGGAAGTTGGGGTTTGATTGTTGCACTAATGTTGGAATGTGGTCTTTATAATTTTGTTTCTGACACACAATCTATTTTTTCTCATATGTTAAAATGTCAAATGTTAGTATGAGTGGATTGTCTCTCTCCACATGGAATGTGAATGGGTGGGGCACCCCATAAAAAGAAGGAAGGGTATTTCTCTTCTTAAGCATAAGAAATATGATATAGTGTTTCTTCAAGAAACAAATCTTTCCCTTCAGGAAGCTGGAAAATTTGGGAAGATATGGGGTGGACATGTTGTCTTTAGTGCTGGCTCAAGTAAGAGCAGGGGAGTCATTACACTGATAAGTAAGCATCTACAATTCAAATGTCTCAAACAGATTAAAGATACATTTGGAAGAGTCATTATTGTTTTAGCAGAAATTCAGGGGCAAAGTCTTATTTTGGCTAATATTTACGCACGTAACGTTGATGATCAGGGCTTTTTTATAGATCTTGAAGGGATGTTGCAAGCCGCTGGCACCCCTCATGATATAATATTGGGAGGAGACTTTAATCTTTTGATGGACTCAGTCCTTGATCATAGTGAAGCACAAGTGTGCAAGCCCCCTAGAGCAACAATGAGACTTTACAGGATGTGTAAAAATCTTGGTCTTACAGATATTTGGAGACTTTTGAACCCATCTAGTAGGGACTATACATTTTTTTCATCAGTCCATAAGATTTACTCTAGAATAATTTTTTTTTATATCTAAGTCCCTCATTTCATCTGTTGTTGATTACTCAATTGGAAATATTTTAGTCTCAGATCATGCCCTGGTGTGTTTAGAGGTGTTGCCAAATATGGAGAAAAGGAAATCATATAGTTGGCATTTTAATATATCCCTTTTGCAAAATCCTGAATTCCAACAAATGTTAAAGGCTGAAATCAATATTTATATGGAGACCAACTGGTCCTCAGTATCCTCTGTGGGCGTGGTTTGGGAGGCACTTGAG
This sequence comes from Myxocyprinus asiaticus, assembly GCF_019703515.2. Taxonomy (NCBI): domain Eukaryota; kingdom Metazoa; phylum Chordata; class Actinopteri; order Cypriniformes; family Catostomidae; genus Myxocyprinus; species Myxocyprinus asiaticus. The sequence continues at coordinate 42,339,655 of NC_059357.1, forward strand.
GCAGTATGCCTCATTCACCAACAAATCCAAAGCACGGTAACTCGTGGATTTGGAAGGGAATATTAAAAGTGCCAAAGCAGAACTGAAGTCCCGAATGTCATCTGATGGCCTCAGAGAATTGACCCGATTGAAATACAGATATAATACTATTTTGTCTCAGAAGGTGGAGTTTTAGCTATTCAGGGCAAGACAGTCATACTTTGAGTCGGGGGACAAGGCAGGACAACTTCTGGCAAGATATATAAAACAGAGAGAGTCTTTTTCCACCATTCCCTCAGTGAAATCTGCTGATGGTGAAATATATACCTAAGCCCTTGATATTAATAATGCTTTTAAAGAATTATATCTTGATCTCTAAAGTTCCATGTCTTTGTCTACTGATGAGGATATTAGAAACTTTGTGGGACCATTAGAACATCCTAAACTGATGGCTGAGCAAAAGAACTTATCTTGATTATGAGATAAACTTGGAGGAGCTTGGCAAGGTAATTAAGGCCTTGCCTACAGGCAAGGCTCCGGGGTCAGATGGCTTGCCGCTGAGTTTTTTACATCTTATGCTACAGAATTGGCTCCACTTTTGCTAGAATACACGGAATCATTAAAGAATGGAAAGCTTCCGCCAACCATGACACAAGCCCGGATCAGTCTGATTCTTAAAACAGGACAAAGATACAAGTAAGTGTAAGAGTTACTAAATCTGAAGCTTTGGCTCTGACAGTGTACTCCCCAGTAATTCCTTTTCAGCCGGGCACCTTCCAGTGGCCCATACAGGGCATTAAGTATTAGGGTATTTTATTCCCAGCAAATTTGAGTGATTTAGTTGAGTTAATTTTGACCCTTTATTAAAAAGGTTTTCAAGCGATGTGAGCAGGTGGGCTTCATTACATTTATCTATGATTGGGAAGGTTAATGTTATTAAAATTAATTGTATTCCAAAATTCAACTACCTGCTACAGTCTCTCCCTATAGATGTCCCCCTTTCTTATTTCAAGCAATATGATAGCATAGCGAAGTCCTTCATTTGGAATGGTAAACATCCCAGATTACATTTCAGTAAGTTGCATAGGCCGATTGACAAAGGTGGGCTAGGCCTACCCAAAATTTTGTTTTATTATTATGCATTCAGTCTCAGACATTTGGCTCACTGGTTGCTTCCACCTGAGAAAGCCCCTCCCTGGTTTTGTATTGAACAGGAAGTTCTTGCCCCTATTTCGCCATTGCAAAGCCTTTCTATCAAACTAACTGGAGAAGTCAAGTTATACCCCGTTATCTCGCATTTGCACTTGGTATGGGCAAAAGTGTCCAGAGTGTTTAATTCTGACATTTATTTAAATGTTGCCTCGAGCATATGGCTAAACGCAAAATTATGTATTAATAAGTCCCCTTTCAGCTGGTCAGAGTGGATTGTGAGGGGGGTTACTACACTCTGTGACCTATATGAGAGTGGAGTGTTGAGATCCTTTGAAAATTTGGTTCAACATTTTGGGATTCCCAGATCTCAGTTAATTAGGTATTTACAGCTGCGCCATCTGCTCTGTACTATTTTTGGGAGTAGCATACACCCCCCTAAAGCAGCAGATACTCTGGGAGTGGTGATCACTGCCTTTGGAAAAGGTCATGAGGCATCAGTGTATTACTCCCTGCTAATTCAGAGTCTGGGGGACAGAGTTTTAACTTCTGTCAAGAGATTACGGAAGAAAGATTTAAACTTAGTATTGAAGGAGGGAGTGTGTGCTAGGATTATAAAAAACGTCAAGTCTGCATTTAGAGATGCAAGGGTGCGCCTTATGCAATTCAAGACTTTACATCGATTCTATTGGACCCCCTCTAGATTGTATAGGCTTGGTCTTAAAGACACACCCACCTGCTGGCGATGCCAATCAGAAGATGGAGACACAACCCATGTTTTTTGGTGGTGTGTTAAGATCCAAGAATTTTGGTTGAAGGTTCAGAGTATTATGTGTGATGTATTGGGCACTCAAATTTCATTTTGCCCCAGACTCTACACATAAAAAATTGGGTCCTAACCAGTGTTATGATCAGCAGACAGGTTGTTTTAAGGGGATTTAAGTCAGCTGGAGTGCCCTCATTTCAAGAGTGGTGCACGGAGATGGGGAGGGTGGCGGCTTTTGAGGAAGTGTTATGTAGAAGGCTGGGGAACTTGGATTCGTTTGATGGAAAATGGGACAGCTATTTGGCATTCTTGGAGGGCTCTCGAGGAGGGGCAGTGGAGAGAGAAGTATAGTTTTAAACGTGTGTGATTATTATATATTTTTTGTGTGTGTGCGTATACTTATTTGTGACCACATGGATGTTTGTAGAGCGTCAGGGTGGAGTTGGGGATTGGGAGGATGAGGGGTAATAGTGGGGGTTAAATGTTGATTCTGTGAATATATGTTTTGCTTTTCTTTGTTAATTGTATGAATCAATAAAAACTGTTAATCAGAAAAAACCATGGGGTACTGCAAGGTTCAGTACTTGGCCCCTTTTTACTTCTCGATATATACATCACTGAGACCAATCCTTTATTTTATTTATCTCTTCTTTCTTGGAACATTGTGTTGTAGTATTTCTTATGTTACTTTCTCCTTATGATGAATTGCTTGTGTTGTAGCATTCCACAATCATACATCACTTTGGATAAAAGCAACAACTGTAAGTGTAGAGAAGTGCAATGGTAATGATAAATGTGTCAGTTTACTGAGGTCATGTGAAACACATATGGTTATATTATGATAGGGGAAACCCAGTATATTTGGGAATATATTTGCAGCTTATTTGGTTATGTTTTACAATCACACTCTAAGTTTCAGCTTTGGTCAACACAAGCTCTTTAGGTGTTGCTGTGTTTTAGTGGTGTCACTGGCCAGGGTGGAGATGCTAGTCTATTTTAGGTTGATAAGAGTTTGGCATTGTCAGTCAGGCTTTGTTGAAGGAAAGGATTTTGCTTATTGTTAGGAGTTTGTCAACCCTGCGGAGACCAGAAAAGGAAATGGACTAAAGCAGCGTGGTAGCTGCTATTCAGAAAACCCAAAAGCCAATACTCCCCATTAAGATGGATTTATACAATATTTTTGACAATATTTTGTTGGCAAAGTAAACTTAACCAACATCATACATTTTGCAAGGATTTTAATGCACTTTTTATTTGGCCATTAAGTTTTCTAACATCAAGTTTAAACCTTAGTAGCAAACTTTCCAATGAAGTTCGGTTGTTTGACTCATTTCCATGAAACAGTACTTTTGAACTGTTCCTTTCAATGAATCACCTCAGTGATTCGCTTTAACGATTTGTTCGTGTCACCACTCAAATTTGTTAACATAAGTCTCAAGAAACCTGTCAAGAAAATGTCCAAGTCCTATTCTACTCCAAAATTAAAGGAAACAAATAAGAAATTATATTTTGCAGATAGAAAATGAAGCCTATTTTAGGGCCATTAACATTTATTACATTGTCACATTATTTTAATGACTGTTACGCACATTTTAACCGAATGCGAAAAAATATGGTCATTATGATATTTTTATTACTGTAAAGTGAAAACATAAATATTTTTTAAATTGTAAAGTTTTTATTCATCATTGTAGTACTCTCTTGGTACTCCCTTTCACTTTACAGTAATTTTAATTAAGAAAAATATTGTACAACAGCATCTTTTTACTGTAATACAGTAATGATAATGAGAATCGTCATTGAAAACAATGGGAATAGTACAAGAAAAACATCTGGATGCATTACAGTAATGAGAACTGGGATGTAAAATGTGCTTAAGTGTCCTGAAAATAATGTCACAATGCAAAAATCACTGTTTGGTCAATATTCAATACATTTAAAATATTGTCAAAATTATCCACACATAATTTTTAGCTACAGTATACCGCCAAGCCTTGATTCTGATCCACAACCCGAAATCTCTAACTTGCCCATGACACTGTGTGAATGAGGAATGCAGGGTTGAGCTTCCCAATATCACAGTACAATGGCCAGAGCTCCACCCTGGGCACCAGGCAGAGAACACATACTGTACACAAGTCACCCTGGCTACCTTCAGATGAACCTTCACCCACCAAATTCTATACAATCTATACAGCCTGTTTGTACATGCTAATTATCATCTGTATATATACAGATACCCCACAGAGATGGGTGTTTTTAAATTAAAGATACATTGTAATGTGATCTCTAAATGGTTGGATTTTACACTGAAGACAGTATATCATTTGAAGATTTAAAGCTAAAAATCTAGAACAGCCTAATGAAACTGAGCTGGACCACAAAAGTGCTCAAACATTCTGCCCGCACATGAATAAGACAATACAACATGGTACAGCACAATGCTACAACAGAGGTAAAAAAAAAAACGAATTTGTTAGTCTCAGTGATGTTGTGTACAGTAAACTGAGAACAGTAGAGGGCCTAGTACTGAACCTTGAGGTACCCATTGTTTGACTGAGGCCTAGGCTTGATTTCCTGGTTTATTAATTACACGCTCCTACAGATTTTGCCCTACACAAACTTCAGGCAGAAAGAAAAGCCCTTCGCATGAAAATAAAAGCTTGGTTGACCATCACAACTAACAAATACTTCTGCCTAATTAAAGAAACAAGCTAAATAAGACCAAAAGTATTTCCTTTTGCTAAGATCCTAAACTTCAACATAATAAATACTGACAGGTCCAGGGTCAGATGTGCATGTTGTGATTGATGGACAGATGGTAACAGAACTGCTCCAAGATCAGTGCTTACAGAGATATCTGCACATCTATGGAAAACAATGAGAGGAAACCACTCTCAGCTTTCTGGAGTCTCTATACTGCCAGCGGCTTCAAGAACAGATTCCCACAGACAGACTGCAGCCTCTCTGAATCTCCACTTTCACAAAATGCCCGCATCACATGATCTGGAACCGCCATGCTGCTTTTTTTATATAAATGTCATTATATTTAAAAAACAAATAAGTGATTTGAGAAACACATGACTACATGACTATTATAATTTTAAACTTTTAAAGTAAACTTACCACCCACAAATCTATCTGAAAGACTTCATTTTTAAATCTATTTTTACACTTCATAGATCCAGATAAAAAATAAAATAAATTAGCACCATGTCATTGACCCAAATAACAGGATATATATACAAAATTGCCAAAAGGCTAAAAAATATAAATATTTTGAGAAATTTGAGCTATATTGCAGAACCCTACCTCCAATGATTTTTTTTTTTACAGGAAATAGCCAAGATCATGATAGTACAAGACTCCAAGTTCTGTTTGTAACAACCTGCTCATACAGGAAGTTTTGAATATGAATATGTACATAAGGGAGCTTGGCCAAGATACGGGTATAAATGTACCAGCCACGGGATGACGTACCCTGCCTCTTCCTAACAGAGGAATTACGCAAGAAGCAGCAGTTGACCTGGAGAGTCACAGTCAATTTAACTTAACACTAAAGCACTTCCTCACCAGTAATTGCCTAGAGAGAATGCTTATGTAAGACCAGTCATCTGTGCACGAGTGAAAAACATCCATCCGCTATCTTCACAGATTTCACTCTGACTTCCCCTCCAAACATATCTTGAAAGTATCGGAACACAGCACATTTTTTAGAGGTTTTCTCTACCATTTACATTCAAAAGCTCTCATTCTAGTATTATCATGCTCATATACTCTTGTTAAATCACGAAAACCAAAAGATGGAACATGCAACATTAGCAGATTTTCAAGGGTTGAGATGAGGATATATTCTTATTTTTTTGCCACTTTAAAGATATAAACAGAAGAGAAAAGACAATTGTGTGAAAGCAGAATGTGGAGGAGGGACCAGAATTAGGAAATAAGCATAAACCAAGCTTGAATGCGCATTGCCCACAGCTTAATGTGTCGGAACACATTGCAAGGGTGTTGTTAAGTGGTTACTGGACAGAGACAGAGACAGATAGAAAGAAAAAGAACTTTTGACCCACAGATGGGACATTTTCTACTGGCTGCCCTCCTACAAACCAGCACTCATCCAAGCAGACTGTTTGGACTAGTGGATACACCACACAGTAGATCACTCCACATGAGGGCAGTTGGCTTACAGGTGGGGTGCAGAACAGATCCACACACTTAGACTGCAATGCCAAAAGGGCATTGTGGGTAATTTGGTTATGCTGATGACATGAGAATGAAAGGGGGTTTGGATCACCATGGGGAGTCCAGCTGTTCTGGAGTCTGGCCTTGTTCCTGCTTGAGTAATGTGCAAATCATTATCATGGCTGCAGTAAACACACAAAACACAGTTACAACCGTCTGAACAACAAACAGAGAGACGTGTGAGACAAACACAACAGACTCTTACTCAGACAGCTGGACTTCATCTAGACAGCAAAATATAGTCTTTAAGAGTCACAACACACAACCTGTTCATTGGTAGAGAACAGCTACACATGTTGTTCCATGCAACAACAATGGGTCTTATTGACCAACCGTGCATAAACAAGTATTTGTGTGCAAAATCTGTGTGTTTTTTACTGGATTTTTGAAGTCAGTTCATTAATGAGTCATCATTTATAAGTAATTTACAAATGCATTATAAATCATTTATATGCAGTTATAGCAAGATGCATAAAAAGCGACTTTCAACCAATACTTGCCAAATAGTGAGCATTTTAACTTACATGTTATAAATGCTTAATATATACAATTATTTGTACCTTTATTAATCAAAAACAAAATGCCTTGATTTATCATTTGTCGCAACGCAGCAAAAAATAGACTATAATAGTGAGATTCAAAGGAGGGATTATATCATTTTCTACAGTCTGCGTTGTGTTCATATTCATTACTGTAATGTCTTGACTCACTTTCATTGTCAGATGGATATCAAAAGACTGGTGCTACTCTGAGTGGTGTCCCAGCTTAACTAGTCCTAGTTACCTAAAGTCCTCTTCATGCTCATTCACAGCATAAATTACATAATAAAGCCTGACTGAACTTAATGTATATAGGTTTCTAATGTTGGCAGCTCCTTTTCATAGGCTACTTATGTTGAATAAGTGTTATTAAGCATTTATAACAAGTGAGGTAAAACGGCTCACTATTTGGCATTGAATAAAAAATCACCCTTTTTATGCTAGTTGTTATAGCTGCATATTAATGATTTATAATGCATTTGTAAATTATTTATTACATATTACCCCTTTATTAACCCCTTTATAATCCCTTAACAAAGGGAACATTAATGTAAAATGTCACCAAACTTATTTTTCCTGAAATGTTTTGCTTGAGAAGTGTGTTTGAGCCAACTTTAAAATAAATTTCACTAATCCAGATTCCTCAAGAACAGGTTATTGTCTGTATGCACCTGTTGTAATTCAGCAGAAATTTAGCATGAGAACCTTTTCTGTTTTTCTACTTAAGAACACTTTTAAGATTCACTATTAATGCAGTTAATAGTGAATGAGACCCAATGTTCCTAAGCAGTGCTGGAACTCTATGTAATTGCTTGAGGTGTGAAATTGTATATCAAAGGTGTTTTGTCAGGATCAGGGCTGAATGCAGTTGTTTGTCTTCCTTTCTAAGAACTCTTCATCTGGTGACCTCCTCCACATCACAACGCAACACCACCCACCCACAGTTAAATGACTGCAACACTGAGTATGTGATCTGCCAAGTGCACTACAATGTGTAGATGTGCATTTCACAGTTGTCATTGCACAGTTATAATTGCTTTTCCTTTGGCAACAATGAAAACTTGAGGAATACAATGCAATGTTCAGCCAACGTTACAAACGCACACATGGATAAACAAGATCAAAACAATTCAAACATAATGAAATCATACTCTATGTGTTGACATATTTCTGATAAATGAGAAAAATCATGACAAATAAATTGCATTGACAAGGGTTGGGGTTAGGTTAGGATTAGGGTCAGGATTAGGTTTGTGGCAGTATCATGGTAGAGAGATGGTAACAGATGGTAATACCATGGTACTTTGACATATTCCTTGCTTCTGAATGATTCATGTACCATGGTATTTACATGATCCTCCATGGTACTTCAAATAAGACAATGGAATTACCATGATTCATGCCTAATAGTACTACCATGTGACCAGTGTTCAGTAAGATACTTAAAAATAGTCATCCACAAAAAATGTATAATTATTTATCTAAAATTGTAATCAGATTACTTATTACTTCATTGAAAAGGTAATCACATTACTTATTACTTAACTTTTAAGTTTTTTTCGAAAACACTTTTTGCTCAAATTCAAAATAATGTTTATATTTCTTCCTTGTTCAAGTCATACACTAAGCACCTCACGTTTCTCATTCACAATGACTCGTTACAGGGCCATAATTCATGTATTCTAAATAAAAGATATGTTAGAAATAAGCATAACCCTATAGTGTATTTAAAAAGTAATTAAATTACTTAAAAGTCAGTAACTGTAATCTTATTACAAGAATTTAAAATGCAATGCATGACACTACTTTTTTTATTAATAAGTAATTACATTACAGTATCTAATTACTTTGTAATTGGATTACACTCAACATTGCATGCGACCATGTTAACCGGATCTCATGACAAATCGTAATAATAGGACTAGGTAGTGAAATCTTAAAGGGATAGTTCACCAAAAGGCCCAGGTATACTTAGTTTTTGCACGTTCTGGATCGCCTCGTGCCTGGTCGACCATGTTGCCTTTGTGAGTATACGCTTCTGATCGCGAGCGAATACGAACGTGTTTGACGCACCCCCATTACAACTTCTTTGTGATACTCTTTTAGTACAGTCAATAGCAGGCGCATGACCATGTGCACGGGTCAAGAAAATCTAGGCAGCGTGCGGTCAAGCCACACGGCTGAGCTGATGATGCAATCTGAATATGAATAGGTACATAAGGGAGCTTGGCCAAAGTACAGACCCGAGTATGTTATAATGTTTGGCAGTTTGCGTCAAACATACTGTGCGCGAAGCGATCCATAACGCGGACACCCGAAGTATACTTTGGTCTTTAAAATGCAAGTGTATGGTTATTAGACCTTTGAATCTCCAAAAAGAACAGACAGTCAGCATAAATGTAGTCCATATGACTCCACTGGTTAAATGAATGTCTTCTAAAGCGAAACGACCACTTTTGCTGCAGAAAAGATCCATATTTAAGTACTTTTTAACTATAAATCATCGCTTCCGATCAGCAGCAGTATGCACAGAGATTTACGAGAAGGCGGAGTTAACGCGATCTCATGTGACATATTGACGTAATCTCACGGTTTTCTCTTGGTTGAGACATCCAGGATGAGCACACAAACCCCCAATTGTGCGTTAACAGACACATATACAGATCTAAACAAAAAACAACATAGCTCCTATACAGCGTTCCTCCTACTCAGTTGTAAACAGCGCTGCTCTTCCAGGTGTGTCGCACGTGCTTCTGTTCTTGCATGAACATGCCATCGCGATTACGTCATACGCGCATACTGCTGCTGACCGGAAGCGATGATCTGTAGTTAAAAAGTACTTGAATATTGATCTTTTTCGCACCAAAAGCAATCATGTCCCTTTAGAAGACATTCATTTAACCGCTGGAGTTGTATGGATGAGGTTTATGCTGACTGTCTGTTCTTTTTAGAGCTTCAAAGGTCTAATTGCCATCCGCTTGCATTTTAAGGATTTACTGAACTGAGATATTTGTATATTTTTCTTCAAATGTGTTCTGCTGAAGAAATGAAGTCATACACATCTGGGATGGCATGAGGGTGAGAAAATGATGAGAGATTTTTCATTTTTGGGTGAACTATCCCTTTAAGAAATCTTTGGCGCATACAAAAACATACGACCTTTACTCTTATAGAGAACAATAAATGAATGATGTTATTACGATTTTTCCTTTAACCCCTTTCCCAAACCCTAAACCATGATTTATATAAGAAAATAACTTTTTTTTGTACCACGTAAGAAAAAAAACATTGCAATTTGGAACGAGACGAGGGAACAGTATTAAAGGTCATTGACATTCATCAGTCATTTGTATTCATAAATAAATATGGAATGACCAAATTTGTTCACAGACCTTTCCTTTCTTGAAATAAAAGTATTGTATAGGACGCCAGCAAACATTTGATGCCTGTGTTGTATCAATTTGAAATTGTGTTTGTTGATTGGTTGGTCTCTAACCAGACAGCACGCATACATCTCCAAGATGTCTGTTTTAGATCTTTTTATCTGTAAAGCACTGCAATCTAATGAACATCTGCTAAACATCTAAAAAAGATCAGAGTTACAAACCATCTAAATCATAAACGTCTCAAAGACATCTGATGAATGCCTTGACAACCGAGACATACTTATTGATATACGTTGTATTGCAGATGAGCAAAACAACTTTAAAAATATGTCTTCCAGTTGTGTGCTATCAGGGTATGGGAATAAAAGTCGAACATTTTTGTACGCACCAAGTCATACAATATTTTACGATTTTACCTTGTAGGACAAATTATTTCAAGTTGTCATGAGACTATGTTGGACCATGTCAATACCACGTGTTATGAGATAATTCAGTGTAAACTGAATTGAATTTAATACACAATTGGTCTACAGATTACTGAATGTGACAGTAGCCCAACAAAAAAGTACTGTGGAGGTACCATGGTATCAGATGGTAATAACATGGTATTTTGATACATAACATAGTACTGAATGACTGCTGTATTTACACACCTTGTATTTCCATGGTGCTCCAAGGTACTTCAAAGAAAACCATGGAATTGCCTCCCAATAACATGTATGATGGCACATTTTGGTACTTTTTCTTAGTATGTGTAAACAAATCTAAAATTCTTTATTAGCCTATAGATCACTGAATATGTCATTAGCACTTTAAAAAGTTTTGTGGTAACCCCATATCAGATGTTAATCCCATGGTAGGCTACGTTCATACACCCTGGTAATAAAGGATTACCATATTCATATTTACATGGTGCTCCAATGTACTTCAAAGAATACCTTTGTATTTCCAAAGTACTTTTTTTGGTTAGTAATCTCACCATGTCCGAGCTCACGGATGATCGGAGTTTCTCCACCGCGGGAATGTGCACGGAAATGATCTGTCCGTTCCTCTCGGGCACCGGCGGCGGCGATGGAGACGGAGACTCTCTCGGTGTGCCATTCCCCATCAGATCCCTGCAGATCTCTGGCTCATCGCACTCCGGCACCGGAATACCCTCCGTGACGAACTCCTTCACGCACTTCAGCTCGTGTTTCTTTAGCAGCTGGTCGGTTTGAAGATCCACCACTACGAGCTCCAGATTACCGGCGGTTGCGCGTATCCGCGACACGACCTGCTGATGGCTGTCGCTCTCTACGCGCTCCCCGTTCACGAACACGAGCCGGTCGCCCGCGCGCAGCCCGGACAGCTCGGCGGGGGAATCGGGCTCCACCAGGCGTATGAACTGGCCTGTTTTGCCCTTCTCTCCGTGCAGATGGAAGCCGTATCCGTTCTCGCCCTTCTCCAGGACGCACAGTCTGGGACACAGAGTCTGGCTGGGCATCTTGAGTTTCACCTGTTGATTGAATGTGATCTTCTATAAATGGCGAATAACTGAAAGTCCTGCGCTCAGATGATCACGAATGAAACATGTTAAACCCGCTCAGCTTCAGTTAATGAAGTGATTTGCTGTTGTTGTAGCAAGAGAAAGTTCTAGTGCTCTTCAAGTGTTTGTTTGGTCAGCAGCACATCATCATCCAGATCCTGCCCATGAAGGAATGACTCCTCTAGCACCTCCTCCTGTCTCTGTCTCACTACACTCATGAAGTGAAAGTAGGAGAATTAGAGTAATCTGCTATTTACTGTGATGTCATCTCTCCACACTGCAGATAACAAATGACCAGTGTTGGGTGTGATGCATTACTAAGTAAATAATTACTATAATTAAATAGCTTTTTCATAAAACATATTCAAGGGATTACTTTTAATTTTTCAGTAATTTAATTAGATGATGAATTCTGATGTAATTGACACTAGAACAATTCTATATAAAACAACAGTGAGTTTAAAATAGAAATGTAATGTCTGATGTTAAAATGTTTGTTTTCTAATTTAACTCTGCCCCCTTTAATTATCTGGCCAGTTCATGAATAATTTATTTGATTTTATATGATTTATTTGAAAGAATTATAAGAACAGTTTCATGTCTATTCTTGTATTTTTCATCTGGTTGAGGTTGATCAGGGTTTTAGAAAGGAATTAGTAATAAGTAATGCAATTACTTTTCAGACAGAGTAATTAGTACAGTAATCTAATTACACTGTAGATGTAATTAGTAGTTAGAAATTAATTACTTTTTTAGAGTAACTTACCCAACACTGCAAATGACATCTCTCTAGAATTCACAAGATGTTTTCTTGCCATAAAAAAAATACAAATAAAAATGGACCGTTGGCAAATAAGGATGTCCAAGATGATTAAAAAACTTAAAACGCATGACTAATAAACAGCATGTGTCAAGTTCATAGAAATGTAATCTTTGTGTACATGTTGGCTTTATACATTTTTGAAAAACATTCATAGTATTTTCTACAGAAATAATAATAATAATAATAATAATAATAATAATAATGATTTAGTGACTATAAAAAATGTCAAGTGGTGTGACCATCAAGAAGGCCTAAAAGGTATTCAAATATGTTCGTTATACTGCTTGAACAGGCCAACACGTGAGTGCAGTATGTAAGATTCAGAAATCTTTGTTATTAATGACACCTGTGGCCATTAGGTGAACTGCAGCCAGCTACCTGTTGCTCGTGCTCATGCACACACTCCATAGGGACACGAGCGAGTGTCAGCCAAAACAATGACGTAACGTACAAAGAGACAACATAATTCACCGACATCATGCTGACAGATGAGGTAGCATAATTAAAATTACACAGTTATGATTGTTTTACTACAAACTTTGAGACTGTATATCAGGGGTCAGGAACCTATGGCTCCCGAGCTACAAGTGGCTCTTTGTTAAAAATCAAGTGGCCCGCCAGGTGTCTCACGATTCACCAACACATGATGGTTTAAAACCTTCTAGTGATAATTTTCCAGCAGAAAGTGTGGGTGCAATTGCAAAGCTTTAAGTCAATGACACTGTTTTGATTTCCTTTCTCCCGAATTTGTCATACAGCCCTACTCCTGGTGAACAAGGTTTGAAATGAACACCTGCCAAATGCGGATTTTTCATGCAGAGTATATTGCTGATGTACCAACCACTGTGGAAGGCGACCTGTAAGACTTCTCGGAGTGATATATTACAAGAAATTAGACACAAAGACACACGTTTGACGAAAAGTGATTATATTTTGAAGAACAGAGGAAAGAAAAGACGCCAGTGCACGTCTGATTTGATATGTGTGAGCAGTGAGCTCCGCTGTTCATGCAATGAAAGTGCTTCTCCAAAACACGCACATTCATAGAGTTCTGGGCCTCGTTTCCCAATAACTATTGATTTTCTATGAGCGATTTTATGAACGTTCATTATTTTTTATATGCACCCAGGGTGTGAAATAGCACCCGCCACCCGCAAAATGCGACGAGGCTCAATCCAGTTCGCAAGCTCCTCGTCCAAATGTATTTCATGCGCGAGTAATTTTGCTTATCTACCCGCAACAGGTGGGTGACCTGTCAGTGGAGGATTTAGGCATGGGCGACATGGGCAGTTGCCCAGGGCGGCATCTTTTGGGGGGGTGGCACGAGGCACGAGGAACTGTTTGGAAGAATAATGTAGTCTATGAGAATGCTGCAAATGGTCTCCGATCATCTCGTGAGGTGCTGTGAGTTTCACTTTATTTCCACGGAGCAGTTCGCTCTTACACATTGTGAACGCAACTCTGCATGTTCAGTAATATATGCAGGTATCTTTGTGTTAAAGAAACAAAGATGGGGGTCGCGTGACACCATTGCAAGGAGCAGACGTGTGAGCGACGAGCTCTGTGCACTTTGCTGAATATTTGATTATTTTCATGTTATAATCTGGTGAATTTTGAAATACCCAGTTACACATTTGTCCTTTGTTGCAAAACATGGCAAAGAAGTCAAAATCCTCGAGTTCTGGAGACACTAAAAGACACTTACATGTTCAGGATGAAAGCCCCGACAGGCCTACAGACCGGGGACTCGATTTAGATGGCGCGGCAGGAAAGGAGATCCAGCGTCAGTTGTCCAACATGTCGGTGATGTTGATGAAGATTCTTGCTGACTTGGAGGATCTCGCTGTAATACGTCGATCGATTACGGCGATGGAAATAAAATTCTCTGAGTTAGGTACAAGAGTGACTGATGTTGAAAAACGAATCGAATTACTGGAATCTTAGGAGAGGGAATTACCCGCTAATCCACCCGCGTCCAAAGTTGATTTGGAACATCTTCTTGAAAAGCTCGAAAATCTTGAGAATAGAAGCCGCAGGAATAACATTCGAATTGTTGGAGTTCCTGAGCATGAGGAGGGCAGAGATATGGTGAAATTCCTAGATGACTTTTTCCCGAGTCTGCTCGACATAACAGGCCACAAGCTGGAAATTGAGCGAGCTCACAGAGTACCAGCTCACAGATCTGCTGAGGGAGACAGGCCCAGATCGATTCTGGCCAGATTTCTGAGATCATCCGATAAAGATCTTGTGTTGCACCAGGCGAGGAGCAAAGGGAAGCTTTCTTGGAAGAACCATAATATTTTCTTGTTCCCGGGCAAGAGAGAAACGCAATCAGTTCAAGGAATGCAAGAAACTCTTACATCAGAAAAAGATCTCGTTTGCTCTGATGTTTCATGCCAAACTGAGAATAGAAACGAAGGTCGGTCGCAAAGTATTTACATGTCCAAAACAGGCAATATCTTTTATAGAATCAATGTTTGAGTAAACTATTGGATGTTTCTCATGTGAGTGGGCCTGACTCGCTGTACATACTCTTGAGGAAGCTGGGCGACATTTTGGTTTTTTTTGTGTTGGCTCCGCCTAGCGGCTGGAGCTTGTTTTGTGATTAACACCTTTCCTTAAAGAAACTTTTGCATTGATGAAAGATTACTTTTGCATTGAAGTTCCCAGACAGATTGAAAGTGGACACTACGGATGACCGTAAAATATCTACATGCTCACACAAAGGATGTCTTTTATAAAGTTGACGGATTGTGTAAGTCATGGTATGTACGTTTATGCGGCCTCCGAGTGAATTGACTTGACCATCCGGGGAACAGGGATGCCGGTTTTGTTTCTTTTTGTATTGGTTCCGCCTAGTGGCTGGAGCTTGTTCTATTGAATAACACTCCTTTGGAACAGCTGTGGATTAATCTGTTCGTTCTTCGTGCTTATTTCTCCTGCTGGCTGTAGTTTGTTTTGTTGAGTTTTTTTTTTACGAGACATTTGAATGATTACGTCATCCGCTGAACTCATAACAGCTGGCTCACTGAACATTCGTTTGTCTGTCCGAGGAATCTGAACGGCTTTATATCAGCTGGAATTTGTTTTGTGGAGGATCACACCATTGAGACAGTTCTGAGAATGAATCTACACATTCTTTGTGTTCATTCTTCCTATTTGCTGGGTTTATTTTACAAAGTATTTTCTGTTATGTAATTTGTGAGGCAAAATTGAGCAATCCGATGGCAAAGTTGTCGTGGAGGCTCGTGGGCGTTCATGGACCTTTTGAGTTTAAAGGGATTATCGCTGGTTGCCGCTTTCGTGCACGGGGTTAATGTGCACGTTTTAATTTTTTCTGTTTGTTTTGTTCGGGGGTTGATTGTTTCACTAATGGGGAATGTGATCTGTATAATTTTGTTTTTCACACACAATTTATTTTTTTTATTATATCAATATGTCAAATGTTAATATGAGTGTACTATCTCTCTCCACATGGAATGTGAATGGGTTGGGGCACCCCAAAAAAAGAAGGAAGGTTAGTTCTTTTCTTAAGCGTAAGAAATATGATATAGTGTTTCTTCAAGAAACACATCTCTCCCTGCAGGAAGCTGAAAAATTTGGGAAGATATGGGGTGGACATTTTATTTTTAGTGCTGGCTCAAGTAAGAGCAAGGGAGTCATTATATTGATTGATAAACATCTACAATTCAAATGTCTCAAACAGACTAAAGATAAATTAGGAAGAGTCATTATTGTGTTAGTTGAAATTCAAGGGCAAAGGTTGATTTTGGCTAATATTTACACACCTAACGCTGATGATCAGGGCTTTTTTATAGATCTTGAAGGGATGTTGCAAGCCGCTGGCACCCCTCATGATATAATATTGGGAGGAGACTCTAATCTTTTGATGGACTCAGTCCTTGATCACAGTGAAGCAAAAGTGTGTAAACCCCCTAGAGCAACATTGACGCTTCACAGGATGTGTAAAAATCTTGGTCTTACGGATATTTGGAGACTTTTGAACCCATCTGGTAGGGACTATAAATTTTTTTCATCAGTCCATAAGATTTATTCTAGAATAGATTTTTTTTTTGATATCCAAATCCCTCATTTCATCTGTTGTTGATTGCTCAATTGGAAACATTTTAGTCTCGGATCATGACCTGGTGAGTTTAGAGGTGATGCCACATAAAGAGAAAAAGAAATCATATAGTTGGCGCCTTAATGTGTCCCTTTTGCTAAATCCTGATTTCCAACAAATGTTAAAGACTGAAATCAATGTTTATATGGAGACCAACTGGTCCTCGGTATCCTCTGTGGGCGTGGCTTGGGAGGCACTTAAGGCGGTTCTTAGGGGTCGGATCATACAGTATGCCTCATTCATCAAAAAATCCAATGCATGAGAACTTGTGGAGTTGGAAGAGAATATTAAAAATGCAGAGGCAGAGCTGAAGCGCCGTATGTCAGCTGATGGCCTCAGAGAATTGACCCAATTGAAATATAGATATAATACTATTTTGTCACGGAAAGTGGAGTTTTGGTTATTCAGGGCAAGACAGTTATACTTTGAGTCGGGTGACAAACCAGGGAAGCTTTTGGCTAGATATATAAAGCAGAGAGAGTCTTTTTCTACCATTCCCTCAGTGAAATCTGCTAGTGGTGAAATATTTACCTCAGCCATTGATATTAATAATGCCTTTAAAGAGTTCTATATTGATCTTTATAGTTCCACGTCGACGTCTACAGATGAAGATATTAGAAACTTTGTGGAACCATTAGAACTTCCTAAACTGACGATTGAACAAAAAAACTCTCTTGATTCTGAGATAACCTTGGAGGAGCTTGCTCACATAAAGGACGTCTTTTATAAAGTTTACGGACTGAGTAAGTAATGATGTATTTTTTTTTACGCGGCCTCCGAGTGAATTTGACTCACTCAATACACACTTGATCATCCGAGGATTCATGCTGGTTCACCTAGTGGCTGGAGTTTGTTTTTGTGGAATATTTTTAAGGGACATTAGAATAATTACGTCATCTGCCTTACTCATAAACAGCCGGCTCACTGAACAATTTTTTTTCTGTCCGAGGAAACTGAACGGCTTTATATCAGCTGGAGTTTGTTTTGTGGAGGAACACACCTTCGAGACAGTTCTGTGAATGAATCTACATGTTATTTGTGTTTATTCTGCCTGTTGGCTAGGGTCTGTTTTTATGTTAAGTATTTTCTGTTATGTAATTTTGCCTCACAACATTTGTGCAGAAGCACCGGACTTAAACAATCCGATGGCAAAGTTGTCGCAGAGACTCTCGTATGCGTACATGGACCTTTTGAGTTTAGAGGGATTGACGCCAGTTGGCGCTGTCGTGCGTGGGGTTAATGCACACATTTTGCTTTTTTCTGTTTGTTTTGTTCGAAGTTTGATTGTTGCATTAATGGGGAATGTGGTCTGTATGATCTTGTTTTTGATACACAATTTATTTTTTATTTTTTATTATATCAATATGTCAAATGTTAATATGAGTGGATTGTCTCTCTCCACATGGAATGTGAATGGGTTGGGGCACCCCATAAAAAGAAGGAAGGTTATTTCTTTTCTTAAGAGTAAGAAATATGATATAGTGTTTCTTCAAGAAAAGCATCTTTCCCCGCAGGAAGCTGAAAAATTTGGGAAGATATGGGGTGGACATGTTTTCTTTAGTGCTGGTTCAAGTAAGAGCAGAGGAGTCATTATACTGATAAATAAACATCTATAATTCAAATGTCTCAAACAGATTAAATATAAATCAGGAAGAGTCATTATTGTTTTAGGAGAAATTCAGGGGCAAAGGTTGATTTTAGCTAATATTTACGCACCTAAAGTTGATGATCTAGGCTTTTTTATAGATCTTGAAGGGAGGTTGCAAGCTGCTGGCACCCCTCATGATATAATATTGGGAGGAGACTTTAATCTTTTGATGGACTCAGTCCTTGATCATAGTGAAGCAAAAGTGTGCAAGCTTCACAGAATGTGTAAAAATCTTGGTCTTACAGATATTTGGAGACTTTTGAACCCATCTGGTAGGGACTATACATTTATTTCATCAGCCCATAAGATTTATTCTAGAATAGATTTTTTTTTTTATATCGAAGTCCCTCATTTCATCTGTTGTTGATTGCTCAGTTGGAAACATTTTAGTCTCAGATCACGCCTTGGTGAATTTATAGATGTTGCCATATACGGAGAAAAATAAATCATATAGTTGGTGCTTTAATGTATCCGTTTTGCAAAATCCTGATTTCTAACAAATGTTAAAGACCGAAATCAATGTTTATATGGAGACCAACTGGTCCTCTGTGTCCTCTGTGGGCGTGGCTTGGGAGGCACTTAAGGCAGTTCTTAGGGGTCGGATCATACAGTATGCCTCATTCATCAAAAAGTCTAAAGCACAAGAATTCGTGGAGTTGGAAGGGAATATTAAAAGTGCAGAGGCAGAGCTCAAGTGCCGAATGTCATCTGATGGGCTCAGAGAATTGACTCGACTGAAATATAGATATAATGCTATTTTGTCGCAGAAAGTGGAGTTTTGGTTATTTAGGGCAAGACAATCATACTTTGATTTGGGGGACAAAGCAGGGAAGCTTTTGGCAAGATTATATAAAGCAGAGAGAGTCTTTTTCTACCATTCCTTCAGTGAAATCTCCTGGTGGTGAAATATTTACCTCGGCCATTAATATTAACAATGCCTTTAAAGAATTCTATCTTGATCTTTATAGTTCCAAGTCTTCGTCTACTGATGAAGATATTAGAAAATTTGTGGAACCATTAGAACTTCCTAAACTGACGACTGAGCAAAAAAATTCCTTAACCTTGGAGGAACTTGACAAGGTAATTAAGGCCTTACCTACAGGCAAGGCTCCGAGGCCAGATGGTTTTGCTGCTGAATTTTTTAGATCTTAAGCTACAGAATTGGCTCAACTTTTGTTTGAACTTTTGAAAGCTTCCTCCAACCATGACACAGGCATGGATCAGTCTGATTCTTAAAAAGGACAAAGATCCATGTGAGTGTAAGAATTACTGTCCAATTTCCCTGATCCAGCTAGATGTACAAATTTTGTCAAAAATTTTGGCTTTCCGGTCAAGTAAAGTTATGACATCTCTTATACATATACACTATATTGCCAAAAGTATTCGCTCACCCATCCAAATAATTGAATTCAGATGTTCCAATCACTCCATGGCCACAGGTGTATAAAATGAAGCACCTAGGCATGCAGACTGCTTCTACAAACATTTGTGAAAGAATGGGCTGCTCTCAGGAGCTCAGTGAATTCCAGCGTGGTACTGTGATAGGATGCCACCTGTGCAACAAGTCCAGTCGTGAAATTTCCTCGCTACTAAATATTCCACAGTCAACTGTCAGTGGTATTATAACAAAGTGGAAGCGATTGGGAATGACAGCAACTCAGCCACGAAGTGGTAGGCCACGTAAAATGACAGAGCGGGGTCAGCGGATGCTGAGGCGCATAGTGCGCAGAGGTCGCCAAGTTTCTGCAGAGTCAATCGCTACAGACCTCCAAAGTTCATGTGGCCTTCAGATTAGCTCAAGAACAGTGCGTAGAGAGCTTCATGGAATGGGTTTCCATGGCCGAGCAGCTGCATCCAAGCCATACATCACCAAGTGCAATGCAAAGCATCGGATGCAGTGATGTAAAGCACGCCGCCACTGGACTCTAGAGCAGTGGAGACGCGTTCTCTGGAGTGACGAATCACGCTTCTCCATCTGGCAATCTGATGGACGAGTCTAGGTTTGGCGGTTGCCAGGAGAACAGTACTTGTCTGACTGCATTGTGCCAACTGTGAAGTTTGGTGGAGGGGGGATTATGGTGTGGGGTTGTTTTTCAGGAGCTGGGCTTGGCCCCTTAGTTCCAGTGAAAGGAACTCTGAATGCTTCAGCATACCATGAGATTTTGGACAATTCCATGCTCCCAACTTTGTGGGAACAGTTTGGGGATGGCCCCTTCCTGTTCCAACATGACTGCGCACCAGTGCACAAAGCAAGGTCCATAAAGACATGGATGAGCGAGTTTGGTGTGGAAGAACTTGACTGGCCTGCACAGAGTCCTGACCTCAACCCGATAGAGCACCTTTGGGATGAATTAGAGCGAAGACTGCGAGCTAGGCCTTCTCGTCCAACATCAGTGTCTGACCTCACAAATGCGCTTCTGGAAGAATGGTCAAAAATTCCCATAAACACACTCCTAAACCTTGTGGAAAGCCTTTCCAGAAGAGTTGAAGCTGTTATAGCTGCAAAGGGTGGGCCGACGTCATATTAAACCCTATGGATTAAGAATGGGATGTCACTTAAGTTCATATGCGTCTAAAGGCAGATGAGCGAATACTTTTGGCAATATAGTGTAGATCAGGTGGGGTTTATTCGGGGCCGCAGCTCTTCTGATAACATTAGGCTTTTCATTAATATCATATGGTCAGTAGCGAATGATCAGTCTCCGGTCGCTGCCATCTCACCTGACGCCGAAAAGGCGTTTGATATGATAGAATGGGATTATTTTTTTACGATTTTGGAAATGTTTGGATTCGGGAATACATTCTTTTTTTGGATTAAGTTACTTTATAGACACCCTGTAGCGGCAGTACAAACAAATGGATTAATTTCAGATTTATTTGCTCTGGATAGGTAACCAGGCAAGGTTGCCCTCTTTCCCCATTATTGTTCTGTCTTGCCCTGGAACCATTAGCAGCCGTGATAAGAAAGGAGGATGATTTTCCAGGGGTGCTGGCGGGAGGTGTGGTGCATAAGATTTTGCTTTATGCAGATTATATTTTATTATTTGTCTCTGACCCCACTAGATCTATGCCTTGCCTCCACAGAATTAATAAATTGGTCTAAATCCGAAGCTTTAGCTCTGACAGTGTACTGCCCAGTAACGGCCTTTCAGCCAGGTGCCTTTCAATGGCCCAAACAGGGCATTAAGTATTTGGGTATTTTTATTCCCAGCAAATTTGTCTGATTTAGTTAGAGTTCACTTTGACCCTTTAATTGATATGTTTTCGAGCGATGTGGACAAGTGGGCTTCATTACATTTATCTATGATTGGGAAGGTGGATTGTGAGGGGGGTTGTTACACTCGGTGACCTACAGGTGCATCTCAATAAATTAGAATGTCGTGGAAAAGTTCATTTATTTCAGTAATTCAACTCAAATTGTGAAACTCGTGTATTAAATAAATTCAATGCACACAGACTGAAGTAGTTTAAGTCTTTGGTTCTTTTAATTGTGATGATTTTGGCTCACATTTAACAAAAACCCACCAATTCACTATCTCAACAAATTAGAATACATCATAAGACCAATAAAAAAAAAAAACATTTTTAGTGAATTGTTGGCCTTCTGGAAAGTATGTTCATTTACTGTATATGTACTCAATATTTGGTAGGGGCTCCTTTTGCTTTAATTACTGCCTCAATTCGGCATGGCATGGAGGTGATCAGTTTGTGGCACTGCTGAGGTGGTATGGAAGCCCAGGTTTCTTTGACAGTGGCCTTCAGCTCATCTGCATTTTTTGGTCTCTTGTTTCTCATTTTCCTCTTGACAATACCCCATAGATTCTCTATGGGGTTCAGGTCTGGTGAGTTTGCTGGCCAGTCAAGCACACCAACACCATGGTCATTTAACCAACTTTTGGTGCTTTTGGCAGTGTGGGCAGGTGCCAAATCCTGCTGGGAAATGAAATCAGCATCTTTAAAAAGCTGGTCAGCAGAAGGAAGCATGAAGTGCTCCAAAATTTCTTGGTAAACGGGTGCAGTGACTTTGGTTTTCAAAAAACACAATGGACCAACACCAGCAGATGACATTGCACCCCAAATCATCACAGACTGTGGAAACTTAACACTGGACTTCAAGCAACTTGGGCTATGAGCTTCTCCACCCTTCCTCCAGACTCTAGGACCTTGGTTTCCAAATGAAATACAAAACTTGCTCTCATCTGAAAAGAGGACTTTGGACCACTGGGCAACAGTCCAGTTCTTCTTCTCCTTAGCCCAGGTAAGACGCTTCTGACGTTGTCTGTGGTTCAGGAGTGGCTTAACAAGAGGAATACGACAACTGTAGCCAAATTCCTTGACATGTCTGTGTGTGGTGGCTCTTGATGCCTTGACCCCAGCCTCAGTCCATTCCTTGTGAAGTTCACCCAAATTCTTGAATTGATTTTGCTTGACAATCATAAGGCTGCGGTTCTCTCGGTTGGTTGTGCATCTTTTTCTTCAACACTTTTTCCTTCCACTCAACTTTCTGTTAACATGCTTGGATACAGCACTCTGTGAACAGCCAGCTTCTTTGGCAATGAATGTTTGTGGCTTACCCTCCTTGTGAAGTGTGTCAATGATTGTCTTCTGGACAACTGTCAGATCAGCAGTCTTCCCCATGATTGTGTAGCCTAGTGAACCAAACTGAGAGACCATTTTGAAGGCTCAGGAAACCTTTGCCGGTGTTTTGAGTTGATTAGCTGATTGGCATGTCACCATATTCTAATTTGTTGAGATAGTGAATTGGTGGGTTTTTGTTAAATGTGAGCCAAAATCATCACAATTAAAAGAACCAAAGACTTAAACTACTTCAGTCTGTGTGCATTGAATTTATTTAATACACGAGTTTCACAATTTGAGTTGAATTACTGAAATAAATGAACTTTTCCACGACATTCTAATTTATTGAGATGCACCTGTATATGAGAGTGGAGTGTTGAGATCCTTTGAAAATTTGGGTCATCATTTTGCGATTCCCAGATCTCAGTTTTATAGGTATTTACAGCTGCGCCACATGCTCTGTACGGTTTCGGGAGTAGCACACACCCCTAAAACGGCAGATACCTGCTTTTGGAAAAGGTCATGAGGCATCAGTGTATTACTCCCTGCTAATTCAGAGTCTGGGGGACGGAGCTTTACCTTCTCTCAAGAGATTATGGGAAAAAGATTTGAATTTGGTATTGGAGGAAGAAGTGTGGACTAGGATTCAAAAAAATGTCAAGTCTGTATCTAGAGATACAAGGGTTCGCCTTATGCAATTTAAGATTTTACATCGATTTTATTGGACCCCCTTTAGATTATATAGGCTTGGTCTTAAAGACACACCCAACTGCTGCCGCTATCAATCAGAAGTTGGAGACAACTCATGCTTTTTGGGGGTGTGTTAAGATTCAAGATTTTTAGATGAAGGTGCAGAGCTATTTGTTTGATGTTTTGGGCACTCAAGTTTTGCTTTGCCCCAGACTTTGTATTTTGGGTGATGGAGCGTTCATAAATTTGTGGGACAAGTTTATAAAAAATTGGATTTTGACAAGTGTTATGATTGGCAGACAAGTCATTTTAAGGGGTTGGAAGTCCGACGGAGCACCGTCATTCCCGGAGTGGTGTGCAGAAATGGGGAGGGTGGTAGCGTTTGAAGAAGGGGTACTTAGAAGATTGGGTAATTTGGACTTGCTTATGGGAAAGTGGGGTAAATATTTGGCATTTTTGGAGGGCTCTCGGGGAGGGAGAGTGGAGAGAGAGATGTAGATGTAGAGGTCATCTGTGTGATTATTATATTTTATTTACTTATTTTATTTTTTAATATTTGTTTTTGTGTGTCTATAATTATGTGGGACCACTGAGATGTTCTTATGGGTGGGGTTGGGGATTGGGAGGGGGGTAGTAATAGAGGGGGTTAAGTATTGATTCTGTTTGTATTTGTTCTTGCTTTTATGTGTTAATATAGGAATCAATAAAAAATGTTAATCTTAAAAAAAAATAATATTAATAATTGGCTCCTTAGTGAAAAAAGATTCCCAACCCCTGGGCCAAATATTCAACAAACAGGTGCTCTCTGAGGCCACAGGTGTCATCATGTCACAAAACAAACATAATAACAGATAGCAGCCAGCGTACAAGTCAATATCTAAACAAGATTAACTGACATGTATTTATTTGGCACATCCTTTTATGCAAAGCAACTTACAAAGAATAATACAATACAAGCAATTACTAATTCAGCTCCATTATATTTTCTCTTGTCCAAAACTTAGACTTATAACCTGATTTTATCCACTAAAAATAATTTACTTTATTTAAAAGCACAGGACACATACAGTAAGTTACAAAGGTAAGGCAACAAGAAAATTAAGCTATTTATTTATTTGCAATTCTCAGTGTGTAACACTGCCACCCTGTGGCTTTAAATATTAATCATACAAAACAATGAAAAAAAAAAAAAAAAAATAAATAAAAAAAAATTTTTTATCCCTCTTAAAAAAACAAGTGTTGGTACAATATATAGCCTGTGCTAAAACAATGACTTTCTCATGGCACTTTGTGATCACTGTGAAAACTGGAGTGACATCAAACGTGAAGTGTTCGCACGAGACGAATCATAAATATTTTACCATTAATTTCGGTAGCAGATTCATATGCTTATTTCATTTCAATATCTGTGCCAGACCATACAGTGAATGCGACAGGTATGAGTGAGTGTGACATGCGCATGCGCAAGGCAAAAACAAACACGTACTGAGTTTTGATCAGGCCTGACTCAGTCAAGCTGTGCTAGGTTTCTTTATAAGTCAATATATACCGATTGTAAACATATATTTAACATACAGTGGCCCCAAAAACTATTTGGAGACTTTTGACACTTAAATACGCAACAAAATATCAAACCAAGTTGCATCCGCAAACAAATTATGCTATATTCTCTCAGAAAAACTTCCAGCCCCGCAAATACAGGACGCCTGAGCGTTTTCCCGCTTTAATACGTGACACAATACCGTTTTGCTGTCATTTGCCACGAGCTTTTTTGTTATTGTTGTTGTTTTTGCCGCCCAAAAAATACGGGACGTCATTTTGGCCGAAATACGATCGTTCTGGCTAATTCACATTAAATATACCTTCCGCTAATGTTTGACAACCATACATTTCTGTTTTCATTTTGAATCATTTATATTGTTTATTCATTCATATGAAATACATATGTATCTTTGTCCAATTCTTTGCTTCTAAGTGTGCTTGTGCGATCTATTCAATAAATTCCACTTGGTTTCATATTTTGTTATGCAAAGACAGCCATTCATTTTTAAGTGCAGCTTAATTGTCCGCATACTTTGGGGTCACTGTATGCTGACATTTTGACATTTAAACATACATTTGAAAGAATTTGATTTAAAAACCACTACAATGCCCATTTAGAGCACATTTGCATTATGCATTTAATAATAGTTACATTACTACATGTGTAAATATAGACCATAATCA
Organism: Myxocyprinus asiaticus; assembly: GCF_019703515.2. NCBI lineage: Eukaryota > Metazoa > Chordata > Actinopteri > Cypriniformes > Catostomidae > Myxocyprinus > Myxocyprinus asiaticus. The sequence continues at coordinate 42,365,332 of NC_059357.1, forward strand.
TTAGAGAAAGCCTGGGAATCACATTACACAAACAAAGGTACCTGGAATATTCGGACACACCTGAATACTGTATACACCTGGATAAATCACCTTCATGACTCTTATTACTATGATGTACCTCATTAAATCCTGCAGTATTTGGCTGTATATTCCTGACTATAAAGCGAACAGACACATCAGAACACTGCACATTTCTTACACACAAGTAATTGTATACAAATATCTCTTGTGTTGATGAACAAGTGGAGTTGGGTCACATAAGGCTGCCGCAGCAGCTGGACTTCTGCTTCTGTGACTCGATGTAATCGTGGATCTTGAACTTGGGCTCGTGTGGCTGCTGGGCATTTCTCTGTTTCAGTTCCCTGTGTCAAAAATAAAACAACATGCAGATTCATGATCAATTTTAATGTTACGTTTATTCAAGATAAACTTGACAAAGCATTACTTGAAAGTTTGAAAGAACTTTAAAACAGCATGAAGTTTAAAGGTATTTTCAAGATAATTTTTCAATTTTAAAGGTACCGTAACCATATAATTTATGGCTTTTCTTCCATTAATGGATCTTGAACATGTTTTTTTTTTTTTCGCCGATGTGGATGAAAACACTGTACTAAAATACTCTGACAGTGTTTCCTGCTGCCCCGCTACTGAATCTACAGCTCAAAACACACAGCGTGAACAATGCATTTCGATTGCCGAATGAATGAAAATTATGAGCTTGTTCTTTTGAATCTACAGCATAACCAATGTAATGCAGTTCCATAACGAATGACTATTATTAGCCTATGCTAATTAGTGAATCCGAAACACTTCAGTCTGAGAAGTTGCTGAATTAAAGGGATAGTTCACCCAAAAATGAAAATTCTCTCATCATTTACTCACCCTCATGTCATCCCAGATTTGCATAACTTTATTTCTTCAGCAGAACACATTTGAAGAAAAATAGAAAAATATCTCAGCTCAGTAGGTCCTTAAAATGCAAGTGGATGGTGATCCGCCTTAGAAGCTCCAAAAACCACAGACAGTCAGCATAAAGTTATCCACACGACTTCGCCGGTTAAATGAATGTGTTAAGAGAAACGATTGCTTTTGGTGTGAAAAAGATCAATATTTAAGTACTTTTTAACTATAAATCATCGCTTCTGGTCAGAAGCCGTATGCGCATTCACAAGAGGGCTGAGGTCACGCGGTCTTGTATGACGTATTTGGCATGTTACAGACGTAACTCACATTTTTCTCTAGGTTTAGACATCCAGGATGAGCACACAAATGCACCACTGTAAACAAACAAACAGATACAAATACAGATCTAAACCAAAACCAACTAAGCTCCTGTACAGCGTTCCTCCTACTCAGCTGTAAACAGCACTGCTCTTCCGGGTGTGACGCACGTGCATCTGTTCTCACGTGAACATGCAAACGCGATTACGTCACATGCGCATACTGCTGCTGACCGGAAGCGATGATTTATAGTTAAAAAGTACTTGAATATCTTTTTTTTTTTTTTGCTTCAAAAGCGATCATATTGCTTTAGAAGACAATTTCACCAGTGGAGTCATATGGATGACGTTTATGCTGACTGTTCTTTTTGGAGCTTCAAAAGGTCGGATTACCTTATTTTTTGATTTTTCAAAGTCAAACACACCTGGGATGGCATGAGGGTGAGTAAATGAGAGAATTTGCATTTTTGGGTGAGCCAACCCTTTAATAACAGGGCAGTTTCTGAGCATATATGAGCATTTTTGTATATACTGTATAAAAAATGTAAAAAAATACTTTTTTATTTTTCTTCTCAGGGCCCCCTGGTAGCTCGGGGGCCTTAACTGGACACTTATACCGCTTATAGCTAGAAACAGCCCTGATTAATAATCGAACTGATCTGAAAGTTATGACTTCCATAACATCCAACTAGTAATGAAACAAGAAATTATACTGTGTTACGCAATGCCGTTCTTAAGGCTGAGACTTCAGGCTCCTCCACATTACGTGTTTTGTTGTAATCACTGAAATTATATTTAAGAAAAATTTAATGAATGAGATATGTTAGCACATTTTTGGTTTAGAATTTTTATTTAATAGAAAGTTACAGTAGGACCAATTATTGGATTGCATGTATGCCTCTAAAAACCTTTTGAAGTAATTACAAATTCTGTATAAACAAGCAACAACTTTATTAAATTGATCTCTGATTTGTTATATCTATTCTGTCGAAATCTGAAATGATCTAATCATTTGGCAACAGGCTTCTGAGGGAAGTAAATGCAGTAAAAAATATTCCTTCCTCAAAAGTAAGAATCATTAATGGAATCGTTAAGGAATTGGAATTGTTAAGACGAACCGTAATCAAAACCAGAATTCTGAGAGCTTACTAGGGCATTGCTAGGCAGTTACTAGGATGTTTTGGGTGGTTGCTAAGGTGTTTTTAAGGAGGTAAGTCTTTTTTTCCTGTTTTATCACCCACCTTTCGAAAATTGTAAGTCTGATGGCTCAGAAAACACATAACTTTCCTATAATAAATATAATATAATTAAACTCCAACCTTGCTATGGCTTGGAAAGCGAGTTCCACATTGGCACCAGTCTTGGCACTCGTCTCCATGAAAGGAACTCCATATTCCTTCATTCAAGTAAACACAGAGCATTGCAGTTAAAGAAATTATATTACTTCAGGTTTTAATTATATTAGATTTTATTGATCATTTGTAATGGTATATGGAAGCAAAGCTGTTAGATTTGAGTCTGTACCTTAGCCAGCTTCTGCCCCTCCTCATGTGTGATGACCCTCTCAGCTGCCATGTCTGACTGTCAATTACACATGAAATACTGTATCAACTAGACTTACTTTATTTATGAAGACATTTCCTGTATTGGAAACTACCCAAATACATGTTACTTTTGTTCTTTTACTAGAGTATAAACAGAAGTCCAGTGATTAAGACATTTATATATGGTTACATTAAGACAATGTTCCAGGATCAATACAAGTTGTCTCTTTTGACAGAATTTGTGGTATAATGTTGATCCATCTATCAGTGTGAAAAAGCAAACATTGTGGTTACAGCAAAGTCCCTTTCAAAGCAATTCAGACCATTTGGCAGCCATCTTTGGAACACTCACAAGCAGCTATTTTCCATGGATACAAGCTGTATGAAAATACAGCTCCCATCTACTTGAATGGGGAAAGACCAAAATCTCCAAAACGGTTGGTCAAGATTTCAATAAAAGAACATATTCAAATCAGCAGTTAAATCTGACAACAATGGTATCATAACTTGTGCTGCTTTATCTCAGATTACACTAAAAAACGCTATTCTTCAGGCTGGCCCAGCTAATGCACATTCGAGATCTCGAGTTGACTGACAGGTGAAGTTTGTATCTAAAAGCTGATTGGCTCTTTTACCAGTAAGGCAGGACTTCCTTTTCTACATCAGCCATATTGGGCGTTCCTATTTTTCCCATTCCTAGTTGGCATAAAATCAAAATTGATGCCAATTATTTTCTTAATGCATTTTGCTGGTCTTATTGTGAATGATTCGTCGATGCTTCATTGTTTTATACTGTGTATATATATATATATATATATTATAACCTCGTAATCTTAAAATGTCATAAGTCAAAACAACCTTGAGCTGAACACGCTCAAAACGGTGGAGATGATTGTGGACTTTAGGAGGAACACCCCAACACTGACCCTCCTCACTATTCTAAACAGCACTGTGGCAGCAGTGGAGTCATTCAGGTTCTTGGGCACTAGCATCTCACAGGACCTGAAGTGGGAGACCCACACTGACTCCATTGTGAAAAAGGCCCAGCAGAGGTTGTACTTCCTTCGCCAGCTGAGGAAGTTCAACCTGCCACAGGCGCAGCTTATACAGTTATACTCAGCGGTCAATAAGTCTGTCCTCTGCACTTCAATAACTGTCTGGTTTGGTTCAGCTACGAAATCAGACATCAGAAGACTACAAAAAGACAGTTCGGACTGCTGAGAGGATTATTGGTTGCCCCCCTCCCCCCCCTTCAAGGACTATACACTTCCAGAGTGAGGAAAAATGCTGGAAAAATCACTCTGGACCCCACTCACCCTGCCCATTACCTTTTTGAACTGTTGCCTTCTGGCCGACGCTTCAGAGCTCTGAGCACCAGAACCGTCAGGCACAGGAACAGTTTTTTCCCTCAGGCTATCCCTCTCATCAACAGTTAAATTGCCCCATTGAGCAATAACTATGTGCAATACACAGTTTAGTCCTTTTTATATTTATCCAACCACTTCTGCCATTTCATTCCTCTGAAGGAAAAAACAAAACAAAAACAAAAAAAAAACATTGCACTGTACATAACAGATTTGTATTTGCACTGTACATAACAGATTGTATTAGATTTGCACTACCCATGTGTATCTATGTATGTGTGTATCTGTACGTATGTGTATAATTATTATTATTTGTTTTATTATTATCTATGTCTTGCTGCTGATTTTGTATTGTTGTACACTGGAAGCTCCTGTCACCAAGACAAATTCCTTTTATGTGCAAGCATTGGCAATAAAGCTGATTCTGATAACTTGCTCTTGCTGATATAACTGACCCTTCTCTGCTTACGAATGTGAGAGTGCAGCCATTAGTGAAAAGTTTAAAGTCAGTTTTAACCCCGCCCCTTCAAGAGCCTGTCACGTACACAAACCTGCCATTGGTTGAAGCTGGTTTCCCTTCCAAAACCCAGTTCAATACCCCAAACTACACTGGTTACGAGCCCGTTGGCTTGAATTTGTACATTTCAAAAGAAGGAATAATGCCGAATTTGCAGTTGTGTTCCAGGCATTTCGTGCCTAAAAGCTTCCATCGGATGTGTCTAGAATTTATTCATATTTTTTAATGCAGGCATTTTTCAGAGATCTCTTACATCTTCTTTTAGCATGTCTTCATGATAGCAACAGCTCAACTGTGAGTGTTGCCACCTTGTGGACCCACTAATTAGTGCAAATAATTCTAGGTTCATGCGTACACTGTGCATTAAGAGTATGCGCAGTTAGATAAATGAGGTCGCAAGCGTTCAGTGCTCGAACTCTCTATTGAGGAATTTAATATACAGTGGAAAGAAAAAGTATGTGAACCCTTTGGAATCAGCTGGTTTGCTGCATTAAATGCTCATAAAATGTGATCTCATCTTCATTAAAGGCACCAGTATAGACAAAGCACAATGTCCTTAAGCTAACACCACACAAACAATTAGAATCATTCATGTCTTTATTGAACACATCCATTAACATTCACAGTGCTGTGGAAAAAGTGAATCCCTTGGCTAAGATGACAAAAATCTAATTAGAGTCAGGAGTTGGCAAACCTGGCATCCAATTAATGAAACAAGATTGGAGGTGTGGGTTAGAGCTACTTGTGACTTATAAAAAGCACTCAAACATTTTGAGTTTGCTATTCACAAGAAACATCTGTTGACGTGGACCATACTTCGCAAAAAAAAAGAGATTTCAAAAGACCTACGATCAAGAATTGTTACTTTGCATAAATCCAGAAAGGGTTACAATGTTATCTTGAAGAGCTTAGATATTCATCTATTCACATTTAGACAAATTGTATATAAATGACAATTTGGTACTGTGGCTACTCTCCCTAGAAGTGGCCATCTAGCCAAGATGACTCAAAGGGCACACTGCAGAATGCTCAATGAGGTAAAAAAAAAAAAAAGAACCCTAGAGTGACAGCTTAAGACTTGAAGGAATCATTGGAACTGGTTAAAATAAAAAGATTTGGGGCTGCTTTGTTGCTGCAGGGACTGGTCTGCTTGCCATCATCGAGGGAAAAGTGAATTCCTAGGTTTATCAAGATATCCTATAGGATAATGTCAGGGTGGTTGTGTGCCAGCTGTAGCTCAGTAGAAGTTGTCTGATGCAGCAGGACAATGACCCTAAACATCAAAGTAAATCCACTACAGAATGACTTCAAAAAAAGAAAATCCACTTTTTGGAGTGGCCCAATCAGAGCCCAGACCTTAACCCAATAGAGATGCTGTGTAATGGCCTCAAGAGAGCCGTTTACACTAGACATCCTAAGAATATGGCTGAGCTAAAGCAGTCTGTAAGGAAGAATGGTCCAAAAAATTACTTCTGAGCATTGTGCAGGTCAAAGCCACAGCTACCAGAAACGCTTGGTTGAAGTTACTGGTGCCAAAGGAGGATCAGCAAGTTATTAAATCCTAGGGGTTCACTTTTTCCACAGCACTGTGAATACTGAACACATCCCATTAAACTAAGACATGAAAGATTATAATTGTTTGTGTGTTGTTTCTTGTGACTTTGATGAAGATGAGATCACATTTTACAGTCAATTAATGCAGAACACCAGCTAATTCCAAAGGGTTCACATACTTTTTCTTGCCACCGTAATTGTTCCGTCTCTGACTAAATAGTCTCCGGTTACAGTAAGGCACTTATAATAAATGTTAACTGGGACAGTGTTCTGGAGGGTTTAAAAGCAGAAATATGAAGCTTGTATTTTTTTGTTAAAGCACTTACATAAGTTCATTAGTTTAAATCTGTTTATTATTTGAGCTGTTGTTTAAATTGTAATTTAGGTGGTGGGACTACTTTTAGTCAGATGGACTTCTAGTTGTGTGTTACAGACATTCCTGTGGGTGTAAACAGTCCCTTTCTGATATCCTTAAGCATGTCGTGCAAAAGTTACCGGGTCATGACATTAAAGTTGATATCTTTGAAATATTGGATATAATGTATAAATGCACAGACCACAAGTCTCATGTTAATGTGTATAATGTTTTGGCTGAAGCCGTGTGCATCTTAAAATGTCATGATTGATAATTTAGCTGATTATCAATCATGAGACAAAAGTATAAATGTGAGAAGAGTGAAGATGATAGCACAGTTTGAAAATCAAAGATTCTGATATTTTATTAAACTTTTGAGAATTAAGTGAAAGCAGTTGCTACCAACACCAGGACTGCTTAGAGACCTAATATAAATTCAGATCTTACAAGGAGCATATCAGGTTTAATATAAGTTATACTCTATTGACAGTGTTTGTGCCATAATGTTGAATGCTACAGAAAATAATTAAGACTCATCCCTCTTTTTCGAAAGAAAGGCACATAATTAAAGTAAACGGGTCCAACACACAAAACATCAACACACTGTTTCAAAAGTACAACCGCAATACTTTAAAATAATACGTGTGAACATGACTCTAGTGTGATAAAATCACTTACTAAGCTTGTCTGTGTAAAGTCATCCAGTATTTCAACTTCGTTGCCTTTTTTCATTGCACAATGTAAAGGAAACCAAAAGAGAGTTCACATGACTTTAAGATATGGGTTTTCCTCATTGTCTTCTGTTTTTGAACAGCCGTCTTGTTATCCTGTCCATGATCAGACGTACGGAGAAGATGCGATTAAATTTGTATGTCTCTAAACAAACAACTGCTTCAAGTCTGGAGCGTGAGTAGCAGAACTTCGGCCAACAAACATGCTCGCTCTGGTCTGGTTATCGACCGCAGTCCATTCTGATGAGTGATTCCCATCTCACCACGGTATTTTGTGTAAAAGTCCGCTCTCATATCTGAACCAGGAACCGCTGTCAAGTCCGTGTGTGGTTTTGAAGTCTCCGCTGTAATGCGAGCTCATGCATAAGACAGTGCAGTGATTGGACGGAAGCGTTCCTTCATGTATAATGTGGAGAAACGCTCAGAATCGATTGATGTATTAGTGTACTCTACTTCCAATCACAACTCAAGAGTTTACGCATATTTTATGACATTGCTTCAAGTTTCGTTTTTTAACCTGAAGAACGAAATGGCTCAAAACACGAAAAAAAAAAAAAAACACTTAACCCATAACAATAAACATGAGTGCTATAATTGTTTTCAATGCTGTGCTACCTGTACATACAGTATCTTATCATCTCCAAATGTGTTTTTTGGGGTTTCATGACCATTTAATATATATATATATATATATATATATATATATATATATATATATATATATATATATATATAAAAGAAGCTTTTTTAAAAAAACGAAGGACATTATATAGACAAGTCTAAATAATTTGTGGTAATTGATATTATGCCACAAATGCTGTCAATAGAGCTTAAGTTGTATTGAACCCGAACATTTCTAAAATAGGCTTTCTGGCTTACTCAGTCTATTAGGTCAGCGTTTCCCAAACGTTTTTTTTTTGCCAGAATTACCCCAATCTCACCATCAGTAAAGCCTTAATCACCCCTTAACTGACACAAAAACAGAGATGTGTACCTAAGACTAAATATAATTTAACATTATCATTAATACTGATTATTATTGACATCTCTAGGGCTAGGTATTGATTTCCTGATCGATTCTGATTCACAAGCTCTCAAATCAATTAGATTCGGATTAATTTGGGTATAATTCAGTTATATTATAATGTCCATTTTGCTTACATATGAAAAATGATACAGGGGACCTTCTAACTTCTTATTTTTACCAATTTCATTTTATCATTAGTTTTGTATCATTAGTATCATTGTCACATTTGAGCTTTTTGCAAGTGTAGAAATTTGATCTATTCCATCAATAAATATGATTGCATTTATTATATTGCATACATTACATGTTTTTGTTTTTTTACATGCGTACTATTTATTTATTTACATTGATATGTAGAAAGAGTGCTAAAACGGTACTGTCTCTTTAAGACTACTGGTAGTTCAGCAAGTGAGTGCATATTAACGAGAGAGAACTCACACATTTAGCGCATCTGTGCTATGTGTGATTACAATTAAATGTTTCTATTTTTGTTGTTTCTGATAAACAACTGACTGAAAAGTACAGAAAGGGTATTAAAAGAGACATTATTCAAATGGATAGCATGGATGGATGTTGTCTTTGGACACACATTATTCGGAACTAGTCAAACCAAACTTTTCTTCTCAACACGCAGGGAAAAGATCTCTGTGCCAAACTTTGCATAGAGTAAAAGATCAATTTTAAGGATTTTTCAAACGAAGATCGCCATTAATTGGAAAATCAATATTTACCCCCATCCCTATCCCTAACATGACGTTTTGGCTTCAATATAGGCTATGCATAATTAAATTAAATTGAAACCAACAGATCTCAGTTCAGGAGACTCTAGTTTGCCATTAAAGGGTTAAACTTTCGACACAAAGTCATGTGACCAAACAACATGGCGCTGATCTCAGCTGAGCTTGTCCTTGGGAGAAACGGCAACAAAACTACATCTGGTAAGAAACCTCATTAAGTTTTTACATTAAAACCTGTTTGAGTCAAAAGTCTCTAGTTTCATCCGATATGCCTTTTTTGTCCAAATCCAGTACTTTTCGCGTACCCCATGGAACCTGCTTACGTACCTCCTAGAGTATGCGTACCCACGGTTGGGAACCACTGCATTAGGGGGCTCTATCTAAACCAGTGCAAAATCCCTAGTAGAGAACATACCCTGTTCATAAAAACATGAGAGAAGGGGACCAAAGACATACAGGCATGGTTAAAATCCATGTACCTAAATTAAACTGCTTGCCTAAAAAGCTAAACTGAGAAATAAAAGAGAAGTATAGAAGGAGATGAAATAAAAAGTACAAACAAACAGATTTTCAGCCATATGTGTGTGAGATTGCGTGCGCGTCTACACATGCATTTATACATTTTACATTTCAAGGGGGATGCTGCTTATCTCTTTCTTTTCACTCTTTACAGGAAGTCCCACTTACCTTGTTGCCAAGCAACATGATGACCACATCCTTCTGTGCATACTCATAGATTTCAGTCAGCCAGGCCTGATAGATACCAAAAAAAAAAAGAAAGAAGAAAAATAAGAAAGAAACAAATACCTTCAGTAAAAATCAATCATTTCAAAAACTAAGCTAATGAGAAAATAAAATATGATTTGGGTCATTCCTAATACACCATACATTTTGTGTCCCCATCATATACTGTATTTCTTAATATATTATATAAAATATTAAACTCAATTATTTTTATGAATTTTTACAGATGAAGATAATTTTAGTTAATTTTCTTTGATCACAATATCACAAGTGAACATGGACTAATTTTTAAATATTTCGACTCTTTACATTCCTCATGGATCAAAGGCTCACTTTAGCTTCTTCCATCATCACTGTTTCTGCCAATTGTGTCAATAATCAAAGTATAACTATTAATAAAATGAAAGTGCTTGAATGTAATACCCTTTACCTAAAATTACAACACATGCATAATTCATTTATAACATTTACAGAGTTCAGAAACTGTATAACAGGAATGACCCATTTAATGATTATACTTATTTTAATCATGTTGAAAGGTCTGTGTGTCTTACTCTAATGTTGTCAAAAGAGGACTTTCTTGTGATGTCATATAGCAGCAGTAAAGCTGTAATGTAAAGAAAGAGCAGGTTAAAGTCATACTGAATGATTCACACTAGAGCTTTATACAGTAATTATACACTGACTCGAAGCCTCCAGACAGTATTTGTTTGTCATGTATTCATCGTGAAATGTCACTGTACTTACAGTAGAATAAACAGATTTCACTGTGTTGTTTAAATATACCAATTCAGCGACCCCTCCCTGTCTCACAACTCACAAAAATGAGAACGTTAAAACACATATTTGAAAAGTGTCTCCGAATTGAAATTCAGTAGCAAAAATGGTGTTAGAGGTGGTAAGTTCATTTCCATGAATCAGTTCAAACTGTTCTTTTCTATAAATTGATTTAAAACTCAGATTCAACAATTTCTTCCAACAATTCAACATTTTACCTGTATAAATATGTATATAGGTAAATATTGCTCTTTAGTGCTATCAGCAGAAATCAGTTACAAAAATACTCAAACCAGCCCGTCTGGCACCAACAATCATGCCACGGTCCAAATAACTGAGATCACATTTTTCCCCCATTCTGATGGTTGATGTGAACATTAACTTAAGCTCCTGACCAGTATCTGCATGATTTTATTCACTGCACTGCTGCCACATGATTGGCTGATTAGATAAATCACATGAATAAGTAGATGTACAAGTATTCCTAATAAAGTGGTCAGTGAGTGAATATTAAATATCTCCAAAAGGCAATAGCTGAAAGTTTTTAGCTGTATCGTCCAGATTTAGTAGTTAATACAGAATCAGATATGGCAGCAATACTTCAGTCTGTTAGTAGAGATGGTACACTGAAAACCCAAATAAGTTGATTCTACTCAGTCGATTGAGTAAACTTGTTCCCTCAATTGAATTACGTAATGGCTTTCACTTAAGTTCACTTAACTTGATAATCATATAGAATGAGTTAAGGTAACTAGATGCAAGTAGACCTAACTTAAATTTGGTATTTAAATGTTGATGTGTCTACTTAATAATTCTAATAGAGTGGACTCAAATTTATGTCATACAATAACACAGCTTAAATAAAAGGAAATTATAACTGATTCTAGGTCAATTATTAAACAAACTTTTTCCCTTTGACCAACGAAACAAATAAATCAAGCACAAGGTGTTATGGGTATTCCCCATAACCTCAATTTTGTACTCAATAGTTTGAGTTATTAACACTTAAAATCTTAAGTCTATGGATTTTTAAGAAAAATAAGTTCAAGGAACATGAGACCAAAACTTGACATTTCAAGTAATGTTTAACTAAGACAACTGGATTTTTCCAGTACCGACAACATTAGGGTTTACAGTGCAAACTTACCCTGAGCATCTCTGTAGTATGCATGAGTAACACTACGGAACCTCTCCTGACCTGCTGTGTCCCACATCTGCAGGAGAAGAGTTAACAGGTCAAACAGCTTCATTGCAGTTCTCTTGACAGTTGCTATGAAGTTGCTAAGGTGTTCTGAGTGTTTCTTCAACTTTTGGCACTTTTAGCACTGTGAACTTGTAGAAAGTAAAGTCTCGACAAAACATACGCATACTAATTTTCTAAATTTGTCAACTAACATCTAACCGTGTATGTACATGCATCACAGAAGATTGTTGTGGTTTATGTAATTCTTTCTGAAAGTCATGAAAATTCCCACCACAGTGTCATTGCCAGCACATTTATGCGTTTAATAAAATTGTGTCATGGAAATGACACTGATGGAAATAACATTGCTTAGAAAAGTAATATCACATCTCTCCTCTACAAGCCATATAATTTGAGGTGTCATTCATGTCTGTAGCACAAAAGGTGCAGGACGAGTTACATGCTGAAGTTTAATCCTTAGGGTTACAGGTTTGTTCAAATCACAATAGGGATGTCCTGATACTGGTATTGGAATCGGGCCCGATACCGCACTCATGTACTTGCAATTGTGCTCATAAAATTGCACCGATACAACAAAACAATACCATCTGATGTACGAATGTCATTGCGTAAATGTCCTAGTGTGATTATTAAACCGCGAAGTCTGCAATTTCTTCAGATAAATATATAGTTTGCATATGCTGTGTGCTTCATGTTCAGCTAGATGTTTTAATAATGTTTGAATGTACAGTTGAAGTCAGAAATTTACATACACTTAGGTTGAAGTCATTAAAATTCATTTTTTTAACCACCCCACAGATTTCATATTAGCAAACTATAGTTTTGGCAAGTCGTTTAGAACATCTGCTTTGTGCATGACACGAGTAATTTTTCCAACAGTTGTTTACAGACAGATTGTTGCACTTTTAATTGACTATATCAATTCCAGTGGGTCAGAAGTTTACATACACTAAATTAACTGTGCCTTTAAGCAGCTTGGAAAATTCCAGAAAATGATGTCAAGCCTTTAGACAATTAGCTTCTGATAGGAGGTGTACTGAATTGGAGGTGTACCTGTGGATGTATTTTAAGGCCTACCTTTAAACTCAGTGCCTCTTTGCTTGACATCATGAGAAAATCAAAAGAAATCAGCCAAGACTTCAGAAAAAAAATTGTGGACCTCCACAATTCTGGTTCATCATTGGGAGCAATTTCCAAACACCTGAAGGAACCACGTTCATCTGTACAAACAATAGTACACAAGTATAAACACCATGGGACCACGCAGCCATCATACCGTTCAGGAAGGAGACACATTCTGTCTCCTAAAGATGACCGTAGTTTGGTGTGAAAAGTGCAAATCAATCCCAGAACAACAGCAAAGGACCTTGTGAAGATGGAGGAAACAGGTAGACAAGTATCTATATCCACAGTAAAACAAGTCCTATATCAACATAACCTGAAAGGCTGCTCAGCAAAGAAGAAGCCACTGCTCCAAAACTGCCATAAAAATGCCATACTACAGTTTGCAAGTGCATATGGGGACAAAGATCTTACTTTTTGGAGAAATTTCCTCTGGTCTGATGAAACATAATGACCATTGACATAATGACCATTGTTATGTTGAGGAAAAAGAGTGAGGCTTGCAAGCCGAAGAACACCATACCAACCGTGAAGCATGGGGGTGGCAGCATCATGTTGTGGGGGTGCTTTGCTGCAGGAGGGACTGGTGCACTTAACAAAATAGATGGCATCATGAGGAAGGAAAATCTCAACATCTCAAGACATCAGCCAGGAAGTTAAAGCTCGGTCGCAAATGGGTCTTCCAAATGGACAATGACCGCAAGCATAGCTCCAAAGTTGTGGCAAAATGGTATTGGAGTGGCCATCACAAAGCCCTGACCTCAATCCGACAGAAAAATTGTGGGCAGAACTGAAAAAGCGTGTGCGAGCAAGGAGGCCTACAAACCTGACTCAGTTGCACCAGTTCTGTCTGGAGGAATGGGCCAAAATTCCAGCAACTTATTGTGAGAAGCTTGTGGAAGGCTACCCAAAACATTTGACCCAAGTTACACAATTGAAAGGCAATACTACCAAATACTAACAAAGTGTATGTAAACTTCTGACCCACTGGGAATGTGATGAAAGAAATAAAAGCTGAAATAAATCATTCTCTCTACTATTATTCTGACATTTCACATTCTTAAAGTAGCGATCCTAACTGACCTAAGACAGGGAATGTTTTCTACGATTAAATTTCAGGAATTGTGAAACACTGAGTTTAAATGTATTTGGCTAAGGTGTATGTAAACTTCTAACTTCAACTGTAAATGTAAAGCCAAGGAACTCTATAATATCATCATGAGCATCGCATGCTCTGTTTGGAGCAGATGACAGGGAACATAGCACTAATTCACTTTGTAGCTCACAGCACATACAGACTACATATTTATTTAATGATATAGCAGCCTTTTGTGGTTTAATAATCACACTGGTCACAAAGCGACCTGCTTTTCTGGAAGGTGAGAAGCTACCGTCAAAAACACACACACAAACAGGAAAGGGCTTCACGCCAGAATAAAAGCTACCGCCAAAATAAAAATCTCAATTTAAATGGAAAACAGGACAACAGAAATATATCACTACTGTAGAGTTATGTAATATTCACTGTAATACTACTACTAATAAAAGCTATTAATAATAATAACCCAATAGTAATGTATTATATTTAAACAATTCCTCACATCTGTGATGCTCTGTTATGCAGCACTTTACTTGACAAAAATATTTATATTGTTGTATTTTGGATTGTGTGTGACGTTCTGTATAGAAGCACTTCATTTGATAAAAAAAAATACAACATTGTTGAAAATTAATTGTTCTATTTTCATTTGATTAAAGTTGTAATTAATGCATTTTATTTAAGCACCATTTTGATGATAAAATTGAAATAAACTGTTGAATATGGAATTTAAAAAAAACAAAAAAAAAAAAAAAAAAAAAACAGATATCGGTATTGGCAAGTACCAAAAAGGAAGTATCGTTACTAGTACTCGTTCTCAAAAAATAATGGTATCGGTACATCCCTAATGAGCAATAATAATAATAGTGTTGCCTGTTTTAGCAAACACCCTTAATAAGAGCTACAGCATGAAAAGCAGAGAATGAACTTGTGTTTACTTACCTGGAGTTTGACCTTCACATTATCCACAGACACCACCTTATTCTACAGACAACATGAAGAAACACAGGATTTATGAAACCACAGTACACTCCATGTGTAAAAAAAACAAACATCTTAAACCAGTCTAAGATAGTTTGCTGGTCTTAGCTAGTTTGGTCTGATGGTTTTTGAGGGGCCTGGAAGACCAGTTAGACCAACTTAAACCAGCTTTGTCTGGTTTGAGATGTTTAAAGCAGAGCTGTTTCTCTTTGAATTTTCACAAATGTTCTGGAAGACGAAAACAATTAATGAGTTTGTTTTTCAAAGAAACTACAGCACACACACAAACCAAAATGGTCAAACAATTTAGCTACTACTAAAGTGAGATCTCTAATATGCTATTTGCTTTTGTGTGGCCAGGCTCTCGACTTAGACTTAATTATATAGTGAAGATGAAATAGCAGCCCAGCACACTGCTTAATTTCCTGTTGACGTCAGCCGTTACTTCCTTTGAGAACAAAATGTTTTAAAATCGCACCTTCTGCACTGAGAGCAGCAGACTTATCAGAAGATTTGGTCCACCAAATGGCAGTGCAATTATGAAAGAAAATGTCAATCAAACAAATGGAAGTGAGATTTTCAGAGATGAGTAATTTTCACTGTCATCTGCAGACATTCACATACATCCACACATTTCAAGACTGCTCGATGACAATAATACGATCCTCAATATATTTACCCAGTTTCTAAAGTTAATGCTTACTGACCAAAAAAAAAAAAAGGTGAAAATACTCCATGGTTATGTGGATGACAAACATACTAGTAATCACATATGCACACATTGCATACTTAACACACCACCAGGACATTTCACATAGAAAACAGTGAAATCTGAGCAAAGCAAAGACCAGAGCAATTATAAGGACAACATTATGCATCTGTGTTCTTCAACAAGAACGCAGACATTTCTCCATTGTGCTTTCGCTCAGCATTAATTATCTGGCTTGAATGAAAACCATTTTTTTTCTTGACAGAACTGCTTTTAGCAGTGCTCAGATGTCTTATTGTTCTTTACAGAGATTCCAAGGGCAAAACCATCAAACATGCATTGCTCATCTTCAGCTACATAAGATGAATTCCACAGACAAAAATATAGGCATTACATAATACATGATTCTAGTTCTCATCCTAAAAGGAATAGTTTACACAAAAATGTTGTCACTATTTAAGCACTATCAAAGCATCATAAAAGCAGTCCAAATGACTGGCGCATTATATTCCAAGTCTTCTGAAGCCATATGATAAATATCAGTCAGTTCACACAAATTTAAGTCGTTGTTTACTGATAATATTTACCTCTGTCATATTTTTTTAGTTTGTCTCAATAGAGTGGTTCCGGAAGTAAAAATCCCCTACATTTTTTTTGATAGGGGAGTAGATTTTTAACGATAACGTATAAACCTACTGTGAGCTTTGAGGCTCTTAATCAGTGGTATATGCTTCTGTTAAAGACATCAGTCTGCATTATTTCATCAGCATTTTTAAAAAATTGTTTAATGGTGGAATTCATGGTGAAGAACTACAAAACAATACCCATGATCCGGAGGAGAAAACAAACCGCAGCAAAAGAGCTCACTTCTATGGCAGACTGTAAATTACTCAATTGAGTCTTTGTATTTTGCAAAACAAAACAAAAATTAGTAACAACAACTTTAAAATCAACAGTTTTATATTTTCCCACCATTTTGTATTAGAGTACATCATTCGCAATGCATCATGGGATTGTAGTTCATACCCTCAAGAAACACGCAGTCTTGTAACTTAATCTTTTTGTCCGATTTTCAAATACGTTTTTTGCTTCAAATCACAGTTCGTAATGTTGTGATTCACCTCAGTGCTGGTTTGTTTGGTTCATGGCTTACAACTCTTTTATGAAGACTTTTATGAAATCCCTATGGAACAAATTAATGAAAAATACTTCCAGAACCAAGATGGCTGAGATGGCTCTATTGGTGACATGACATGCAAGAACCAATGGCATTTGGTGTCAATGATGTCACACCTAGAGTGACATGATTAAAGGCACTCATTTTTAACTGAACACAATCACGAATAAGATTTGAGAGCTACAGCAGCAGGGAAGATTATGAGTGAATAAGGGCTTAAATTTCAGTGCCTTCCTCACACAAAGCTATTGCATGTCTTCAGAAGACTTGGAATATTGCCAACCTTGCCTCATAGAATGAACGTTACTTGAGCTACATTTTTGCAAACTGACTTTTACATTACTCTTTCTACCTTTTGCTGCAGTGTCCTGGTGAAATGATCACAAGAGGCGCTACAACTGTGCGTTTTATTCACTTTCACCCAAATCACGGGTACTGTGGCTGTTTATGACTTTATAAACACTTATTTTTGATCTGTTACTCACACACTGCTATGTTTTTATATCAAAACACTTTTTGAACATTTTAAATTTGAAAAACTATTGTATTACAAACCCACCAACATTTACACCCTTATTCCAATGTGATTAACCTGCACTGTAGCTCACTTGATAGTGCTGGACTTTGGACTCAGAGACCAGACCTCGAGCCCAGCCAAGGACGCTCGAAACTAAAGTGAAAGTGAAGCGAAAGTGCAATACAAGTGACAAGGAATGACGTGGTTGCTTCAGTAAATGTGCTTTTCATATCAAATATGCTTTTAAAACACTTACGATTAGGTTTAGGTGTTGGTTTAGGGTAAGGATTTCTGTTTTGTTCACAGCTCCTTTATCTTTTTGAACACTATTGGTTAGGTTTTGGTTAAAGTTTTAGATTAGGGAGGTTGAGAATGAGGTACTCATTAAAATATCCATCTAACATTCACCTTAAAAACGGCATCTGATTACAACACCATTTCACTCACTTTTGGCGCCGACCGCTGGACATTTCACTGGGAAACTGCAGCCAAACGTGTATTGAAGCACGTCATTTTGGTTTGCAAAAAGGTTGCCATTGTCACATAAATTTCATGGGATCAGGTTGAATATAGCACAAATAGTCACATGGAAAACTTTTTGTCCTCTTTGGAGCTCAGCAATAAGACATTCTGCCTAACATCAGATTTTAGGCTCGGAACAACACTGAAGGTGAGTAAATGCTCCTTTAAATTTCTCTAAGGACCTTTTTGAAGTCTTAACCTTGCCATTTATTTGAGAATTGGTATAAACTGACCATGTACTGCATATGCAGCTTCTTTTTTGACACCATATTTTCAAGAACGTACATGTGAAGGCCTCTGTGAATCTAGCATAAATCAGCTCCAGCTATCAATTACTAGTAATGGCTTTCCATTTCTCTGGCATCAGCCTGCTCCGGCTCTGCTCCTACACACCCTTATACTGAGCAAGTGCTACAAAGAAGAGCCCAAAATAGACACAGGCTATAGTGCTACTGCTGTGCCATTCAAAAAAATACCAGCGGAGAAACGCTTCACTGTTTCTCTGAGCCGCAGCAGATAAGATGCCTCATTTAAAATTCATTTTAGACATTGTTGGCAGGAAATCAAAGCTTGCAGAAGTTTAAGGGGGACATGCCACTTTCTAAACCTTTATTTTATTTTATTTTTTTTACTTTTGCACCACATCTCAAGCCAAAAACTGACCATTTTCAAGGTCTTTTAAGCCTAACCTTCACCTTCCTGCGAAGCGACACGGGGTTAACCCAAACTGACTTGTTTTGGCTTGAGGGCAAAAATCTATTTGTGTCATGTGATAAACTTTATTTTCATCCAATAATACATACAGTCTTAATGCTAACTGACAGCGGTCTACTGGCTAAGTGTATTTGGATTAAACAGTACATTTACTATGATGATGTAAAAATGATCAAAAAACTAAACAAATTTGTATTTAAAATTGAGATCAATGGGGCAACCCTTATTTGTAAGTGCATAACTGTCAATTTATTTTTTGTATAAACCTTTAATTAATCCATAATATTCCTTTAAACCAAAATTGTTAAATTCCTTATACAATTCCCATCCATACTTGTCGCATCGTGATTGGTGACATAACATGACATGTGACAACCAGTGGCATTTCAGTGATGTCAAACCTGGCGGGACACGTTTAAAGGTGCCATTATTTTAACTGAACACATGTGCGATTAAGATTTGTGAGCTACTCAGTATAGAGGAAGATTATCAGCGGTCTCTTGCTTTAGTGTATGTGGGTAAGAATTTATAATGGAAGTCTATAGGTCAAACGGTTTCCCCATAGCCTTGCACTGAAAGTGAGGCTCTGCACGTACAAAGCATTTTTTGTATAAACTTGTATTTATTCTGGAATATTCCTTTAAATACAGACTAAGGTCTAAAGATAACCAAGTTTTAACAAATCAAATTCCCTTCTACTCTCCAATCAGGGCTGGCAGATGTAGCTCAAAACCCCATTGCTGTAGGGTGGTAAAGTGTTAATCATTTAGCCAGACTGAAACGTGAACGAGCATCATATTTGCCTGTTATAACTGCACACTCCAAGACACCTGAAGTGGCACAATGACTTCACAGATTTACCAGAGAGGCTGGTGGATGATATGGAAAATGAATACAGTGAAACACACACAAGACAGCTCTATGAGTGTCCGTAAAGCTTATTGACACTGGATGTAAATGTTAAAGGGGTCATATCATAACATTTTCATTACTTGTAATTACATCTGTGGAGTTAACCCTTTAATTTGATTAATTATATTAACACATAAAAAATCAATGCAATTAATCGTTGCGGTAAATTTGTTATGGAATTTTCCTACCAATTGAGCAATTCAAGCTTGAGGTGCCACCTCCATGTTTTTGCTAGTCTTAGTCGGCAGGGGGCAGTAAACGCATGTGTACAGACGAAAAGCAAAAACGTCCTGTGAGATCATCTCTTAATTTATCATCTTAATCAAGTTTTTTGCACACACACAAAAAAAAAAACACTTTTTGCATGTGAAATGAGTGACAGCACGCACTTGCAGGCTACAGGTTTGCTGCCATTTGATATAGTTTGTGATGTTGAATCCTTCAAAAAATAGCCTCTTTGCAAAGCCTGCATTACACCAGAGACTATTTAGCATAGATGGGACACTTCGATTAAAAGGAATGGGAGAAATGGGCACGCCCAATGGTCAACGAATGTAGAAAGTCCCGCCTTACAAGTAAAAGAGCCAATCACCTTTCAGATACAGACATCACCTGTTAATCAACTTTGAGAACACGCATGCGCATTAGCTATACAAGCCAGGGAAATTGTGTCTCTTTGCGTAATCTGAGGTAAAGAAATACACATTTATGATTCCAGTGTTGTCAGATTTTACTGCTGATTTGAAATATGTTCTTTGATCGTACACTTGACCAACCGTTTTGGAGATTTCTGTGTTCCCCATTCAAGTAGATAGGAGCTGCACTTACATGACTGGAAATAACCTCCCGAGAGCATTCCAAAGATGGCCGCCAGTAGACTGACTTGCTAGAAAGATTTTGATTACACTTACAGGTTCACAAAACGATCTGGCCGAAATGCGCCACTTACCATTGAAGTCGGACTCAGATGACCCTGGATATTGTTAAAGATAAACTTCAGCCACCGCCTTCTAACACTGGGATAATTCAGAGGGATTTCTGCAATCCTGTAGCTAAATTGGTAGAGCATGACACTAGAAACAGCAAAGTCACGGATTTGATTCCCAGGAATGCACATACTACTTTAAAATGTATAGCAAGTTATTTTGGACAAAAGCGCCTGCTAAATGCGTAATCGTAAAGGATATGCGAGTTCTGAAAGTTACAGTATGTTTACATTGTACATCAAACTCATTTAAAGACTGAGGTAAATTAGATTTTCCATGATATGACCCCTTTAACTGGTGATCAGTCGTTGCAAACATGTTGAACAAAGAGAAGTAAACCAGCTCTGTCCATTGCCGGCTCACCCTAAAGTCTATCCCCACTGTGGCAATGAAGTTGCCTCCCAAAAAGGCGCCATCTTTAAAGCGCACCAGCACACAGGTCTTCCCCACTGCAGAGTCTCCCAGCAGCATCACCTAAAAGCATCAGGATCAGACACAAAACTCACTTTATTACAAACATCCTGGTTTTGTTTGATGAGCACTAACTGTTAACCACCACCATGTTTTAAAGTCAACATGAAACTTTGTTTACAACACATTTTAGTTCAACAATATGAGGTTTTTCCAGAGTGAAACAGGATCAGCAGCTGTATTAAAAACCTCAATGGAGCTGTGGGAACTCACTTTTAAAACGTATCCCAGGGTAATATAATACAAAATATTAGAGGTAGACCGATATGCCAGTTTTACCGATTAATCTGTGCCGATAGTTTTTTTTTGGAACTATCATTTATCAGCAGAAATCTGTGCCAATAGTTACTGACAGTTTTATTCCCCCTCTCTGTAGCCACTTCTGGAGGATTCTACAGTTAGAACATCTTGGTTCTACAGTATAAATGCGTTCTCTAAAGGTGAAATAAAAACAATTACGTAGGGATTTGCTGTATCTAAATCTTTCATCATTGACAATATTCATCCATATATTTATCCTCACTTCAATGCATAATCTTTTTATTTTGATTAGATAATTAAGTGTTCCAAATTGAAGCGAGAGCATGAAAACAAAATGTGACTATATGGAAAATGTGCCCCGTCAGCACATACATTAGACGCTTTTCCACTATTGGGACAGTGCAAGCCAGGGCTATCAACTGGTCAGCCAGGGCCAATAGTCTCGGACCTCAAGCCACAAGACCAAAATCAATCTGCATTCCCACCATCGGGCCAATAGCCCTGCAGTGTTGCCCTAAAACCTGTCCCTAATATGCCTCCCTGGTGCAAACGTCACTCACCCTGCCAATTTCACAAGCAAGAGGGAAACTCAAGCTGAGGTATGATGTTATCTAGTTATCTAGAATATCACATTTATATCATTTGTAAACATTAGCTAGCTAGCTAGCAAAATAAGTTAGCGTTGACAACTCAGACTGTAACTGCCATGGTGTCCCGAGTGGTCTCTCCACTAACACTGGGACAATGTCCCAGCACACCAGCCATGATCTCGAACGATGGAAAGTTCTTCCTTTGAGCACCACTTTGTCTATTGTGCATTTTACAAATTTGTTCCACTCCCACAATTTATTAGCATTTTTCCCAAACTTGTACCATTGTGCGCTGGATACACAACATGGCAAGTTTGGTGAAACTCCTCCTTTGACACTGAACCTGCCTCAATCCCCAGTTGGCCTTGTTTGGCCCAAGGGTTTTTGGCAGGCCAAAGGCTATTGTCCGTTGGCCCCTAGAAAGCCCAGAGGAGGCACGATGAAGCCCCAGAAGTGACAGTGGGAACACAGCTGGCCCTGGCATGCACTAGCATTTGGCTCGATAGTGGAAATGCGGCTAATGTGTCTCTAACTTCATATCTTGTAAATAATAATAAACCTTATTCCTCATTAAACCTCATCTGCTGAAATATATAAAAATGCAAACCCTTCTTCTGGTAAATATATAGGCTATAAAATTCTTAATTTAGTAAATATTTAAATATAGAACATTTTAATGGGGACGAGTCTCTGTCATTTCAAAATAACAGTCCCTGGTGTGTTTCGGACTTGTTTGTAGTTAAAAGTCTATTTATGCACTAAATCTTTTTTTTTCTTCAAATTTTTATTGGGATTTTGGTTGACTAATAAACTGCATCTGGGATTTTACTATTTTGGACTCTTGTAGCCACTATGTCTGTACCCGTCACAGTATGGAAAGACTAAGACCTTTATATCGCCGATTCATCGGTTATCGGACTCTTCCACAACCTTAGTTATCGTATCGGAAAAATCCACTATTGGTCGATCTCTACAAAGTATATTGTTAAATATTATACACTAAATAAATAAAAAATTGCAAATATAAAAAAGTTTGCTAGATTTACGCTGCTAAATAAGGCAGAAACATGTCATCTCAGTATGTGAAAAGAGGCCATTGATTAGTTCATAAAATATAATCTCTATATGATGGCAGGAAAGAGGGAAGGGATCAAAAAAATAACAGGGCTTGGGTTTCTTCAAAATAACAGGGGAGTCAAGGTTTGTCTGGTTAGCATCAGCGACTAAATTGGGGCGGCGCGGCCCTAGCACCTCCGATTCTATAAAGAAACAAAATTGTGAAGCATCAGAAGGTGCGCATACGTGCTCCTCTGCACGCTTCAAGAAGTTCAGACACTGGGAAGAAATGTGTGGCTCTTAAAAGCATTAACTTGCCTATTTTTGACAAAGCTCAGGATAGTCGCTAGTGGAACTGTGTACAATCTTGACAACGCTGATTGCGACAGTCGAGCAACTGCCATTGAGATGAAAGGGAACGCTAAATGACTGCAGAGTTTACCTCACGGATGAATCGTGAACAAGAAGACCAGAAACGAGATTTAAGAAAGTAAACAGGGTGAATTTGATTTCATGTTGACTTTACTAAGACCAAAACGAAGCTGCTTAAACAGGAAAAACTGGCCTTTAATCGACAGGAAACTAAAATTGTGAAACGTCTTCCGCTTTACACAGTTTTTTATAATATTGCATAATAGTATTCCATGTAGAACCTAGCTGTAAGGCTATTGCTCAATTCTGTCATTGCACATTGTTTATTATTGTTAATCTATTCATTTTCCTCACTACAAAACAAAATATAACCAATTTAGCTCGTTTATTGGACTGAAAAGTCTCAAGGGATCATTTAGGATCCCGGACCTAATGCAATAACGAAATATCATTGTCATTTCAGATTAGATATAGTATTTAAATACAAAAATTGACCCCCTCCCTAGGTAAATACGTATCCACCACTGAGCAAAAGTTAATCAAATATTACTACATCCTTCCTCACCATACCTGCAAGTTTCAACGTATAAATTCAAAACAAGTATTGAATCATTAGACAGTAAGATACTATTTAAACATTATTCGATTTGCACACAAGGATGCAAACAGCATATTTCCAGCCATTTGAAGTGCTAATAGTTGCATGGCTGGGTGAGCATGCCTTTGCATTTCTTAAAAAGTGATTTCCGAGAGCTCTACCCAAGCGCGCGCCACAAGTGCCAACTAACAGGTCAAATGTATACACACACAACAACAACAACAACAACAATAAAATAATAATGCACACCTTGAATGAAATATCAAAATACTCATTGACCGAGGCGCATCGTTCCAGCACATTTCTTGATGTTCCGTTTTTAACCCCATTCTCCGTCAATGTTGCTTTTTTGATTGACATCGCGGAAACAAATAATGCAAATATTGCTTTCGGTATTCTTCTACTGACACGCCAATGACTGAATCACAAATGCATCACATAGTGCATCTCAAACGAGCCCAAACTTCATCAGATGCAGCCGGAGGATGAAGAGAGAAAAATACAAATGCAACTAAATGCATCAAAGTGTCCTCCTCATCATCAATAACACGCAAAGACTCAAAACCTGATGGTTATCATCATCCAGTCGCGCGCATAATCACAGGTCGCTCCAAAAAAAAAAATCACATTAAGTAATAAACAGCACGAGCAACAGGCTCTTGTGAGTCATGCACACATCACAGGTGGTCACATCTGATCAGTCTGATTGAGAGGAGACCGACAAATAACACCCTGCGAGCGACGCGTCAAAACTACAACGCGTCCATATGAATCAAATAAGATGTATATTCAGCAAGCGCGCGCGCAGGTTGGTTGATTATAATGAGAGCGTTCAAGACTAGTTTTGTCGTGTCGATAATCATTTCTAAGAGACATAAAGGTGTTTGTCCACCAGGGGACGCGCGACGGCTCAGAAAGTCAAACACCGCGTTAAGTCGCATTCAAATCTTAGGCCGTTTTTTGTTTTGTTGAAGACATTTCAACACTAAAGAGTACAATCGTATACATCTATTAATTACAAGGACTGGTATATGACATACAAAAATAAATCGGCTCCCCAGCAAACTTCATAAACTGATTTAAAAAAATGCATCAGCCAGTAATCACAAACGATTGTGATTGGCCCTCCTTACCAGCGCTGATAAAAGTAACCGGTATCACATGAAGACGTGGTCTAACACGTTCCGTTTCAGCAACGGTCTGGACGACAATTTACAACTACATACCAACAATTCGTCTAAATAATGACAAGACGAAACTTTAATAGATAATAAGGACACTAGGTCACAACTGAATAGTAACTTTAATAGCCATTGTGTATTGAAATACACAGATTAACCCTACCTAACCAATTATATACAACATCCGGACCAATAAGCCCCGCCCATTTAATAATCCTGATTCATCGTAACTGGCATTCTCTGCGTTTACCAGAATCAGAATGAGCTTTATTGCAAAGTGTGCTCACCTACACAAGGTATTTTTGTTTTGTTTTTTTGGCGATAGGAGAAAAGTAGTGCACACAGAACATTACAGTGAGACACAGAATAAAACAAGGTAAGAGTATAAATAGACATTAAAAAAAAAAAAAATTACAAAAAACATATATATATATATATATATATATATATATATATATATATATATATATATATATATATATATTAATAAACAAGACATATTACATAGAATGGCGTTTGTCTACAGTGGTAATATATGTGCAAGGTAGGGGTATTACATTAATGAGTGAATTTCAATATGTACATGACATATTTATACATTATTGCACTATGGGAGTCCTGAAGGCCTAATTCCTAATTGTTCATGTGGAAAATAGCCTGAGGGTAAAAATTGTTCTTGTGCCTGGACTTCCTGGTTCTCAGTGCTCTGTAGCGCCGGCCAGAGGGCAACAGTTCAAAGAGGGAGTGGGCAGGGTGTGTGGGGTCCAGAGTGATTCTACCTGCACATTTCCTCACTCTGGAGATGTACAGGTTTTGGAGGTTGGGTAGAGGGGCACCAATAATCCTCTCAGCAGTCCTGACTGTCCATTATAGTTTCCTTCTGTTTGATTTGGCAGCTGAACCAAACCAGACAGTTATAGGTGTACACGGGACAGACTCAATGACGGCTGAGTAGAATGGTGTCAGGAGCTCCTGTGGCAGGTTGAACTTCCTCAGCTGGCAAAGGAAGTACAACCTCTGCTGAGCCTTCTACACAATGGAGTCAATGTGGGTGTCCCCCCAACATTGTAATGACTCTACTGCTAACACAGTGCTGTTCAGGATGGTGATGAAGTCCACAATCATCTCCACTGTTTTGAGCGTGTTCAGCCCAAGGTTGTTGTGACCGCACCAGACAGCCAGCTGTTCAACCTCCCGTCTATATGCAGACTCGTCACCATCGCGGAAACTTCAGTAGCTTGACAGTGGGGTCCTTTGCGGTGCAGTCATTTGTGTACAGGGAGAAGAGCAGTGGAGAGAGAACATATCCCTGAGGAGCACCAGTGCTAATAGTGAGGGTCCCAGATGTGATTTCCCCCAGTCTCACTAGCTGCTGCCTATCTGTCAGAAAGCTGGTGATCCATCAACAGAAAAAATCTTGTCATCATTATAGTCACTCTTGTAGTGATTTACGGCCAACAATTAAAATGAAGTGGGCTTCACACAAGACACCAAAGTATGTGGTGATTTTGATCACACGTCACTTAAGGTGAGTATGTGTGTGTGTGTTTGTGAATGTCAGATGGCCCCTCCCTCTGTTTATTTGGGGCACCAGCTAAAGAATTTCACCTTAACAGTATAAGAAAGATCCAAACAGACCATTCAATAAATTAGAAATATGTACTTTGGAGGGAGTCAGTCATCTGAATAATCTGAAGGATTTGTGAGATTCGGCTTAACCTTTAGAGCTCTTACTGTATTATCAACACAAGGAACACACGGTCGTAATACAATTTATTTTATTTACAAAAAGATAAGCAAGAATAACTAACAACAACTACAAAAGGGTACTAATATGCTAAAAATAAATAAATAAGATGCTAAAATATAATTTGACTCTCGATGGATGTAGTTACATCGTCTTCAACAGCGAAGAATTTAGGTGTTATATTTGATACCAATCTGTCCTTTGAAAATCAGCATTCTTCCACCTAAGAAATATTTCTAAGTTATGACACATGCTCTCTGTTATTGATGCCGAAAAACTAATTCATGCGTTCATGACCTCAAGACAAGATTATTGTAATGCATTACTGGGAGGATGTCCAGCAAGTTCAGTAAATAAACTTCAGTTATTTCAAAATGCAGCAGCTAAAGTGCTGACTAGAGCCAAGAAATATGATCATATTAGCTTTGAATGGTCTAGCTCCGCAGTACTTATGTGAATTCTATCATGCTATATTCCATCACGTTCATTACGATCGCAAAGTTCTGGCCTGTTAATAATACCTAGAATATCAAAATCCACAAAATGAGGTTGATCCTTTTCATATTTGGCTCCTAAACTATGGAATAGTCTTCCTAGCATTATTCGCGACTCAGACACACTCACTCAGTTTAAGTCTAGACTAAAGACTCATCTTTCAGCCAAGCATACACCTAATTTATCTATCAACTCATAGTTATGCTGCATTAGTCAGGTCTGCCAGAACCAGAAACACTTTTCATATTCTCTAACAATAATCTGCATTAAAGTGAATGTAATATACACTAATATTATTCTATTTGATTCCCTGTCTGAACTTCGAGATACATATCCTGAGATTACCAGAGCCAGCTAAACATCTGCTTTTGTGTTCCAGGGAAGAAAGAAAGTCGTCCAGGTTTGGAATGACATAATGGTGAGTCAATTATGACAGAATTTAAATTTTTGGATGAACTATCCCTTTAACACCTTGTTTCACACACAACAACACATAGTAATTACAAAATATGAAAAAAGAGCACTTGAAAATCAACAGAGGCCAGACAGATTCCTAAGCAATTACAATCAGAGGCTTCAATAAAATGATCATTATCATACTATTGTAATCAGAAGCTCAGAGCTGAGAAACCCCAGCAGCTCTCGACAGGCTCTCTACAGGCACTTATGACAGTAGATAGCAACAGACAAACCACTGATAGTTGTTTGTCAATTAACATTTTCAGAGAGTAGAACAGATGGGGGAAGATGCCCCCCTTAATGAACAATGTGCATCTGCTGATAAATTATAACATATTTAGATGTAAGTTTAGCATGTGGATGATGATGCATTATTAATATATTAATAATATATATGAATTGAAACAGTTGTTAAGTTGGTTTTAACAAAATTCATGTATAGGGGCATTTTATTGCCCTATTGGTGTAAGGTGACCCACTAACTAGGGCAATATAATGTACATCTGATATCATTTTATAAATATATATATATATATATATATATATATATATATATATATATATATATATAAACAAAAATTGCTATTAAAGTAAAATACTAAATTGATAAAATGTATTATAATAATAATACTACAAATATTTAAATATCAACAATATTCCATTACTATAATATAATATAATATAATACAATACATTTTAAATCATAATATTATATTTTCTATTTTATATTTATTCTTGGGTTACTTAAAAAAACTGTGACTTTTTTTTCTTTTTGAGGGAAAGTACTTTGCACAAGACCTATTTCTTTATTTTCTTGTTCTATTATAATATTTGTGTCAGCTTTATGTTTGTATATTGTGCAAATAAAAAAATAAAAAAACCTGTTTCAAATTATACATCTTAAGTTCTCTTAAAATGAATGAACAATAATGACTGACTAATCAAATCACAGAATCACAGTCAGAGAAAGAGATACATCTGAATGATAAACATATTCCTTACATTTCATACTTTTAAAACATGGAAAATAGTGACAATGATTATTGAAGTCAATTATAGGTAATGACAAATAATAAAGATGTTTAAAATGTACTTTTATATTAATTTCATGAAGACATTTTTTTTGAACATAAGAAAGAGTAAAATTAAATGTAGGGTGGGACATCTTTCCCCAGGGGGCGTCTTGCCCCATTTTACACTTTTATGAAGACTTGTTCAGACTATATCCTCAATATTCACAATGGCTAATAATTTTTTCTCGCTTTAAGCAAAAATATAGTAAGGTTTATTCTATATATATATATATATATATATATATATATATATATATATATAAGCTATTTGCCAATGGGGTAAGAAAAATAAACTTAATTCAAGATGTATTCTCTCAAAACAAGTGTTATCATAAATTCTTGCATTATTATCATAATTTTGCTTCTCAAGTAATGTATCTTGTTTTAAAGTGATTGTTTTTTATGTTAATTTTTTTTTCTCCTCATATCCATACTTAATATGCAGAGACAACTATAAGTAAGCCATCTGTAGTTTAATTTCCCCTAAAATTGTGATACTGTGGCGCTATCAAAACATTGCCATTATCTTGAACAATGGTGTGAGTTGGCGGGACTATTTGTTTGTACAACCAATGAAAGACAGGGGAGTTTTCTGTAATCTGTTTAAAAAAAACAGTTATTTTTTAAAACTCTGTTTGGTGATGCTAGTGGCACAGAAATTACACACTTAATGATGTATTCAGGAATTTTTTAAAGAGATAGTAATTTTGAAATGCATGTATAAAATCATGCCCACTCATGTGAGTTCAGTCATATCAGTAACTTTATAAAAGCTGTTTTATTCTACATGGAGCAGGGGTGCCTTATGGGGGCTGCCATGTTAAAATCACATGACCAGCTGAATACTACTCGCTTCATCTCAGTAACTGCCCTGTTATTGGACACTTTCACTCATGGATTAAACTAATCCTGACTTACTTTGCATAGTGAAATTCTACAATGGCTTAGGTAACTGAAAACTACTGTGTTTGAATGATGCAGCATCCAGGCCACTAGGTGTCAGAGTAAGACATACTTAGACATACACTATATTGCCAAAAGTATTTGCTCACCTGCCTTTAGACGCATATGAATTTAAGTGACATCCCATTCTTAATCCATAGGGTTTAATATGACGTCGGCCCACCCTTTGCAGCTATAACAGCTTCAACTCTTCTGGGAAGGCTTTCCACAAGGTTTAGGAGTGTGTTTATGGGAATTTTTGACCATTCTTCCAGAAGCGCCTTTGTGAGGTCAGACACTGATGTTGGACGAGAAGGCCTGGCTCATAGTCTTCGCTCAAATTCATCCCAAAGGTGCTCTATCGGGTTGAGGTCAGGACTCTGTGCAGGCCAGTCAAGTTCTTCCACACCAAACTCGCTCATCCATGTCTTTATGGACCTTGCTTTGTGCACTGGTGTGCAGTCATGTTGGAACAGGAAGGGGCCATCCCCAAACTGTTCCCACAAAGTTGGGAGCATGGAATTGTCCAAAATCTCTTGGTATGCTGAAGCATTCAGAGTTCCTTTCACTGGAACTAAGGGGCCAAGCCCAGCTCCTGAAAAACAACCCCACACCATAATCCCTCCTCCACCAAACTTCACAGTTGGCACAATGCAGTCAGACAAGTACCGTTCTCCTGGCAACCGCCAAACCCAGACTCGTCCATCAGATTGCCAGATGGAGAAGCGTGATTCGTCACTCCAGAGAACGCGTCTCCACTGCTCTAGAGTCCAGTGGCGGCGTGCTTTACACCACTGCATCCGACGCTTTGCATTGCACTTGGTGATGTATGGCTTGGATGCAGCTGCTCGGCCATGGAAACCCATTCCATGAAGCTCTCTACGCACTGTTCTTGAGCTAATCTGAAGGCCACATGAACTTTGGAGGTCTGTAGTGATTGACTCTGCAGAAAGTTGGCGACCTCTGCGCACTATGCGCCTCAGCATCCGCTGACCCCGCTCTGTCATTTTACGTGGCCTACCACTTCGTGGCTGAGTTGCTGTCATTCCCAATCGCTTCCACTTTGTTATAATACCACTGACAGTTGACTGTGGAATATTTAGTAGCGAGGAAATTTCACGACTGGACTTGTTGCACAGGTGGCATCCTATCACAGTACCACGCTGGAATTCACTGAGCTCCTGAGAGCGGCCCATTCTTTCACAAATGTTTGTAGAAGCAGTCTGCATGCCTAGGTGCTTCATTTTATACACCTGTGGCCATGGAAGTGATTGGAACACCTGAATTCAATTATTTGGATGGGTGAGCGAATACTTTTGGCAATATAGTGTACTTCAAAAAATTACTGAGTGCACCTTTAAGCTTGAATATTTTTTACTGAAAAACAAAACAAAAATACGAATTAATTAAAAAAAATAATAATTATGCAGTTTATATGGCCATGTTTATTATATAAAGACACCTCCATGGAGAAGAGTGAAGTCATCTTTGAGCTGTTGACATCCAGATGGATGAATCTGCAGCGAGACTCACCGTAAAGCCAATGCCCACAGTAGCAGAGAAGGATCCTGTGATGAATTTCCCCTGGTCAAACTGCACTAACAGAGATGTCTTCCCCACTCCACTGTCTCCAACTAGTATAGTCTGCAACAGACAGGCACGGATATTCTGTTTAAAACCCCAAAATCTGCATGTTGTCATGTTAAAATTACATAATTTCTGTGCTTAGAAATACAAATATGGAGAACAAACTGTCTACATAGGATCCACAAGTAAAATAAGCAAATTGGTTAAGGGTTAAGATACTTTCACAAGGCATTTTATCTGATAAAAAATAAAATAAAAAATACATTGTAAAGTACAAGCATAACATACAAAATTCAGACAAGTTACAAACCCAGAGAATAATCAAGTTCAAGTTAAATCACTGCATTCTCAAATTACCATTCAGCTGAACTGTGATGAATAAATCACTGGAGAGATGATCAGAGCTGGAGTTGTAAAGACAGATTAGTCACTTTGATGTTGACACCCGCTATTAGTGCCAACAAGAATTAGTTAAGGATGCCAGAAAGCAGCTCTGTACCCACTCACTGCTTTGTCAAGATCAGTCAAGTAGATGTTATTAGTGTTATAACTATTACTATTGCTAATATAGCATTTACTAATTTATTATTTGATCTTAGGTGTTAGACTTCAGTACATAACTTGTGGATGATAACTTGAATCGTGCAGTTTGTTGAGGAGAAGTGTACTATTCAGTGTGCTATTCAGCTCCTGAAGAGCATGTAAATATTAAACGCTAGCTGTGATATGCACGCGCTGTTAAAACGTTTAGACAAGAATCTTGAAATAGTGAACGCAAATTGTTCCGGTTTCACTTTAACATTTTTGTAATGCAAATGTTCTTGATCGTTGTGGGTTCATACATATGTAGAATGAAAAAGATGGCATTCCAGGGGCCCCAGTTTATGGCAAGGCCCCTCTCTTACTGTCATAAGGAAGAAAAACTGCTACATTTTGATTGGATCACGGTGGACCAACACAAACAAATGCAGATCACCGTAGCAACTCCCTGGCAAACACCCTAACAACCTTCCAGAACACACTAGCAACCACACAACACTCTAAACCACATAGCAACATGATAAAAACACTCCGAAAACCTTAGCAACTGCATAGCAATAACACACAACACCCTAACACCCCCTAGCAACTTAGCAGAACACCCTAGTAACAACAACATGCTAAAAACCATTACGATCACCCAAGCACCTCTATTGCAAACACCCATTACGCCCTAACAACCATCCAGAACACACCAGCAAGCACCAAGCAAAGCCCTAGCAACCACACATTAACAATACCTTTTCAAACTGCATAGCAACACTCAAAGTCTGATCACTTTAGTCACTGCATGGCAACTCCATGTCACTCACAACACCATAGGTACCACACCTTGAAACGCACAAACAACCATCCACAACACGCTAACAACCACTTAGTAACCACCCAGAACACCCAAAACAATCTCTGAACACCTTGGCAACTCCTTAGCGAAAAATCTCAACACCACTGGACCCATCTAGTAACGTCCAAGCAATCGCGCAGAACATATTAGAAACCACCTAGCAACACCCTAGTAACAAGGTGGTCACTTTAGCACTGGCAAACACCACTCACGTCTTAGAATAGAGCTCAACAAGCACTGTTATAAAAACACCCCCTCTTTTTATCTATGTCTCTCATTTGCCCCCCTCTTTAAGCATCATGTCACATCAAAAAGGGCAGCATGTCATCTCCGTGGGGACTGAGAGCAGGTTGTGGGCGTCATCCAGTCCTGGTTGCCATGGATATCACATCCGCTCTAGTGTCTGGCCAGAGGCTGCAAAAGCACATGCAGCTTGTTGGATGACATTTATCACCTCTGGGGCAGATGCTTATACTCCGCTCGGGTTGACACTAGTGTGTCTCGCAATGTTTCCCTCTGTTCTAATGCAATCCCTGCTGAGTGTATGCCTCAGATTTTTCAAGGTTTCCCGGAGGATGTAATTTAATCATGCTGGGTGACCCCTCCTGTTTTTACATCGATAGATTTTTGAATGAAAAAAAAAAAAGTTCACCCAGAAATGAAAATCCTGTTATTATTTACTCACCACCATGTTGTCCAAACCCACATGACTTTCTTTCTTATGTAGAACACAAAAGTTCAATTTGTAAAGAATATCCTGGTCGCTCTATCAATACAATGAAATTAAGTTTTCATTTCTGGGTGAACTATCCCTTTAAGCATGTTAGACTATGTGTAATAGATTGTACTGGAGTGTGATATGGATATCACGCTCATACTGAATAGTTTCATGACATGACACTATTTCAAAATGTAGCATTATTTTGCACATGCTGAACAAACAAAAATCCGTAAGCAATTCCTTTAGGAGTGGCATGATTTCAGAACATGAACACTGTCCAATACAGAGCCACAGGACTTTAAACTTTATTACTATTTCATACAGAACTCATGCATGTTTGATATTCTTTAAATCTCTCATCACTCATCCAACTGAAGACATGCTTGATGACGAAAAC
Organism: Myxocyprinus asiaticus; assembly: GCF_019703515.2. Lineage (NCBI taxonomy): Eukaryota > Metazoa > Chordata > Actinopteri > Cypriniformes > Catostomidae > Myxocyprinus > Myxocyprinus asiaticus. Next base: position 42,399,179 of record NC_059357.1, read on the forward strand.
ACACAATGGAACAAACCACATGAGGCAGGTGAAGGGGGCAGAAAATGACATTGTCATAGCAACACATGCATTTCTGCAGCCAAACCAGCAAAATGTCCCTCTTCAGTAGATGCATAATGCTTATCTCAGATGCTTCATTATGACAATAGGAATATCACATCAGATTCACACAGCCTAAAAGCTCTACAATAAGAATATTTCTGTAGTACTCTCCTCCTGGCTGACGTGGTGAAAACTGTAATTTCATTTTAATGAAAATTTGTGTCGTTAAAGGGATAGTTCACCAAAAAATGAAAATTCTCTCATCATTTACTCACCCTCATGCCATCCCAGATGTGTTTGACTTTCTTCTGTAGGACACAAAAGAAGGTTTATAAATCAATAAATCTCCACATTGTTCTTCTTTGTTTTACCGGGCAAGGAGAATTTATAGTAAAAAAGGACTTAAATATTGCTCTGTTTCTCTCCCACACCTATCATTGATTTAATCATTGGAGTCGTGTTGATTACTTTTATGCTTCCATTATATGCTTTTTGGACCTTCAGGCCACCATTCACTCGCATTGTATGGACCTACAGTGCTGAGATATTCTTCTAAAAATCTTCAGTTTGTGTTCTGCTGCAGGTAGAAAGTTATACACATCTGGGATGGCATGAGGGTGAGTAAATGATGAGATAATTTTCATTTTGGGGAGAACTGTCCCTTTAATATGTGTTTTTGCACTTTATTGCTTAATTGAATAACAAATTTAAACTTTTTAAAAGCAAAATGGACAAGTGTTCAATTCACAATGTCTTGACAGAACCCATATGGGTTTAAGGACCAAGTTTAGTCATGTAGCATCTTTAATAATAGAAGAAAAAAAACAAAACATAAAAAAAACAGCAGAGAAACAATGAGAGCGCCCTCACTCGAGGGAAGTGATGTACTTCACGTCTCATGTTTTTTTAATAAGTTCCTGTCCTGTCATCCATCCTCACCACATCCAATTTCAACCTGAACGAACAGGACAAATGCTTTATACATGTAAATGACAGTTATTGAAATCAGCTTGAAATTCTGCACTTTAATACTAATGTGGCACAAAATGGTCTTTGAAAATGTGTTGAGTAGATTATTGGGCTGAAATTTAAATGACAAATGGAGGTAAAACGAAAACACACAAACGTCAAATGACACCACAAAATTAACAATAGCAAGATTGTGTGCATTAACTGTACATATGTGTGTATTTTAGAGGCTTTCAAATTGTGCATCTCAGATCTGTTCTGAATTGATAGGATCGCAGACAGCGGGGACAAAACAATGCTAAATTCAAATAATAAAATGCAACTAACCATATAACCGTGTATTTAGAAGAGCAAAATACATAGGCTTACAGTATTAACAGTAAAAGAGAGGTGAACACGCATCCCATATCTTTTGTTGTTAACGTCAAAATCTTTGTGTCCAATCAAAACAAAGTCCCTCTACTGGCGGCCATTTTAGGAACAATCCCGGGCAGCTATGAAAGTACAGCTCTTGTTTACTTGAATGGGAAAATACCGTAATCTCCAAAACAGTTGGTCAAGTTTACAATCAAAGAACATATTTAAAATCAGTTGTAAAATCTGACAACAATAGTATCAAAATTTGTGCTTCTTTAGCTCAGATTATGCAAAATAAATGCTATTTTTCAGGCTGATTCAGCTGATGTGCATGCACATTCTCGAGTTGCCTGACAGACGATGTCTGAATCTAAAAGATAATTGTCTCTTTTACCAGTAAGGCGGGACTTCCTTTTCTACATCCGCCATATTGGCCATTCCAATTGGCCACTCCCATTCATTTTAATACCAGTATTTCATCTCAGCTAAACAGTCTCTGATCAGACTCTACAGTATTTTGGTGAAAATTATGTCGCTTGGTAGAAACTAATCAAATTAGACAGATATAAACATGAACAGGTTGCATGACGACATGCGCTCATCCTTTGCAACGCAAAAGAAAGAAATATATAGTGTTGTGTAAATAATTTTGCATATTGTCGAGCCTATGCAGTTCATGGTAATATTAATAAACGTTTGGGGGGGTTCCTCCCCATATCCCCCCTGGAATCTACACCCTCGGGTACTGTGTTGTGTCGTCACTGGATGTGCAATGTAAGATCTGGGTTCTGACGAAAAACAGTTAAGAACCACTGATCTAGAATTCATACAGTACATTCATCTGACATCTGGCCAGTATGCACATGCTAATAATGTAAATGTGAAGATTGCTGACTGTGCTCCTCTGCTTTCATCCTCCAGTTACTGACTAAAGTGAATCTTTGAATACAGTTTGCAATTTTTCTAATCTCTAACCTCACATCCTCTATAGAAGTGTCTGTGTGATATTAATGCAGGAGTGTCATTGAAAGCGCACTCTGAGAGCAAGACGGTCATAATTTGTGTGTGGTCAGGCATTACAATTATCCCTGAAAAATGCTGATGACATCCTGTGCTACTCATTTCACCTCAGATTACTCATTTTTATGGAAGCTGCCCATTAACGCTGGAAAAAACAATCTCTGCTAATATAATAAGAGAGATGTATTTTAAAGACTAGAATTTTAAATGTTTTGAAAAGTTTTCTGCAAAACTGGCTAACTACTAAAAGCTAACTATGTGAAAGAGAGCAATTAATTTATATATATATATATAACTATTTGATTATTAGATGTATAATTTAATCAGAGTCGTATTTTTATGAGATAAATGCAATGAGGGTTTTTGAATGAACAATCTCAATTATAGTGACAGCATTAAACTTGAACAGATAAATGAAACACTCTAATTACGACTACAAAATGAGTATGTATAGGCTATAACTGAGTCTAAAACATAGAAATGAACAAAAGCATTAATTACTCTAAATATCCCACTATATTAAGAAGACCTAAAATACAGTGCAGAGACGCTAATTGGTTTTTGAATATGATCATTTACACGAACCATCTGAATTAATCAATTCACTAAAAATTACTTTCTAGCGCTACTTATGATAGAAATAGTTTAGGAAAGGGTGTTTGATTATAACTTGCTTGGTCGCAAGGTGCACAAACAATGTAAAATTAAATACTTATTGGGAAAAGTAGCTTGTTACTGGAAAAGCTACATTGTTTTGAAAACAGCTGAGGTACTGTCACACGACTGGAAAATGTAATTACTTTTAGTTTGTTACTCCTCAACACTGACGTATATATCTGCTACAAGATATTTTTGTTGGCATTAAGACGTATACTAGCATAAAGATGTTAGCCTCAAAGCTAACAGAGCGCAACTGTTCCTTCCTCCCTTTTTTTAGCCATCTTTGTACTAGAAGTATTTTTCCCATTCATTTTCATAAAATCCTTTATAAGTGTTCTAAGCCATGAACTACCCAAACAACCAGCTCCGAGGTGAATCACAACATTACATACTTTAATTCGAAGCAGAAAAGAATTTGAAAATCATCCAGAAAGACAAAGGTACATGACGTCTTTCATGAGAGAATGAACTACGATCCCACGAAGTATTGTGAATGACGTAATCGAATTTTAAACAATAAAAAAAATATAACAATATTGGTTTAAAACAATATATTTAAATGTTATAAAAAGAATTGGCAAACTATTCAGATATATAAAATTATATAAGTAGTTTGAGAGTGTAGATTGTGTCATTCACAGTGCATCATGGGAGTGCAGAGCTCTTTTGATGTGCTTTGTTTGATGCAATTCTCTGATTGGTGGATCTCTCTTGAGGATCATGGGTAGTGTAGTTCTTCACCAGGAATTACGCTATAAAACAGATGAAGTTGAAATAACATGGACTGATATCTTCAGCAGAAGCATATACCATCGATTAACAACCTCGGAGCTCACGGTATGTCGGTCTTTAAAGGTTTATAAGAAACCTGACTGTTGTGCTCTAGACATAAAAGCCACAAAACTCCCATTCTGATTTCATGGCATCTTTAAAGGGATGTCCTATGACACAAGGCTGCACAACTATGTTGTTTCATACAGAAACCTTTATTGGGGTAAAAGTTTTGCTCTAGGGCAGCTTTGTAATCTTAGTGAGTGACAGAGGAACAATCCTTCAAAACCCACCAATGTGTCACACTGACACAGTGAAGTCACTTTTGTTCTGATGTGACAGGCATGAGTCATAATTCCTCCATGCAAAACAGAAATCCACATGATGCAACCACCCTGCTCAATGAACACAGGAGGTGGATGTGTAATTCAGGCAGCCATGTAAGAGATAGAAACTTTATGTTTACATGCAATTACAGCATCTGTGGTTGTAGGAGAATGTGTCGAGGTGCTCACCTTATGCATGAGCTCTTCATTGTAGGTGAGGATGAGTGTGATGTTGGAGTGGGTTTGTCCTTCTTCTGTGTCTGTGTCCATTGCTGAGGAGTCGTACGCGCTGTCGTTGGAAACCGACTTTGTCTGTCTAGTGTTCTCCATCATCAGGTCCATGTGTGAGGAGTTTCTGACCAGCAGATCCACATGAACTTTTCTTTGTCTCACTAAAGTCACAGCAGCACTTCCCAGTGTCTCTTATCCTCTCCACTCACTGATGTCGCACGGTGACTCATGCCAGAGACTGTTATAACCTGATGAAGTTCATGCCGTTAAATATTTTAACAGTAGCACTTCCTGTGGCATGTGACGAACTATTTTGGGTGATTCATGTTTTGTAGCACTCTTTTAACCTGCAGCTTAAATTATTATTATTATTATTATTATTTTTTGTAACTTTTAGAAATATGTTGTTAATATAAAAGACTAACAGGATGGAAAGTGATATTGAGGAGACATGAAATACCTGTAAATTGATTACCAATTAAAACAAGTTTTAATTGAAACATTTTAATTTGAGAAGGAAATATTTCTTAATAAATTGCTTGTTTTTCACTTTAGAATTTAGTCCATAACAATGTGGTCATTTTTGCAAAAATGGCAACATCTACGTAAACAAGTGATATTATATATTTTAAAAAAAAATTATAAAAAAAAAATAAAATAAAAAAAAGAGTAAAATTTTCATTTTTACTTATAATGCAACTGCTTTTCTTTACTTTATCATTTATAGTGCTTAGCCAAAAGGGCAACTTGATGGTTATATTAAATCTTATTTTAACTGTTAGTAAAAATAGAATAGATAGCCTATAGTAAGAAGCAAATGGTTGGTATCTGAATCAGAGAGGCCTGTAGAATTAATAAAAATGACAATAGCAGTACCTAAACACAAGTCGCAGTAACTTTAAAGCTGAAGTATGTAACTTTTTCAGTGTTAAAATATTTTAATATGCAGAGACAACTAGAAGCCTTTCATAGGTTTACTTTCTCGAAAACTGTAAACACTGCGTCTCTGTGACGCTATAAAAATTCTTGAGTTTGTTTAGAGTGGCCCGCTTAGACACGCCCCAACAGCATCAACCAATGGCGTGAGTTGGGGGTGGGACTATCACTTTGTTTGACCAATGGTAGACGGGGGGCATTTTCAGGAAGCTATTTTGAAAACATTCGCTGTGTCCGAATATCCATACTTCTCTACTATATAGTATGCCAAAAACGGTATGCCAATGGAGTAGTATGTCCAAATCCACAGTATTCATGAAGCAGTAAGCGAGATATACCCGGATGACCAACTATTTCCGGTGAGATTTTGAAGTGCGGATAGACTGGACACTTAATGATCCCATAATCCTTCAGGAGCTGAGGCAATGTCACATTCAAAACACTGGATTTAAAGAAACGGCGGTAAATTACGAGGTGGACGCCTCTTGTCAGCTGTAAGTGTTATATATATATATATATATATATATCCTTGTGCTTAAATGGTGCTTGTTTAACAAAACCAAAACAGATAGTTTTCGCAGTTGTTATTACATCATATATTCGGGTCACGAGACGATGCAATGTCTCATGAAGTATGAAGGAAGTCTCAAGTCTATTCTTACTACTCGCATGCATCCCTAAAAGAACGTACTGTTTTGCCAGTAGATTAGTGCATCTTTCATCAAATACAGTTCATACTGTGACAGTACGTGGTTTCGCATGCAGCTATTGTTTATTTTTGCAATTCCATTCGGTGGTGCTAGTGTCGCAGAAATTACATATTTCAGCTTTAAGCAACCTGCACTTACATTTTCGCAAACTCGTGTCAGTTTCTTGTGAACGCTAGAGACACTACAACAAAAATGCATTGACATTTTTTTTTTTTTTTTTTGTGGTGAAGTAAATATAGCAGAAAAGATTAAATACTTTCTTCACTGAAAAAGTTAAAGTGTGAACTTGAAAATATTAAGTAAATTCTACATTTGTACTTAAATTCAAACGTAACAATGAATGCTCTAGCTTATAAATAACTATTATTCATGAATGTTTGTTATCTTTACAATGCGTCATCATGTAACAATCATAAAGTAGAAAACCTTGTAATATTTAGAGTAAATTTCACAGTAAATAAAATAATACATTTTACTTAACTTTTCAAAACTGGTGTTCCCAGCATGCAACGGGCTTGAATAATTAATGAGCTTGCATGGTTTCACTATTTGCAAGTTTATTTTCACTGTTTTTATTGTTGATTTTGCTGTAACGTTTGGTAGCTTCTTGTTTTGTGAAGTCAGATGTTTATTTTCCACTCAAAATTACCCGTCCATGATAAAAAAATTAAAATAATTTTGATTGTTACCATCATCGTGTTTTGCGCACCAAGCAGCAACACAAAATTCAGCAATTGCGTTTTTAATCTCACATTTGCTTTTCTGACACTATCCGTTAGGTTTAGGTTTAAGGTTTAGAGGAGGGATGTCAGTTTTGTTTATTTAAAACTTGATAGAGTATTATCCTTAAAAACCTCATGTAAAAACAAAATGTAACTTGCTTTTAGCGCCACTCAGTGGACATTTCACCTCAGAACTGCCACGACGCATATAAGGAGCCACATAATATCATTTTGCAAAAATGTAGCCACAGTCAGGCCATTTTCATAAGATGAGTCTGACTGAATAGTTTTCAATAAATTGTGAGGAGTTACTAGAACTAGAAAAAAACTAATAAAAATACTTCTGGTAAGATGAAATGTTACCATTACAGATGCAATAGTTACTAATCAGAGTCAAATGTTCTGTGGAGTGACAGGCTACTCCACATTAAATTTTAAACAACCATTGGAATTGAAAAATTAATTTGTCACACTGCAGGAGCATTACAATGAACTAGCGAAGGCAAAAATGTGATTCAAATAATAATAATAATAAAAGATTATGCAGTAAATACCCAAATATTTTAGACCATAAAGCCCCATAAAGTAAGTTAAATGTTTGAAAAGAAATACTCTCACTATTGGTGTAGAAACTAAAATACATGATACATTTGAAATAGCAGCTAGTTATATTTATTTATTCATATGCTCAGTCCCTTGAAGAGTGATCTCATAAAGGTCATGCATGTTTCCACATGACTTATTCAACCCAAACATAAAGTGTATTCAAGGGACTAAAGAGTGTTACACATTGTGAAACTAGCAGAAAATCTGCATCTGTAAATAAAACATATTAAAGACACAGGGAAGGCAATCGCGATTAGAATTTATATACGTTAAAGGTGTACTCAGTAATTTTGTCCTCATTAAAAACGTTTAACTCCTAAAGACTTGAATTGTAATTTTGCAATTTATGTAGGAAATCATGAGAACTCACATTAAACTGAAGACTTTAGTCATATCAGTAATCTTATAAAAGCTGTTTTATTCTACATGGAGAGGGTCCACACATGGGGGCTGCCATGTTTGAATCACATGACCAGCTGAATACTACTCGTTGAATCTCAGTATCTGTCCTGTTATTTGACACTTTCACTCATTGATTAAAGTAATCATGCCTGACTGTGAATACTAAATTTCTACAATGGCATCTGAAACTGAAAACTATTGATTTTAAATGATGCTGCATCCAAGCCACTAGGTGTCAGTGTAAGTTTGAGATGACACAAAGACAAAAGTAACTGAATTCACCTTTAAAATCATTCTTTATTGAATTAAATAAATATTAGATTGTTGGGTATAAATCTACACATTTTGTAATTATTTACTTACCTCATGTTGTTCCAAACCCATATGCTGTTATTTTTCCTGTGAAACACAAAATGAAATTTTTTAAACAATCTTCTCACAGTTCTACTTCCCCCCCTCCCCTTTTTCCCATACCAAAAAAAAAAAACAAAACAAAACAAAAAAAAAAAAAACATAAAATGAGACTTCATGAGATTTCACATCTTTATTGTGTCATCTGTTGCTGCCAATCAGCTCTGGTTCAATGTGACCCGAACTTTAAGAGTTTAAGTCTGGAGTTTACAGACCTTCAGTGACATGGTGAGAGTGATGATGGAGAATGAGGCATAAAATAAAAGCTGAAGCAGCATTCTCAAGTTCTCACCGACAGGTTAAAATATGACTTTAAATAGAAAAATATAATTCATTCATTCTTTACATCATTCCACTTTTTTTTTTTTTTTTTATGTCTAGCACAAAAGCATTGCTGAAGCACATATATGAAGAGGAAAAGGACACTTTTAACCTAAAACATCTAGAAATTCTGTTCAGTACCACTTTAGAACAAGGTTCTGATCATAAACATTAGTAAATGCATGAAGTATCATGAACTATCAAGTAGTAGTTTTAACAGCATTTATGAATAATTAATGCTAAATTCTATCAGAAACTGTTGTGCAATCATGTTAGTTCACAATGCATTAAGTGTTAACATATACAACTTTTAATTTCATTTTGTTTTTAATTATATGTTGAAATGAACATTAACCGAGACTGAACAGTGTTGTTCATTGTTAGTTCATGTTAACTTATGTTAACAAATGCAACCTTATTGTAAAGTGTTACCAGTAAACCAAGACCTGAAACAACTCTTTTTTTTAAAACACGGGACACTTAAAATTGACCTTATAAGAGTTGCCAAATAAAGAGTAGCATGTTGCACAAGATCATTTTTCCCCAAACTTGCTTCTTTGTGATGTGTCCTTTTTGGAAGGTGAGAAAGTCAAAAAGCACACAACAAAAACAGAAAACAATCACAAAATGTGGTGGTTAAAAAAGTGACAACCAGTTTATGACACGTTTAAAAGAAGATGGACACATTATAATCCACATTTCAATGTATTATCTACAGGACTTGCCCACAGTTCACCAAAAAGTAAGTTCATTATTTACTCATCCTCATGAGATGCAAAATGTCCAAGCTGAATTTTTCCATACAATGAAAGCATAGTGTCCTTTTTGGAGCTTTGCAGTCCATCTTTTCTGTTCCATTGAATAAAGAAAGTCATACAGGTTTGGAACGACATGAGGGTGAGTAAACGATGACAGAATGTTTATTTTTGGGTGAACTATTCTTATAAACAAAAACAGCAGCTAGTGGTTTAGACAAATAATGGTGTAACTCAAGTCTCCTAATCTTGTGATCTTTCACACAAAATACACAAAGACACTAAGGAAACTACTCGAAGTTGAGAATGAAACTGGAAGAAAAATGTACAAGTGTAAGCGTGAGCGCTAAATCACATATTGATCTTCAGCAGCATCAGTTCAGGCAGTCTCGAAAGATAAATTCCACGTCTTCGTACATTGTGAACTTTGTGCAGTGAACTTCGCAGTAATGGACAATAACATGTCCTTGTTGAGGTTTATTTAAACTCAAAAGGACATTCAACATTATGACAAATAGTCAGTTTTACAAAACTCTGATTCGAAACAGTCTCTCGATGGATGGCTTTAGTTCGTATGAAGTTTCGCTTGTTTTGTTGCTGTACACAATGATTCCATGCAGTGCTGCGTCTCTGAGCAACATCATAGACTAATGATTTTACAAGCTCCGCCACCTCCTCTGAGATTCAGCCAATCAGAAAGGAGCTTTGTCTTACAGTAAAGTGCACTTCTTCAATCTGCTTCTGAAAGCATAGCGATACAGCCAGAGGACTCCGGCGACTTACTTCCAACACTTTCAAATAAGAGTTTTGGCCACTGTTTTAGAGAGGAAAATAATGTGCACTGCTTGATTTTCTTGTAACAAAGAATAAAAGGGCCATTCACACGGACATGTTCTTGCACCCATCTGCACTGTTAATTTACTTGTAATTTAAATGTAAACATGCACTAGACCGGTATTTTTTATGTTGTCATCTTGGGTGTAATCGAATTACAAAGTAATTAGTTACTGTAATCTAATGACTTCTAAGTACTTTTAAATTACTTTTTAGCTACTGTAATCTAATTACTTTTAAACCTTAAAGAATGGTGCAATTTTATATTTAAAATTCTTGTAACAGGATTATAGTTACCGACTTGCGATTAAGGTAATTACTTTTTAAGTAGATTACTTGGGTTACTCATATTTCTAAAATAATATTTATGTATAACTGTCCATATGTACGTCTGTTTGTATTTCAGTGACAGCTAAAGGGTGTGCATCAATGTAAAAGGAGGAAATATAGACATTATTTTGAATTTGTTGAGCGGGAAAAAACATTTCTGTGAAAAGTAATTAGTAATGTGATTACTTTTTAATTAAGTAATCAGTAATCTGATACAGTCGGTCATAAGATAACCACTGGTCGATCTCATTAAGAGGTAAAAGGGAAAGTGTAGAGAGAGAAACTAGACATGTGGCTTCTTTCTGTGTGTGTACTTACGTGCGCATGTGCTCTTGCTGTAATGCAGATACACGTTTGAATATTTACTTTAAGTTTTCAACAGTAGTATGAAGTATACAAGCACTGGTTTTCATGTCCACATTAATATGTTTTCGTTTAAAATCCATATTGATTTCGCTACGTTTACGCCTCTCATCCACATTGGAACAGCGTTTTCCGTTTCAAAAACACTCTAAATTAACGCATACTTTTTGAAAACGATAACTTTAGGAAACGGAATACTGAGTTTTCAAACAAAAACGTTTAAGTGTGGATGTGCCCTTAATTTAATCTTTGTTCTATTGCTAGTCATTTGTTTTTGTTCTTATTATTATGGACTGTTTACTTGTCTTGAATACTTACTAGAGAATTTGAAACAATGTTTACTTCATTAAAAAATTAGCAGTCGTTTTCGTTGCTTGCGTAATGAGCAAGACTTTGCTTGAAGTTTAAAGTATAACATTTAAAATGTGTAATGAGACACCTGCGTTTTGTTCAATTTAGTGTACGCTAGATATATATCTTTGACTGTCAAGACACATTTTGCTGTTTTTTCAGCATCTTGCGTCATGAGCACCAGATTTTTGAGACTTTGCTTGAAGTTTAAAGTATAACATTTAAAATGTGTAATGAGACACCTGCGTTTTGTTCCATTTAGTTAATGCTACATATATATCTTTAACCGTTATGACGTATTTTGCTGTTTTTTCAGCATCCTGCACCTTGAGCACCACATTTTTAAGACTTCGTGTTTAAAGTTTAAAACAGTTTAATTTAAAAAATTCATTCTGTTGGGCTCCATCTAGCTTTTTTTAAACGAAAAAACAAAAGTGTCCTGTGTGAATGGCCCCTAAAAGTGTCAAATTGTTCTGATTTGGGTCTTTGTAGCATAAACCCACACCGTAAAATATGTGCTAATAAGACTCAGAACCTTGTAACAACGTATCTGGATGACAATTGAATAAGGCTCCTACAATGTCTGGCAGTCTTCTTGTGCAAATTTATATAGCTTCTCAGGTAAATTCACCCTCAACTAGTTGCTTAAACCTCAACAGATTAGTAATGGGATGATCTCAAAGACCATGACTCGTAAACATCACTCTTGTGGACTGTCCTTCAGGGCCTTCACCATTCTCCTCTGATTGTTCGAGCTCTCAGGGCTACCTAATGCGTCCATTACTTTTGACTGGCCCCAGTTCTGATTTAGGGTCTGGGGACAAGGAGCTCCAAGAGGTCATAGTGCAGAGTCCTATGGTGGGACAGAAAGAGGTCTGCTCAGAGCAGGTATCTCCGGTGACCCAGAAGGTCCCAACAGAACTGTCCACCCAGGCCTCCAGCGGCTTGCCCACTAGGGAGATCTTCTTCTGTGCCTCCTGTAGGGCGGGCTCACTGGGCGGCAGCTTCAACACATGGGAGAGCTGCTGAAAGCTTTGCTCCAAGTATATGTTTCCTGGAGGACCTGCATGCATCCAGCCATGGTCTTCTGAAGAGATAACAAGAGAGAGACAAGAATATAGTCACAGCAACAGATAAAAGTAAAAAGCAATAATCAATATTCTTACAAGAAATTTCTGCAGCACTAGAATCAACAAACAAAACTGCAAAAACAATTAAATATAAAATAAATTTAAATGGCTCATCTTCAGTGTACGTCACAAGGCTTTAAGCATTCATGTCTCACCTGTGCGTAGTGGCTCTCGTCCTTTGAATGCCAGAGGCATGACCAGGAAGCGAGCTTCTGCTACTCGCTCCCACAGCCGCAGCATACGCACCTTCCACACTCCAGGCCTGAGAGGGCGCTGCAGGGGCGGCTTGTATTGAGTGAACTCTGCCTCCACATCTATGCTGATGTCATAGGATGCTGCCACTATGTGTGCTGGGTCAATCCACACTATGGTGGCTGTAAGGTTGGGACCACGAGCCCACTTCTGAACAGCCACTGGCTCGTCCAGGGGTCCAATCACACCGCCAAAGTTACGGAAGATTCGCTCCTTTGGGTCCCATTCGGTTCCAACCTAGTCCACAATAGCAATAAAAATAAACATGTTCCTGGTCTTATCGTGCACGATTCCTTAATTTTTGAATGCAAAAACATGTTTGTCTTCTTAATTAATCATCAAAATGTAATAACATGCTCCGCCTCTAAAACAACTTTAATTTTCAGCTGATGTCCCAAATCCCTCTTACTTTTCAATATCCCATTTCATTCTGAAATATGTCAGATTATGGAAATATAATGGGTTGCGAATGGCGTTTCATGTTGACTTGAAAATGTGTCAAATCTTCTTCAAACTCCAAACCTGTAAATGTAGCTTTTATATGGTAATCAAACACTGTTTAATATATCCTATTGATCTCCGCAGACCCTCTACATTGCACCCCCCAGTTCCTCTTACCTCAAGGTGTTTGAGTCTCTCAAACTCATGAAGGTTGTGCTCCAGCTGCAGTGTTGCCTTGGGAACAGCCCACACCTCCAGCATCTCCCTTGAGCTTCCAGCCACATTCTGCACTTCCTGCCTCACCAGGTAACCTTGGAAACGGTCATCATAAAAATACAGGTGCACAGAGATTGGGTAGCCAATGGGCTCGAACCTGTGGAAGAATAATTAACTGAATTTAAACAACTGGATAGATAGATAGATGGACAAACTGACATACAAACAGATAGTGTTCCAGAGACAGACAGACAAATGGATGGAAAGATAGACAGATAAAGACGAATCGATAGATTAGTAGATGGTTCGATAGACAGGTAGACGGATAGGAAGACGGGTAGATGGATATATAGACACGTACACAGACAGATAAATAGACAGATGGGTAGACAGAAAGACAGACTGACGGATGGAAAGACAGGTTGACAGACAGACAGACAAACAGACAGACAGACAGACAGGTAGATGGACAGACAGGGAGACTGACAGACAGATTGATGGACAGATATAGAGGCAGACAGACTGTCAGAAAAACAGGTAGACAGAGGGACAGTTAGACAGATGGGTGGTCGGACACTCAGATAGATGGACAGACAGACATATGGGTAGATAGACAGACATACAGGTAGATGGACAGAAAGGTTAAACAGACAAATAGACAGACACAGGGTTTACATAGATTTTTAAGAGTAAACTTCTAGCACTTTTCAAGGTACAGTGCATCCGGAAAGTATTCACAGCGCTTCACTTTTTCCACATTTTGTTATGTTATAGCCTTGTTCCAAAATGGATTAAATTCATTATTTTCCTCAAAATTCTACAAACAATACCCCATAATGACAACGTGAAAGAAGTTTGTTTGAAATCTTTGTGAAAATTATATAAAAAAATCAAAAAATCAAAACAAAAAATCACATGTACATACTGTAAGTATTCACAGCCTTTGCTCAATACTTTGTTGAAGCACCTTTGGCACCAATTACAGCCTCAAGTCTTTTTGAGTATGATGCTACAAGCTTGGCACACCTATTTTTGGGCAGTTTCTCCCATTCTTCTTTGCAGGACCTCTCAAGCTCCATCAGGTTGGATGGGGAGCGTCGGTACACAGCCATTTTCAGATCTCTCCAGAGATGTTCAATCGGGTTCAAGTCTGGGCTCTGGCTGGGCCACTCAAGGACATTCACAGAGTTGTGCCGTAGCCACTCCTTTGTTATCTTGGCTGTGTGCTTAGGGTTGTTGTCCTGTTGGAAGATGAACCTTCGCCCCAGTCTGAGGTCCAGAGCGCTCTGGAGCAGGTTTTCATCAAGGATGTCTCTGTACATTGCTGCATTCATCTTTCCCTCGATCCTGACTAGTCTCCCAGTTCCTGCCGCTGAAAAACATCCCCACAGCATGATGCTGCCACCACCATGCTTCACTGTAGGGATGGTACTGGCCAGGTGATGAGCGGTGCCTGGTTTCCTCCAGACATGACGCTTGCCATTCAGGCCAAAGAGTTCAATCTTTGTTTCTCATGGTCTGAGAGTCCTTCAGGTGCCTTTTGGCAAACTCCAGGCAGGCTGTCATGGCAAACTCCAGGCAGGCTGTCATGTGCCTTTTACTGAGGAGTGGCTTCCGTCTGGCCATTCTACCATACAGGCCTGATTGGTGGAGTGCTGCAGAGATGATTGTTCTTCTGGAAGGCTCTCCTCTCTCCACAGAGAAACACTGGAGCTCTGTCAGAGTGACCATCGGGTTCTTGGTCACCTCCCTGACTAAGGCCCTTCTCCACCGATTGCCGGGCGGCCAGCTCTAGGAAGAGGCCTGGTGGTTCCAAACTTCTTCCATTTACAGATTATGGAGGCCACTGTGCTCATTGGGACCTTCAATGCTGCAGAAATGTTTCTGTACCCTTCCCCAGATCTGTGCCTCAATACAATCCTGTCTCTGAGGTCTACAGACAATTCCTTGGACTTCATGGCTTGGTTTGTGCTCTGACATGCACTGTTAACTGTGGAACCTTATATAGACAGGTGTGTGCCTTTCCAAATCATGTCCAATCAACTGAATTTACCACAGGTGGACTCCAATCAAGTTGTACAAACATCTCAAGGATGATCAGTGGAAACAGGATGCACCTGAGCTCAATTTTGAGTGTCATGGCAAAGGCTGTGAATACTTATGTACATGTACATTCGTTTTTTATTTTTAATAAATTTGCAAAGATTTCAAACAAACTTCTTTCACGTTGTCATTATGGGGTATTGTTCGTAGAATTTTGAGGAAAATAATGAATTTAATCCATTTTGGAATAAGGCTGTAACATAACAAAATGTGGAAAAAGTGAAGCGCTGTGAATACTTTCCGGATGCACTGTACCATAATCACCTTTTTAAACACCTCGAAGCTTTAAATATTATCCTATTCTAAATGTTAATTGACAAAAATGCAATGATAAAAATGCATCCTCTGTGATTTCAAACATTGCCCAATCTATAAAAATGAAAGTTTTAAGAATTCCTTTAAACCCACAGACTGCTAAGACTGGAATCCTTAAAGGCCCAAACATACTCTACGAAAGTACGTGAACGCAGATGCGCCTTGCAACGCAAGCTCGATTTCACGCGTCATTGTGAAATGTGTCAGCGCTGAATTCATAACCCAACGCATGTACGCGCTGCATTCTCAGCATTGCCATAAGGGGCGCTGGAGTGGAGTTTCTTCTTTCAATCAACAACTGTCATGGCGGACTCGGCCAGCAATTTGAGTTGAATCTTTTTTTTAAAATATATACGACTTTTTGTCCCCAGTCTATTCAAACAAACTTGTTTTTTCTCCGTGTCTCTCCCCACTCCTAAACTATCGACTAATCTACTACATCTGGGCTGCATCTGAAAATGTAGGCAGTTGACTTGCTTCCTAATCAGTTAATGGCTTAACTGACAGCTGTTTTGAATGAATGGAACACTTAAAGAACTGGTCTCCGGACAGTTTGAAAAGCAACTTTTTCATCCTGCCTCCGTATACAGCCTCCGAAGGCAGAATTTTCCTGTTTTCGGATGCAGTACCTGTTTTGTGGTCACGCCTAAAAAAATCTATTGCCCCCTTGTGGTCTGAGGTTTGTAACCGCCAGAGCAACGCAAGAGCACATGCAATGTATATACAATGGGACCACGCACTGACCATGCGTTGGCCAAGCGCTCACGTCTGCGTTTGTGTACTTGGGTGAAGTATGTTTCAGCCTTTAATATGATAACAATCAAAGTCTTGCATTATCACACAGATACATTTGGAAACACCGGTTATCTATAGGACATGAATTACGAAAAACAGTAGGGAAAAACAAATCCTGGTTACTGTACTTATTTATTTTCATGTGGAAAATGAAAAGTAGAATCAAATAGATTTGGCTAATTTTAAAGAAAGTTTGTGTGGGTTTTTTTTTTTTCCACTTCAAATAAAAGCTATTACAAGCTATTCAGTGACAAGATATGAGACCCATGTTTTTTGGGGGTGTCGTAAGATACAGGTGTTCTGGTTGAGGGTCCAGAATTTTATGGGAAACGTATTGGGTACTCGGATCTCTTTTGCCCCAGGCTCTTTGGGTGATGGGGCAGTCATTGATGTAGGAGATAAGTACATGAAGAACTGGATCCTGGCCGGTGTTATGGTGGGCAGACAGGTTATCCTTAGAGGATGGAAGTCAGCTGGAGCCCCCTCGTTTCGTGAGTGGTGCGAGGAGATAGGCTGGGTGGCAGCTTGGGAAGAGTTGTCATACAGAAGGCTAGGCAATATAGATATGTTCATCAGGAGGTGGGGCAGCTATCTGGCCTTTTTGGAGGGCTCTCGGGGAGGGGCAGTGGAGGGAGACATGTTTTAAATGTGTATGTTGTAGCCTTTTTGTTTCTGAACTTATAATTTTTTTTTAAATGTATTTCTAAATATTTTCTTCTGTTTTATTGTCTGTTTGTGTGTCTTTGTCAATTGTATTTGACCATTGGGGTATCTGTTTGTGTTGGGTGGTGGGGTGGGGTGGTTTATGTTCGGGAGGAAGGGTTGTAAATAATGTTATTCCAAATATTCTGTTATTTCTTTTTATTATTTGTATTTGTTTATATTTATTATATGGAATCAATAAAAAAATTTAATAACCAAAAAAAAAAAGGTAGACAGACAGACAGACGGGTGGACAGACACAGATAGACAGACAGACAGGCAGACTAACAGATGGGTAAACTGACAGATGAGTAGACTGACAGACAGACAGTCAGGCAGACAAACAGATAGGTAGACTGACAGACAGGCAGACGGACAGACAGATACACTGACAGACAGGTAGATGGATAGGCAAACAGACAGGCAGACAGACAGATGGGTAGATTGACAGAAAGGTAGACAGACAAACAGACAGACAGGTAGATGGACAGACAGACACGGATAGATAGACGGACAGGTATTCAAATAGACAGATGGTCAGACAGACAGGTAGACATTAGATGGACAGATAAGACGGACTGGTAGACAATTAGATAGACTGACAAATAGACAGATAGATAGACAAGTAGACAGATAGGCAGACAGGTAGACATTAGGCTTGGGATCGATGCCTTTCAAGCATCGATAATCTGAAGATTTTTTCAGATATAAATACGGCTGTGTTTTCAAATATATTTCTCAACACAACTTTGGTAAAGTGTGAGCGGCAGGGTAAATTAAAGGGGGTTGGACGTGTCTGGCAGACGACATGGCGCGTTCTTAAAAAAACCCAAAAAACTATATTCTATGAAGGTACATACACAGTGCGGGCTCGCCGTCTCCAGAGGCTGCTTAAAATCTGCAGCATCACGCATAGTTTTCCATTAAATTTGACCCAAAACATTATCGAAGGACAAAGATTGTTTACTCTAGTCATCACTGGATAATATATTGTTTATATGTATCTTTCATAAAGCCTACACAATGTATTTTCAGTTACAAGTATGTCTTTTTGTGGTTTGACAGCTTGAAGGAAACGTCTTCAAAGATACATCTAGAGAAATTGTATTATAATTTCTAATCGTTCAGTTTGCGCAGTTAAATCAGTTTAATACACTAACCTGCAAACTCGGTCACTTTCATTCTTGAAAAAGTAGAAAAACCGCCGTAACTTTTGTGTGTATGCGTCCTGTGCAAGGAGATCTAAAATACCCATCCTATGTTGTGATACCGATACCTTGTGACCTGCTTCAGTAAATGTTATATCACCCTCTTGTGGTCTCCCAACTCTATTACGGCAAGTGACAGTGAATCGCAAAGCACGCAAATTAGGCTTCTTATTTAAATGTCGGCTAATTTTAATATATCAATGCCTCAAAAATATCGATAAAATAACGTGCCAATCAATAATAGATATATCGATATTTTATGACATGCCTAGTAGACGTTTCGACAGACAGATGGACAGACAGGTAGACAGATAAATGGGACAGTTAGATGGATAGATGAATGGCTGGACAGACAGATAAATGTATGGATGGGTAAACAGAACAACAGAGTAGATGGTCAGACAGACGGATGGGATGCATAGACAGATGGATGAATGGACAGATGGGACTCTCACCGGCAGGCATCAGTACTGCTTTGAGTGTTCTCCTGTCTACGAAGGGCCAGTCTAAAGAAAGACGAGTATGCAGTACGAGCTACATCATTCAGTGACGAGACCCCATCAGCATGCTCGAACAGACTCTCCCAGTATGCTTTCAGTGCCACTGTACCCGGCGGGTACTGCCCGTACAAATGAGTGTCCAGGATCTCTATGGCCTCTTGGTTCACAGTGGACTCAAACTTACGGGCAAAGAATGTGGGCCGTGTCAGCTGCTGTTGAGCAAGAAAAGAGGGGTTGGGGTAGAGTCTGTGTCTATGAACTGCTGTGATTTATAGCACACAACCATCATTTGCTAAGACCCATCAGCAGCGAAACTATTCTCTCATGGAACAAGTCTGAAATATCTGAGCATTCATATTACAACATTATAGAGCACAACAGTCAGGTTCTCCAATAGCTCATTTTCTCCATAGAGAAGTTGACGATATAAGTGGATCATGATTAAACCTTCACTTAAATGTTGTCCAAAGTGGGCAGTCACAATTGTGCTCTGTGTGTACAAGACATTAACAGGCACCCATTTGATACGGTGTCTGTCCTGACTCAATATGTTTGAGGGATGAAATAACTATACATTGTACCTGTATTCGAATGAGATCTGCTGGTTTGAAGTCATTAGGTGAACAGCCGCACCAGTCCACTATGTGCTTATACTGGCACTTACAGCCCAGCTTCCTGTTCCAGTTGGTCACACGCAGGTTATTGTCCACAAGAGTCTCACACATGTGGCTGTTTCCCAGTACAGTGTGAAAGAAAGACTGAAAACCAGACAGAGAGGAATTATGCAAATATAACCTCAGGGACACAGCGCTTGTGTTTACTGATAACTGCTGTGCCAATGGAATCCACTAGACTTATATAAACAGCTTTGACTTATGAACAGTGATATTCAACCAGAATTAATATACAACAGTAATGCACGCCTGAAATGGAGGAGGGTGAGATCATCTGCATCTCTAAAGGAGTCATACAGTATTTCGCATTACTACATTATTTTCATGACATTTAAGCACATTATTCCCCAAACTGTCATTACTGTAATGGAGAAAAAATTATATATTATTTAAATTGTATAATATCTCTACATCATGGTAGTACGTATTGCTCTTTAATTTTTGACTGCTGACTTTAACTCTATTACAGTTCGGTCACTAAACTCTCATTGTATTATTTTTTAAAAAATTTTTTTTAATGTAATATAGTAAAAAATACTGAATTACTGCAATGAGAATATAATGAGATTTATCATTCAGAACAATGGGAATAATAATAAAAAAAATAAAATAAAAAAACCCCACATCTGGATGCATTACAGCTTAATTGTCAAAAATAATACCACACTGCAAAAAATCGTAATGGTCCTAAAAATACGCTCATTTCGTTTCATGCAAACTACATTTTTTTTCTTCAGATTTTGTGTCGAAAGTGTGACCAAGGTAGATTCCCAAGGGAAAGTTAGAGTATGTCCACATCAAACTCCTTTCAAAAATAAAAATTCTGCTTCCATTATATGGCCCCTTTAAAGAACAATTCCCTACTGCTGGAATAGCAATATTTGAGCAAACAGAATCAGAAGATGTGAATGAGTGCAAAGATGGTGCAGTACCTCAGCAGGCAGAAGAGCATAGGTGTAAAACTGCTTGAGCCCCGTCACCAGGTCATCCTGTGAGTTCACCACATACTCCACAAACCTTCGTGTGAGGGAGAACCAGTCCGAGCCTCCAGAAACCTCCAGCCCCTCAGGTATGGTGCGCTCGCCTAGACGCCACATGTGGTTGTCACATTCATGGAACAGGCGATCCAAACCCTGCTTTTTTATGAACCTACAACGACGAGAGAGACCAGGATGTTGACCATTGTCACCATAATCACAGTCACT
Organism: Myxocyprinus asiaticus; assembly: GCF_019703515.2. Classification (NCBI taxonomy): domain Eukaryota; kingdom Metazoa; phylum Chordata; class Actinopteri; order Cypriniformes; family Catostomidae; genus Myxocyprinus; species Myxocyprinus asiaticus. The sequence goes on from NC_059357.1 coordinate 42,419,837, forward strand.
TCAGTCAGAGTACAGTTTTAAAGCAATTTTGATGATAATTATTTACCAAGAAATATAAAAATGCAATTCAAACAGACAATGACTTGAATACATCTCTTTCATAAGTAATTAAGCATTTTATTTCAAAATATTAACGTTTGAAAAACTTGTCCACCAAACCAAATGTTCGTTTGGTATAACCAACATGCAGGAAGCCATTTTATACATTAGGTATGACAAAAGTTTTTATTGTATGACTAAATATTTTCTGTGGGTTACACCACACTGACATTTGGTAGAAATATGGCAAGAAAACCATAAAACAAAAATGATATCACAAAGAGGACCCCTGTAGAAAAATATGAAATCATTTGACCTTTTTATGACATGGCAAAGTTAGTTCAGGTGGCCAAATGGTAATCTCCCCCTTTACATTGAAAACTATGTTTGAAAATAATGATAAATATAGATAGATAGATAATTCTTTGTTAAAAACGGAAAAGTTCACAAAACGTATGAAACCAAGATAAATGCAAAGATAACATTTCTAGCAACTTGACCACTGAACTTCAAAATTGATATTTAAATGAATTTCCCTGTTCCTCTTCTCAGTCATCCTTATTTGTCTCTGACCCACAATTAAAAGGAAGCATCTGTGATGCATTTTAGATGTGTAACCTCTGCAATAGGTTTACTTCAAAAACAGTCAGTTAGAACAGTCAATGATCTACCTTGCATTTTCTCTGCCGTGAGACTTCAGGAAGTTCTTGTCACGGTTCTGGGAGAGAAACGCCACCAGCTCATCGTTGGTCCTGTTTGAGTCCGATAGTGCAGGAGCAGAAAAAAGAGAGATAACAAAAATGAAGGATTAAGTCAGAGATGTAGCGCTGACTGCAGGGTGGCGTGGGTGAATGTGTAGATGTCTTCTGGAGGGATTTATCTGCTGCTGACAGGATTTGGTCGACATCAACGTCTGCATGTGCATCAAGTCACATACAGCTATTAGATTTTTTTAAGCTTGCTTTTAAAAAAGAAAACAGCACAGAATTCTGGAGGGATTGTGAACTAGTAAGGCACTGAAGCATTACGGAAATCTTCCCAGAACAGACTGCAAAGAAAGAGAGAGATTTGCCTGCTTCATCACGCTTCCACACAACTCTGAGCTAAAACCTGCAGACACAAATCTTCCCCTCTTCTTGAATATTAAGATATGATGAAATGCCTAGTGTTAGGTACTCATAATTTACACACTATTATCAATTTACTTCCAGCATTTTATATTAGGATCCAAAGTATATCGGCACCATATTGGTTATCAGCCAATTTTGTAAAGGAACACAATACATCTGTACCACAATGGTCATCAGCCGATATCAACAGATTTTGTAAGGGAGCACACTATATCTGCACCATATCGGTTATCAGCAGATTTTGTAAGGGATGCACAATATATTGGTAAATATTGGTTATCAGCCGATACCGGCCGATGTTGTAAGATATGCACAATATATTGGCAACAATATCGTTTATCAGCCTATATCAGCAGATTTTGTAAGGGAACACAATACATCTGTACCATATTGGTTATCAGCCGATATCAGCAGATTTTGTAAGGAGCACAGTAAATTTGCAACATATTGGTTATCAGACGATATCAGCAGATTTTGTAAGGAAACAACACATCTGTACCATATCGGTTATCAGCCGATATCAGCAGATTTTGTAAGGGAACACAATACATCTGTACAATAATGGTTATTAGCCGATATCAGCAGATTTTGTATGGGATGCACAATATATCGGCAAATATTGGTTATCAGCTGATACCGGCCAATGTTGTAAGGCATGCACAATATATTGGAAACAATATCGGTCATCAGCTGATATCAGCAGATTTTGTAAGGAGCACAGTAAATTTGCAACATATCGGTTATCAGCCGATATCAGCAGATTTTGTAAGGGAACACAATACATCTGTACAATAATGGTTTAGCCGATAACAGCAGATTTTGTAAGGGATGCACAATATATCGGCAAATATTGGTTATCAGCTGATATCTGCTGATTTTGTAAAGGATGCATAAAATGTCTGCACCATATCGGTTATTAGCCGATTTTGGCAGATTCTATAATCCGTATATTGGATATTTAATTGTGAACTCTCATTTCCACCTAATTTTAGATTTAGATTACTTTTGCCATCAACTGGCAATAACTTAAATGGCATAGCGTGTTTACAGCAAATATATATCAGAGTAAGTTGCTATGTGCATATAACAGTGGCAGTGATTTGTGCATTCATGCATTAAAATTAATTAAATTCATTGCTTAAAAACAAAAGTTTTAATAATGCCACTTGAAAATGTTCAAAAAAGTTATTTCAGCTCTGAATTATGTTTGTCTATTTAAAGTGCTAATTTTTAAATTGTGCCCTATTTCATTTTGCCTTTAGTTTAACTACATTTGAAATGTTAAAATTGCTTATTACTTTCTATGTTTATCTATGGGCTATAAAAAGTTTATATTATGTTATTTAGCATTATTTATAGCAAATACTGCATGTTCACTTGGCTTTCAGACCACTCAAACCAACTTTTCTTGTAACTAATAATCAAAATACATTGGCTATCAGTCTGAGCTCTTTCTTTCTCACTGTTTTTTGAGCACAATTGTATATATCTACAATATTGGCCATTTATCAGTTATCGGCCATTACATGTCAAAAAGTATCAGTAACATCAAATAATTTTATTATTGGTGCCTCCCTAATTTAAGATATTTGGCTAATTTTCATAGATAACTACAACTGCTCTGGGCTTTTTTAAGAGTAACTGGTCGACTTATCGTCCAGATAACTCACCAACATGTCGACTTTGCACATCCCTCCCTATTCACATCGATAACAGAGAGGTCTGAATGACAATGTTGGAATTGCTTGTGTAACTACAAAAAAAATGATCTATAAGCTTGTACAACAATAACACATTTGCTCAAATAAATTTGAAAGGTGAAATAAATAGCAGTGGAATGTACATCATTAGCTGTGAGCCGACCTTGTGGGGAAGTCAGTGGCGCTGAGGTTGATGAAGAAGTCCCATTTCCAGTCCGGCATTGAGAGCAGATCGTGCATGCTGCGCAGGTATGCCTTCAGCAGACTCGCCCCGCCCCAGATGGTGACCATACGCCAGGGTGTGGTTCTCACATTGGGGTAAAGCTCCGCTATCTGCAGCACCTCCCGATGCATGTAGTTTGAACGCTGCAAGAGACAATATAATGGTCTTCAATGGCCCTATAAGAATAAGCTTTTCAATCAGCAGAGATGATCAGTTAGTTCCCTAATATGTAAAGCAAAAGTTCACACAAAAATGTAAAGAATTTACATAATTTACTTTTTGGGTAAACGACTGTATTTCTTTAATATTTAAAGTGCAGTTGTTCTTGGATTCTGAGTGAGTTCTAGCTGTCATAAAAGTTTGGGCAACTCTTCTCAACTGCTGGGACTGTGCTGGTTTCTTGTCAGGAATTTAGTTTCACTTTAAAAGAACTTACTTTTTAGAAGCTAAAACCTGAAATAACTTAAAATTAAACACTAGAATTAAATGAGACAGGCATATTGAGGGATACATATACAGAGAGACATGATTTGCACGTAATTTGGTGCAGATGTTGCACCAAATCATATCAAGGTGTGAGAAACTGTTCTTTCAATATCAGGCAGCGTAAACGAGTTCTGACAACCTTCAGCTCTCCAACGCACACACACACACCTTTGTTCTCCAGAGTGAGCTGACTGACCCCGACATTTGTCTTCAAGAGCCATGTTTCACACTAGAACGAATGTGAAGCACTATTGCTGACTTATAACTTGCATCTTTGCATGGTCCTGGTCACACATTATTATAGTATAATGCATTTCTCATAGTTACTTGTCTCAGAATAAATTGCCTTCGGACAGCAGCATGCATTCTTCACACCTCTTGCAGTGCAACCGCAGCCGGCATACGCAAGTGCTTTGAGGTTAGGCAAGTAATTAGGGTGAATAAATAATTAGGGATGTCCTGATACTAATACTGGTATTGTGCCACACTTGTGGCCAGAAATGAAGAGCCCAGGCTGTCGACTGAAGCGGACACGAGAGAGAAGGGGAGCAAAAGTGCAGTTTTGTTCCGAAAGTAAAAATCACATTTGTTTCTTCCCTTGACTAATTGATTTTCAATGCTAACTTATAAACTTTTAAAGACAGACCTACCATTAGCTCCGAGGTTATTTATCGATTGTATATGCTTCCGTTGAAGCCATCCATCAGTATTATTTCAACTTCATTGTTTAAAAATCGCCTTTAATAGCAGAATTCCCATTGACCAACTACATTACCCATGGTCCAGCAGAGAAAGATTCACAAATTAGAGAACCGCAGCCAACAAAGCCTGCAAAATAAGCCCGGAAGCGACAGCCCACTCCCATGATACACTCTAAATTACGCAAACGAGTCGGTCTCCCTTCACTCTCAAATTACATATATATTTGTGTAAATCAGAATATTTTGCCATAAACGTAAAGTATATTGTTTCTATACTTCTAATCAACATCCTAAAATCAATAGTTTTATATATTTCCATAGTTTTATATTTTCGATTTAGTCATTCTCAATGCTTCATGGGATTGTAGTCTGTGCCCTCATGAAAGACGGTAAGTACACAAACTTGTACCTTTGTCTTTCTGTCGGATTTTCAAAATACTTTTTTGTCTTAAAACTGTAATGTTGTGATTCACCTTGGAGCTGGTTAGTTTGGTTCATGCTTTACAACTCTTTAATGAAGGATTTTATGAAAAGTCTACGGAAAAGATGAATGGGAAAAATACTTCCAGAACACAGATGGCTGAAAAAGTGGGCGGGCACCGTTGCGCTCTATAATGATCACCTGTCGCTTGTAAACACTCTCAATAAATTAACGCTCTCCTCTCTCTTCTACTTGAGAGACCTATCTATCCCATACAAGTGCAAAGGTGTCCCTAACTGATTTATAAATCAGATTTTAAAGTAATGGAGCAGCAGGATTAAAGTTAATTTAGATTTACTGTAAAATTTAAATCAGGATCAAAACAATGGACTAAATGTAACCCTGATTATCTAAATTTAAGATTAATCTATATTGGGGCAACCCATCCCAACCATTTTTTTTGATGACGTCTTTTGAGTTACAGTTGTTAAAACCAATAAGGTAGGTTAGCTCTAAATGAAAAACAGGCATCGTATTGGTGAGTACCAAAAAGGAAGTATCGGTACTTGTTCTCTGTCTCCAAATATTGGTATTGGGACATCCCTATAAATAATGAAATAATTTTCATTTTCGGCTTAACTAACCCTTTAAAAAATAAAACCTACTGGGTTCAATCTTACCTTGTCCACATGGATGTAGTAAAAGTGGTCTTTGTGATAGATGGCTTTGAGGAGACGCTTCAGCTGTCGGACTGCTCGCCCGTGAACCACCAGCACAAATACCACCCTGACTGGGTTCTCCACCTTGGAGAGATCAGTGTTGAAATCTGCATTCTGGACAGCACTGGAGATTACTAAAGAGTGACGAGGAGATAACAAATGACTAGATGTCAATCATGTCAGCCTTTAAACGTGATTGGATGTGACAATGCAAGATTGTTAGTGCAGCAATGTATTTTACACAAGTATGCAGATGCGAACGCTTGGTCAATGTACTATAAGTGAAGGGTCTCCATGAACATTTAACGTGCGTTTTTATGTTACTGTGGTGGTAACAAACCTCAGAACTCAAGAGGGCGAGTTACCTTTAAATGTCTGCATCATTAAACGTGTTATTATTCAGAAAGCTAGTAAACATGTCGACATACTTAATGTGCACTCGTGTTACTTAACGTCGTCCGGGTATTGCGAGTCATCTTTTCTACTTCTCGGATCACAGTGCGATCTCTACTAGTAAGCTTATAAAATAATTTAAACTCAAATCAGTTTCATGTCTATTAATTTATTTATTTGGCAAGAGTCTTGTAATAAGCAGGATAATGAGCAGTCAGATGGTCTTTATTTTCTAAATAAATACCAACTGAACTCCAATGCAAAACGGAGGTGGATTTTAGCTGTTCATCGATTTCTTTCTTCTTACATAATTTTAATGCAAATAAATGTATGTCCATTTATTTATTTATTTGGTAAGTAGGCATGTAATAAGCAGAATAATATTCAGTCAGCATGTTGTTATACCAAGACCAGTAGTTTACCTGAAAGAGAAAACCGACTGTTGAATTAGTTTACACTAGTTTCTGCTATGACCTTGTTGTAACACAGATAATGCAATGTGTACTTGCATTATCAATTGCAATTATTGAGTTACACATTGGAATGCAAAAATATAAAATTTTGAGATTGCGTTATGTTATCAATTGCGACTGCCGAGTTACACATCGGACAGACTCGAGATTGCATAGATTGCATGTGCTGTCATGTATGTTTGAGGCATTAAAAGAGTTTTATTACCATGCTGTGAACAGAACTGAGGCAGAGACTGTGGCATGAGCTGTCCTGCTTGGTGCTGGCATACGATGTTGGCAATCTCTTGTCTACACTGCTGTGAACCCGCACGGTGGATGGCAGACAGGGCGTCCTTGCCTGAGATCTCACATTTGGGGACAAAGTTGCTACTCTGAATTTGAGGAGCACCCTCAACGCTGCCTGGTTCTCCTAGTGCTACTAGATGGATTTTAGCCATTTCGCCTGCCCGAGTCTCGCTGAAGTTACGGCTGCTAGAGGGATCGTAGTGTCCAACTTTTTCCACAACCACTCCATCATCTGGCCCGCCAAGACTCTTATCCTTCAAAGAGGGCTTGCTTCTCCGTCTAGACCCATTCCTGATAATCCTGGTCACAGTGGGCCGATCTGGGCGCTGCCTCCACTGGCTGTGGTTTGCCCCAGAAAGGCTGTTTTGAGCCACAGGGTTCATTTTGTGGTCTTGCCCATTGTGGTTGGGCAACTTTGATCGCCTGTGCTTCCGCTAAGAAGGAAACAGTAAATAAATTAGAGGTGGGACACCATACTAGGAATTGGCAATATATTGAAAACCCACAATGATTTTGATGATGATATATATTTAAGTAACATTGTGAATATTGCAATCATCTTAATTAGTGGTCGAAGATATATCGCCGAGGCTGATAAATCGGCCGATATTTGGTGATCACTGCGAAAGGAACCCCACCACACACACACACAAATACACGCACATACTCAGTGCGGTCACCGCATAATTCACGTGTCAAACTGACTTAATTTCAAGTGGCCCGTGAGCTAATTTTTTAAACGTAGGATGGCTGGGGATCGGAAAGTCTCACAGACCAATCAGTTAGCGCTTTCCTTATGAATATTAATGAGATTTCCACTGAAGTGTATTTTGCTCGCTGCAAAAGCGGAATGAAACTGCGCTACACGGTACATTTTCATAATTATTATGGACCAAGCCATCAGTTTTCCATCTATATATAATCTGTTCTCTTGTAATGCTCTCTGATTGTAGGAAAATGATTTGTTGTTTTGTTTGCCTTGTTTGTGTTCATTTTTTCCACAGATGTTACTGTTGTTAATATCATAATTTTCATCTGCATTCCAACCTCAAAATCAATGCTGTACTGTCAAATGTGCATTTCAATGCACATAACATGTAATATTATTTGCATGGGTGCTACCAAAGCAGGTGCTGGTGCCACATGTTCAAAGGGCCCTTTGAGGGCACAAATAAACCCTGATGTGGCCCAGGCTGAAAATAGAGTTTGACACCCCTGTTTTAGGCTATTCCTCGACCGACGCACATTAATACGGGTCCGGCATTGCGGGCTTGTAGACGCGTGCACAACAACATTGCTGCTGAAAAAAATCCTAGGGGAAACACTGGACTTGTGTGGCCTAACTATTTCTGATCACTAAAGGGGACCTATCTGGACTATTTTGAATTATTTTTGTATATAAACATGTACTAGACAGATGTCTTTGACCGTTGTCATGTATCTCGGGCCGCTTTTAAAAGATGTTGTGTCAAGTTACAACTCTTAAAAGGAGACACCATTCTGTACTATCAGCTGCTCTGCCTGTTGCTCTTTTGAGCACAAACATTTATTTGTGTTGTTGGCAGTAGTAGTGCCGGCGAGTGCAGCGCAAAATGGAACGTGACAGTCAGCATGCCGCATCAGAAGCTGCAAGTGTTGACAGCATCATTGATTATAATGGGTTCTATTACTTTTGATGTTACGTGCCTCTCGTGTCCGGTGTAGATAGGGTGTGAGTGTTAACAGTTGTGCTTGATGAAGAATTTAATATATTTGGATGAAATGTGTTGTGTGTAAACACTGAATTTTAGTTTTATAATGTTTTGGTGCTTGTTCATTCTCTTCCGATTGAGTTTCAAATATGGCTAATTTCAAGGGGCTGCACGATGCTAGCGTAACAGTGTGGATTTACAATGAAGTTTTAAGGAGACGCTTAGACCATAACAGAGCATTTCAGACAGAGGGCCAGAGACAGGGTGGAAAAAGATCATTTATTAATAAATTATGACTGTTTTGATGCACACAAAAATGTAACTAACATTCTCAGGGACCTCAGGGAAGATAATAAAATTATTTTTAAAAAAAGCATTTCATGATCCCTTTAAAGTTTAAAGTGCTTGTGCGTTTTATTCTCCCTCTCTTCTTAACAGTTCCTCTTTACATTTCAAGGTGCTCATCTTCGGCAAATACTCCTACACCGTGCTCTCAAGTGTTTACTTGTTCTTTGGATTTTTTCGTTGTTGTATACTTTTATGTATTTTTGTTGTTACTTTATCATTTTTAATCATTTCTTTAGTTATTTCTTTTTATTTTATGTTTTTTTATTAATACTTCCTCTGTTATAGTGTTGTCACATTTTACAACATGTCTTAGGCCTGAGAGGCATCATGTTTGGATGTTTCTTTACAGTATGCCGGGTGTGTAAAATGTTTGCATGAATCTGATTTTCTTAAACTCTGTTAATGCCAAAAAAAATGCAATAAAACTTGATTCTCCGAGGAGGGATTCTGTTTTAGAACAGACAGATAATTCATACTCCAAGAACAAAACTTGTTGACGTTTTGGGGAGCCCAGAGGCAAAAATATGTTTGCTTTGTTTGTTGTTTCCTTGGATTCTGGTGGAACTATTTTTAGCCACATTAACTCATTTAGTGGAAAGAAGCAGGAGGAAGCAGGGATTCATAATGAGGATAGTGACTAAGAGAAGGAGGTTTGGGTGAGAGCTCAGCACAAACACAAGAAACACTTACTGCCATTAAATCAAAGCACAAACTGCCTCTACAGGTAAATAAGGGTGAATTTAATGAAACCTCTCAAAGCATGTCCATGTTTTGCATTGTGTCATTATTTGTATGATAATTAATCACATTTTCCACCCAAATTCTCATTACCAAAATGTAAAAAAATTAGTTGTCCAGTGATAGGTCCAATTCCAATATCTAGAGAGCAGGATGACTGATGGACGATATACCTGTAGGACTAATACTTAGGCTATATATATATATAAGGACATCTTAATGAAAACAAATAAAGGCATGACATTGCTGAATTAAAATTCCTATTTTACATAATATTTACTCATAATTCACTAAAAATATTTAAAAACAGAAAAAGTGCACTATACATTGACGAAACTGTGGGTAGATTTTGCCACTAGGCAGAATGACGACGACTTGTAATTTGGCACACTTATTAGTTGATACCAATAATCTCAAAATGGCCAACTTTTGACCATGACAGCTACTCTCAGAAAGTCTCTTGCCATTGTGCTGATGCTTAAGTCATTACTTACAACATAGGGATGCCAAAAGTGCCGGTAATTTAGTACCAAGTCAATACTACAACAATAAAAAAAGTAACAATATTAGTCTATCGTACTGGTAGAACAGAGTACCGCCACCACAGTGACCAGAGACAACTTGCCCTTTCGTTCACAACTGACTGTCCAAAAACAATCTAAAATAACTCAATTCAGCTGCATGTTTCTGAGCAATCCAGGATGCACCTGAGCGCATGGCTGCACACATCTCAATGCATTGCTCGATGCAAGGCTGTGTTTTAATCAATGACAATGTGAAAATGCTATCAGAGCAGAAAAGGGGAGTGTTTACTGCCAGCCTCAAAACAGCTTGGGTGCCAGATATCGAACTCCGTGTGGACCTCCTGCCACGCTGGGCATATGTCCCAGTACTGAGGCTGCTTCAAGCTGAATCAAGAGGCTTCTATTGCTAGGCCTCCTATTTACAGACTAAATTTAGTCCAACCATTGGTGGATTCTCCATGTCTTTGCAAAAAGAAGCTCTCTGCCTTCACAGTGAAAATATTCTTAATGCCTACTTTGTTCAGTTGATGGTTCAAGATGGTTGACTCTTTGTTTCTAACAGAACTGAGAATTTGGTTAAGTTTATTGGACTGATTCAAACAGATTAAAGGCCTTTTCAGACTAAACGCAACATGATTATGAGGCAAATCACTGACGAATGGCTCTTTCCCATGGAAAGCTTAGCGAATGTTCGCCATTAGAACATTCCCACCTTTACAATAGGTGGCGCTAAACAACAAGCAATTTTACCCTGGTATGGTAGGTGGCTCAAAGCAATTCTGAGCTGGTCCGCCCTCCGCCCATCTCCGGGTTAGAAGAAATAACAACTTGACAAGTTTGTAAAACAAACAAGAAAATCAAATGATTCTCTAGCGAGCAGATCGAAAAAATAAAACGGATTTCCCTACAAGCTGCATCAGCGATGATGAGTGTGTTGCTGATTTGCTCTACGAGAAAGAAAACCTTTAAGACATTTCACAAAATACTAAATACTCAATTCACCTGCTGGACAAGTTGACTGACAGTATTATGTTTGCACAGTCTGAGAGGTGATTAGAAAGAATAGTGTGTAAAAAAATTATATTAATGGTTAAAACATCTTTTGGAACATTACTGATAATATGCAACTGCCACTTATAGTGTATGTACTTGTGTTAAGTGCATTTGTTTTAAATCACTGTGTAATGCACACTCATAATGACTCTTAAAACAAATACAAATGACTGTATCTTATTGCCATGCACATCTACTTGTTATAATTGCTAAAAACCCTGCATGTTACTAATTAAACGTGATGAAATTTAAACGCTCCAAGAGTGCAAGCTATAAAACACAGATCTCACCAAACAAAACCCATTTCAGTCTGACACAGAATTAGATACTTTAATACTACTAACGCCTTTTAAAAATAACACAGCAATAACAATTGTTTTTTTTCGGTATTCAAAAGGCACACAGAGTGCACTGCAATTCACAGCATTAGTATTAATATTATTAATATTTGGCAAAGAAAAACACTTATGATCCATAAAGTTGTTTATTAAAAAAGTGATACAAAGGGAAAGATGGCGCGATATACAGTATATCAGAAATATAAGGAAACTCACTTTAGATTTAATACAAAGGCCAAACAAGGCAGCTGGAATAAATTATGAAGACAATCCACATAAGATCAGATCATTTTTAAAGGGGTTACAAGGCAGTGATGCAGCAATATCATTTGCATGTAAAGAGAACCCATAAGAAAATTACTATTATTATTATTATTATTATTTTCAGTTTTTAAGGCATTTGATGCAAATGAGCTACACATGGTCACTGCTGGAGTTCCTTAAGTGTTTAATTTTGGTGGTCAAAACAGCTTTCTGTGCTTTAGTGCCACCTATTGCTCTGGTTCTTGTAACTGCAACGGCTTCTGACACATGATCTAAGCTTATATATTATTGGTCAGGGCATTTCTTCTAAAAAAAAAAAAAAAAAAAAAAGGTTCGCTTTGTTGTCGCGTGATTTGCCGATGAGAATGGCTCGTTAGGAATCTATTGTTTCCATTGGTTGATCATGGCGACAAATCGCACCGAAAATTTGCGTTTGGTGTGCAAAGGCCTTAACATTCAAACAGTAACTTTTTGAATGTTTAATTAAAAGAATCAGTCCATAAGAGTAATTTGTTGAGTTGGGTTTTATTTTTGTGCACACCCAGCAAAGACAACACAATAGAAAGCCATTGTTTGTTTCTTGTATTTGTACTATTTCACTGTTTTTTTTTTTTTATTACTTTTTAATTCAGGCCACGTCCACACAAGGTTTCGTTTGAAAACTCATCTTTTTCCTCTACGTTTTGGTCTTCCGTCCACTGTGACAGCGTTTTTGACAGCAAAAACAGCTTTTCGAAAACGCTCAAGTGGATAAATTTGAAAACGCAGTCTTTGTGGTGTAGTGTTGATAGGGAAAACTGATATATCTCAAAACAATGATGTATTTGTGATCATGTGACACAGTCATGTGATCCATTCAACCCAAACTATCAAGATGGCGGCCCATGTTTTAGCAGCATTGTTGTGCCTTTTATTCACTTTGATAGCTTTGTTAAAATAAATTTTACTTTGTACAACCTTCACATTGCATTCCTTCAAAGGCGACGGGAAGTTTACTCGGAATTGCTGTCCGGCGACAAAACACGAGGACAATTGCGTTTCAGACCGTACATGGAACGGTGATTTTTTGCATGCGCAGCAAGGGGATTTAAAAGTTTTCATACATTTCAGTGTGAACGAGCAACTTTTGGAGAATGCTTGAAAACGGCAGTGTGGACAGAGAGCATTTCAAAAATGAAAACGTCATTTTCACATGAATCCGGAAGAATGTGGAAGTAGCCTTTTTTTTTTTGCAGTGACGCTGTAGATTAGACTCAAATATTCGTCCAACAACTTGATTTGTGAGGTCAACTAATGTTAGGTCCTGTTATTGTCTACATTTCTGACTTTGTGCTCTGCTATGTGTATGTCCCATTAGTGCTCAGTTCTTTTCCAGACGTCAGCAGAGGTTGGTAGAGTAGCCAAAAACTTTACTCAAGTAGAAGTAAAAGTAATAATGTTAAAAATTACTCAAGTAAAAATTTATCCAATAAAAAGTATACTTAAGTAGTGAGTAACTAGTTACTTTCACATATAACGTAATGGATGTTTACTCGCCTATATTCCAGTACATGATACACATTTAACATGCATTACAAAATATTATTAATAATAATACTATTAAATCCATAATTTACCACCATGTTGTTCCAAACCCATATGACTTCTTTCTTCCATGCATCAAATTAAAGGGATAGTTCACCAAAAAATTAAAATGCTCTCATTATCTCACCCTCATGCCATCCCAGATGTGACTTACTTTCTTCTTCAGAACACAAATCTCAGCTCTAAAAAGGAGAATCAAGGCAACTTCCAGATAAAATATATAGTTAAAAAGCCTTTATTGTCAATGGCTATAACAAAAACAGAAAAAAGAGGGCTGCAAACCTATGCGTATCAGCAAAAATGCCTTCTTCAGGGTGTATCTTCAGCTCTGTTGGGCAATACAATGCAAGTGAATGGTGAGTTGGTGACCAGAACTTTGAAGCTTCAAAAAGCACATAGAGGCAGTATTAAAAGTAATTCGATTTTCAGAAGCAATATGATAGGTGTGGGTGAGAAACAGATAAATAACCATAACTTTATAATATATAAAGTCTTTTTTAAACTATTAATTCTCCTTCCTGCCCAGTAGGTGGCGATAGGCACAAAGAATTGAATCACCAAAAACACAAAGAAGAAGAATGTAAAAGTGGAGATTTATTAGAAGACATAGATTGAACCAGTGTCATTTGAATTCCTTTAATGCTGCCTTTATGTGCTTTCTGAACTTTTGGTACCCATTCACTTGCATTCTAGTATAAACTAACAGAGCTGAGATATTCTTCTAAAAATCTTTGTGTTTAGCAGCAGAAGAAAAAAAAACACATCTGGGATGGCATGAGGGTGAGTAAATGATGCGAGAATTTTCAAATTTGGGAAAAATTTTCCTTTAAGGAGATGTTAGACAGAATGCTAGCCTTAATCATCATTTACTTTCACTGCATGTTTTTCCCCCCCCTCCATATTTTGAAAGGGAATGGTGAGACTGTCAGTCCCTAACATTTTGTCTAACATCTTTTGGGTTCCACAGAATACAGAACGTTTCACAGGGTTGGAAGAACATGAGGGTGGGGAAACAATTATATAATATTAAAGGTGAACTATCACTTTAAGGATGCAACTCAGATTTGGACGAATCTGTCAATTAGAAGAGAAGTTTGGAAACCTTTTTCTAGAAATTATTATGGTGAAAAATGTGAACAATGTCACACAGTCCCAAGTTATACAGTACTGTGCAAAGGTTTTAGGCACTTGTGAAAAATGTTGTATAGTGAGGATGTCTTCATATAATGACATAAATAGTTTTCATTTATCACTTAATGTCATACAAAGTCCAGTAAACATTAAAAAATCTAAATCAATATTCGGTGTGACCACCTTTGCCTTTAAAACAGCATCAATTCTCCAGGTACACCTGGATACAGTTTTTCTTGGTTGTTGGCAGATAGGATGTTCCAAGCTTCTTAGAGAATTCACCACAGTTCTTCTGTCTATTTAGTCTGTCTCAATTACTTCTGTCTCTTTATGTAATCTCAGACTGACTCAATGATGTTGAGATCTGGGCTCTGTGAGGGCCATGGCATCTGTTCAATTGTATTTGCAAAGGGAGTGTTTAAATCTATAACTGATATTTCCTACTGATACACTAAAAGCAGAATATATAAATTAACCATCTTAAAACAAATGTTTTTGTGAAAAAAATAATGTGCCTAAGACTTTTGCACAGTACTGTATATAATGTTTAATTACACTGGAGCAAGATCATGTTTTATTCATGCCTTCTGTCGTTATTTCACAGCTTTTTACATCCTGTGTGAATTTAGTTCAGTGACGGTTCAGTATTGTCAGTGTCGAAAGAATTTAGATAATTAGTTCTGTCCACTAAGGGTAAATTGCACCTTTTCTCTGTTTAGAAGCGTGTTGTCCATAAGACAAAGCCGCCTGCATCTGTCAAACGCTGTGCACGCACCAAACTTGCACGTGCAGAAATGCTCACAATCGTGATTGGCAGGGCAAGACATCTGCACTTCACATGGATGTTTACAAGGATTTATCAGTACACACTATGTTGCAGCGCTGATATAAAAATGCAAACTTAGAAACTGAGGTCATAAGAGCCCCCAGTTACAGATTCACGCTGAAAACGAATGAATATCACCATGACACAGACAAGCCAACATTGTCACAATCTCTAAAAATTACCTCACCGTGTTTTCTTAAGTTGGAGCTGCAATTTTAACCTTGAAATATATCCTTGTTTTGGTGTAAAATGAAGGCATTGTGTGGAGTGAAGAAATGTTTGTATTGTAGCATTGAACGCGACTAGAGTAAAAGCGTGCAACTGTGAAGTTTCACTGTCGTGAGAATACCATTAAAAAAAAACTCAATAAATTGCGCATTTATTAACACTTATTAAATCAAAACCAGTAATGTAACGACAGGAACGCAACCCATTGTAATGAAGTAAAAGTACATTCTTTTCATCAGAAATTTACTTGAGTAAGAGTGAGAAGTACCCACCATAAAACATACTCATAAAAGTAATTATTTCCCAAAGTGTTACTCAAGTAAATGTAATGGAGTAAATGTAGTGCATTACTACCCACCTCTGGACGTCGGCGATTGGAAAATTGGTTGCTCCACCTTGCGACAGCGATTGGTGATTCCTGATGGCAAGCTTATAACACCTAGCTGCTGCCTGTCAGATGAGTTGCCTGACTCTCCGCCAGCCGGCAGACTAAACACAGCATGCTTTTTGATGTACGTTATTTCTGAGAGTAGTAACTTCATATGCAATTTGTGACTTAACACTTGAAACCACGACTAGTTCTCTGACTTTGAAGCAGCCTGTTTTGTTAAATCCAGTTTACTTCCGTTTTGTTAGAGTAGGTAGGTAAGTCTCTTTGTATCTTTATTTTTTTATTCTCAGGGTAGTTATTTTATTTTTTAGATTACATTTTTTTATTATTTTGGACCAGGGGTCACCCTGAAGTCCTTTTGCCTGCTGCTTTTTGATGCTTTTGATGTTTAATAACAATAATAAATTATCATTTAATTATATACTCTTTGTTCTCTAGTATGATGGTTGAGCGGGAGTCATCCCCTTTCATCTTTATTGCATCCTACCCCTAGGGAATGTAATAAATATTCTATGTGGACTTTTTACCTTTTTAAAGAGATACATTTTGACAAGCAGCTTCTCAGAGAGGGTGTTAATGTCCTGTGCTTTAGCCTTTTAACTGGGGTTGTTAATTATTAATCGATCACCGATTATTTGTCAGTTAATAATTTAATCGATCAAGAATAGTAATTTAACAAACGAAAGAAATTGGGAAAATCTTAGGGCGCGGTCACATTTACCTTCACATGGCGAAATTCCGTTGGCGAAATACAGTAATTTCAATGGTAACCGCGCATTGTGAATTTTGTACGATGGACTTCTGGTGGCGAAAAATGTCCCCTCATGGATTTCGCGTGGAGTTCAAGTTTGGTGTACTTTGACAGGCTAATTCGCCGTGTTGACCAATAGGAAGTTGCTTGTTTTGGCAGTAACCTCTGTGGGGGTGGTGCTTTGTACACAGCTACTCTCAATATTCACAACAGACAAGGATATAGTTTTAGCATGAGATAACTTTACTCTCACAGAGTATAAAGTGCAGCATTAAACAGAGGCTACTTGGCAATACGTTTTTTGAACACACTCAACTTCCACCCATGCCATCTTCGCCCACGGAATTTTGAATGATTTTGAAAAGCATTGATGATGCTGATTTAATCCGTCAAGATCAATGGATCGTATCACATTGTATTTGTGCTTGTTTAAATTGGGAGCATAAGCAGAGACTGCTTAGCTGAGATGGAGCACTTGTATTAAAATGAATGGTAGAAATTAAAACGCCCAGTTTGGCGGATGTAGAAAAGGAAGTCCCGCCTTACAATTAAAAGAGCCAATCAACTTTTGATACAGACATCGCCAGTCAGTCAACTCGAAACCAGCCTGAAAAATAGCATTTTTTAGCGTGATCTGAGCAAAAGCAGCACATTTTATGATACCATTTTTGTCAGAATTAACTGCTGATTTGAAATATGTTCTTTGACCGTAATCTTGACCAATCATTTTGGAGATTTCAGTCTTTCCCCATTAGGAAAGGAGCTTTGTTTATAACAATTGTAACTGATTTTACATACAATTACACAGCTTTTACTTTATATACTTTGGTGTGAGAGTGTGATTTATTTGAGAGTGTATTTTACTCAGTGAGGAGACTATCCCATCTGAATGATGCTTTGAGCGTTATATTATGTATAGTACTAATATTTCATATGTTATGGAAATATGCACATAAAATGTGTAAGTACAATTAAAAGACTTGCAGCTCTTCTGACAGAAAGCTCCCAAAAAGAATTCAAAACTAAGAATTTATGCAATGCACAGAAAAAACTGTTCAGAAAATGTCTTATCCTGTGGTAAGACAATAAAAAAAAAAAAAAAAAAACTTACCACAACTCTACATTGGTATGCTAAAGTGGCGCTGGAAGTATGTAATGGGAGAGGGAGGAATAACATGAGCAATTCCCACCACTTCCTGCTGTAGACACAACAGTTTGTGCCATACATCTGCTGCCCACGCAAAAAACAATGGACTGTGGGAATAGGAGGATCAGCCAGTGACCAGTGGGCTTCTCTATCAGCAACTGCTTGGACTTAGAAGCTATGTAGGTTTTACAAGTGAAGCAATGGCTCTGCTCCAAAACCTAGTGAGCTTAGAAGACAGCTGCCCATGTAGGCAGTCGACAGCAAGTCAGCTTGCTAGGTTTTGGAACAGAGCTTACCTAAAACCCTGTCTGAAAGTATCTTATATCCACAAGACTTACAGCAAGGAAGGCAACATTAAACAGCACCATTTCATAGCTGACAGAGTCAAATGACAGCTGTCTGCTCACTGCCCTCCTTCAATAATTTCAATGAAAAAAGCAACTCACCACAGAACAGGGGAGATTCAGGGAAGTCATATATGGGCCTTTAGTTTATGTTATTACCACTGTCTTCACATTGGGTGCATGTTGCACATTTAAGCAGGACAGGTTACACTGACATCCCATAACCTGCAGTAATTCATTCTTTGGTCAGAAAGCAAATGCTGCAGAATCAATGGCCTCTTTCATCACACTGAGACTCACAACAGAGACACAGGTCAAAGTAGACTGAAGATTGCGCTGCTGTGGGAATGAGAAGAATTTTGCACATTTCTTGAGTCAGGATCAGCTTAAAAAATTAAATAGGGCTTGAGGTAAAAATGGCACCTAAATTGTCCCAGATATTTAAAATGTGGTGGCAAAAATGTATGGCACTCTGCTGACAGTTAGGTTTAGGGTTGGGGTTTGGGTTAGGGTGTAAATTTGCAACAAAAATAAAACTTGCTTTTGGCGCCACTCTGTGGACATTTCACCTGGAAAGCGGAGCTCACACGTGGCCATACGTTCAACAAAATTTCAGACACTACAATACAGCTTTAGACACTGGGGCAGTGTTTTGAATTTCAGTAAGTGCAGACTGATTTTAGTAGCAGAACTTTCAACCTACTGTTGCCGAATTCACAGTGTGCCAAGTCTGCATCAACTTGTGAGTTTATCTAGATAAGTTCTTAGTTGAAGAGTCCAGTATTTCCCCTAGGATTTTTTTTCAGCAGCAGTGCTGTTGTGCGCACATCCACATGCCCGCAACGCCGGACCCGTATTAATGCGTGTTGGTCAAAGAATAGATTAAAACAGGGGTGTCAAACTCAATTTCAGGCTGGGCCACATCAGTGTTTATTTGTGCCCTTAAAGGACCGGTTGAAAATGTGGCACCAGCACCTGCTTTGGTAGCACCCATGCAAATAATATTACATGTTATGTGCACATTTGACAGTACAGCACTGATTTTGAGGCTGGAATGCAGATGAAAATTGTGATATTAACAACAGTAACATCTGTGGAAAAAATGAACCTCATTTTTATATGGCTAAATTGAAATATTCTGACAGTGTGATTAAGTTGGGTCTTCTTTACAGATTCCTTTCATCAGGCTCCTACTGATTAAACTACAGTCTTCTCTTGGAATTTCTGAAGGCAATCAAAACAACTTATATTTCCTACAATCCAAGAGCATTACAAGAGAACAGATTTTACACAGATGGAAAACCGATGGCTTGGTCCATAATTATGAAAATGCACCATAGTCCTTCCATAGTATCCATAGTTTTAACAATTATATTTGTAATAGTTCATGGTAACCATAGGTAAAACCATGCATGGCTCTTCACTACTATGGTTAGTAACTATGGTTTTTATATAAGGAACTATGGCATTTCTGTAATGAAAAACAGCAGTCTAAATACATGTAGAAACTACCATAGTTAATACAGTACAGTTAGTGTTACTGCAGTCCATGGTAAATGTTTGTAAGTGCTGTGATGTGAGAATCGAAAAGCCTTCTTATTTACGTTTTCACCTGTTTTCTTTGTCAGTGCCATTTAGAATGTGGAGGCTGTTTATTTTAACCTCTCAAAAATACACATATTATGGAATTACAGAACAACCACTTGCTTTATCGGCACAAAATAGTCATTTAAAAGCTTAGACTCTTATCTTTACAATGAATATAGCTGATCTGGCCAATTCTCAAATACTGCTTTTAAATTCACTGATAAACAGAACTGTTCCATATTAATAATTCACAAATTTGCGTTCGCAACAATCATATTTAGAATCAGTAAAGATTTCAAAAGATCACACAGCCATGTGTCATATCTTTTGAAAGGTCTTGGTTAGTAGAATATAACGAGCAGATTTGTTTCACTCATAGATCAAACTACAGTTTGTATTTGCGTGTGAAATGCACATGTATGATAAACAGAGAAAACAGAATCATTGTCACATTTTAATTTATAACAACTTACAGCTTTGGATAAAACTAACCCACACTTGACATAAAATTTGTAGATCCTGAAATATTCCTCAAAAATATCATAACATGCAATGGTGGCTAAATGGCGTCTCTATGATGACGGTTTCTCTGGGATTGATTCACTGAAACACGACCCTTTACATCATAGATGTGTCAGATCGTCCTCATTGGCTGTCTAGAGAGTGTTAGATTCCATATTTGGACATCCCCATGTCCCACGTGTGGTAAACAGACCAAGAGCGCACATACACAGACTGCGCACAAGAGGGCGCTCAACACACATTTTATGAATTTATGGAATTAGGCGCCCATGAGAGCTGAAATTTATTTTTGGCACTTAGTTTATATCAGTTTAAGTATTTTGAGATTTTTGCATTCATAATTTTCTGTTATTCAGGTGCTGACTGCACAGAGAAATGCCAGTCTTGAGTCTGTGGTTAATTACATGATCTGCTTCCATATTATTTAACCTTTAATAAAAGCTATAACGCATTAAATTTAACTGCATTTAAGATGTAAGGGTGTTTCCTTGAAAGAGCTCCGGGTCCGCTTATTCCACAACAAGAGTGCTTCTGTATTTTCGCATTATAATTCCCTCATACTTTGCGATCTACATCACCTGACGCTGTTTGGAAAGTTTAAAGTGCATCTGGACTTTGAGCTGTGTAATTGTTCCTCTCCTCATTCAGGCACGAACTGCAGTGTCATCATTAGAGTTTAATGTGATCTCATGTTATGTTAAATGAGATCAAACGACTATTCGACAACGAAAATTTTTAGACAATTTTTTTTATTGACGACGTTGTCGATAACGTCAACTAATCGTTTCAGCCCTACTACCAATCACTGTGGCCGATTTAAAAGAACACGTTAATAAAACCTGACGTCATCCATAGCAACTAGGTCAACTCTGCCTTACTCTTAAGTTCCTTCCGTAGGAACTCGAGCTGCATATTCGCTATGGGACTGTATTCGCTGAGTGTCACGTGGTCTGAAGCCCTTATACAATCACGGCAATTTATTGGCTGATGGCACTTAAGTGATGCTCCTAGGGAGCTATGTCACGGGCTTCATAAAGGCGCTCGCTTTCGCGCCATCGAGTCAGATTTTCTGTTCTTCATTGCACAATTTTGTCTAAGCCCGTGTTTGTTTCTAGCGACTCACGTCGATGCGAGGATTATTAATTCTCCTTTTTGAGTGGTGAACACGTAAGGACGTCGTCTATACAGCGTAAATTTCAGAGCAATTTTAATTGGGTTTTTCCAAACATTACGAGGGTCCGACGGGGACAGCGGCGCTTTGAGGCTTGCAATTTCTCACCACGATGCATTATCCCCACTTGTTCCAGTTCCACGGCCTCCAGATGTAGAGCTCCATGTGCGGGATAACATTTGGGATTTCGGCTTTGTGTCGAACGGACATCGGATTCTTCCTCGTGTTTGTTGCCCTCTCCCTGAGCAAAAGCGCGAGTCTCGTCGGACATTAAAAAAATGCTGTATGAGAGAATTAGTCGTTGGAAGGGAACAAATTGGCCCCTTTGTCCCTATTGTCTTTTTCTGTGTCGTTCTGGGAGAATGCACATGAATAAGGTAATAGAGGAGTGGCTTCTGCCTTTCTCTCTCTACCATCTCCGTTCGAAGCGAACTGCTTGCGGTGGAGCGGATCATGCATGGACCGGTGAGCCCGGCCGCAGAACGAGGGGGCTGCAATAAGAGAATATTCCCCAAAGGAGTGATGGCGAACCAACGCGTGGAGTGCTTTGTCTGTGCCATTATTCTTTCGAGATTCTATCAGGAGATGTGAGGTATTTTAACTTGGATTTTCGTGGACCACGTGGGTGTTCTGGCGAGACAAGAGACGTGCACTGCTATCTCTGCTTGAATATTTTCAGCTTGAGTTTTGCTTCTTAAAACTTGCTCTTAGCAGTTTTGTGAATAGGTTAAGCAAAAACTCCTAGCTAGGAACTCTTTGGAGAACTCATAGTGGTAAGATAAAAATCTTTGTGATTATGGGCCCAGATGATTATTTAATGATCACGACAGGCCTGGTCATAAGCATTAGATCCTGCAGCCTACTCCTGTTTGAATAAGGACAACCACTGCCAAGTGAGATCCTAGGACTGCATGACACATTATACCTGCTAGGCCTTACACCCACAGGGTTACATTTAATGTATGTTGGCCACTGAAAGGAAAATCTTCTTTAAATCAATCTATGTAGTGCTCCTTAATGAATCAGACTATACACAAAGTAAAATCTGCAGTATGGTGTCCGGCAGCAAATGCAGCCCCAGTACAGGTATCAGTATTGTGAAAGTAACACATGGTAGAGTGCCGTGTTCCCTTGAGGGTCAATTAGGAGAGGATGCAGGAGAAGATTTCAAGCAAACATGTGAAACATTCCTCACCAGAGGATCTCAGAAACTTTGGGAGTTTCTCAGGTTTGCAGTGCTCCATTTATACAGTCCACTATCATCTCAACCTGGTTTCTGAATTTCCATTGTTAACTAATAAAGAACTTCTTCACCCTTCAGTTTTGCTTACAGCTAATTTGTTATTTTTTCTTCTGTACATTTTCTTGTATTCCAGCTTGATATGCAGAATCAACTATAAGTCATTTGTAGGTTGATTTAAACAAAAATTGTAAGACAATTGGGTGTTTTGTTGACCCAAAAATGAAAATGTTGTCATCATTTACTTGCTTCAGTCCAAGAAATGTGAACTATGTTGCCCAAAATTGTGTCTACATAGACTGCACACTACAATATGAGATTATGACGCTCAAAAACACAGCCTAGGTACACACCTCATTAAGTTTTGATACTATGCTGCCCAAAAATCCTATACAGGGCTCCAGACTAAAACAATGCGTGTCAAAAGCTTGATTTTATATCTATATCTATATATATATATATCTATATATATATATCTATATCTATATATATATATATATATATATATATATATATATATATATAAAAATCAAGCTTTTGACACACATTTTTTGCAATATTTTAGGCAATATTTAAAAACAATTATTATTTTTTTTTTTTGTGTGTGTGTTTTTATTTGAAAAAATACACAAAACATTTTGCAATAAAAGAAAGAAAACTTATTTGAACACTATCACCCCCATAATCACCCCCCTTCCCTCACCCAACCCATTGCACTACAGGACTTAGACACATACAAAAATACAATGGGATAAAGTAAAATAAATACATAGAAACACAATAAAATAGAATATAAATTAACAGCCGAAGCAGTAGCTGCAAATTAACTATCCAAAATTTCCTTCATTATAGATATCCAATTCTTCCACATAGACATTGTCACAGGTTTAGCATGATTAGACCGCGCAGATGACAGTTTCAGATATAGTATCTCCAGTAAAGAATGGAGCCAATGATTAGTAGAAAGGTCGTGAGGAGGTTTCCAATGTTGAACAAGTAGTTTCTTAGCAGCAGTCATGGCAGCTATCCAAAATTTCCATTCCTTTTCACTTAAGAGGGAATTGAGAATTGTCATTCAACAATAAAATAACAGGATCTTTGGGAAACTGAATCCTAGAAGCTTTGTACAAAATGTCAAGCACCATATCCCAGAATTTTTTCACATCTGGACAGTCCCAAAGCATATGTATCAAAGTGTCCACACATCCAGGACCGCAAAAATTACAATATGGGTGGGGTACTAAACCCATAACATGTTGTATGCGTGTGGTTAGATATGCCCTGTGAATAACTTTAAAATGAATGAATTGATGGTTAGGGTTCGTGGTCACATGAAATGTATTATCCCACACAGCCTCCCATTTGATGTTTCTGTTAGAAGTGTTCAGATCCAATAACCAGGCTCTAGATTTAGGGAAATTATCTGTATTAAGGTTTAAAAAGCAACGATAAAAATAAGAAGCCATTCCTGTGCTTGGTGCATTGCAAATCCAATAATTTACTGGTGGCGGGAGAGGAAGCATAGAGCTAATAAAATTAATGCGGGGCAGAATATTCTTTTTTATTGTGGATAATCGGGCAGATGGTGATGAAGGCAGACACATCCATCTTTGAATATCAGACTCAACTTTTCCATTAACTGACGTATAATTAACTTTTGAAATGAGGGGTAAGGTGGGTTTCAGCTCAATCCCTAAGTATTTGACTTGTGTAGATATCTGAATATTTTTTGGAACAGAGAAATTATAACCAACTGAATTAAGAGGCATCAAAATAGTTTTAGAATGGTTCATTTTAAATCCAGACAATGTGCCAAATTCATCTATGATTTGGAGGGCATTAGGAAGTGAGCGTTGTAGATCAGATAAAAATAATAAAGTATCATCCGCATATAGAGAGATAGAATGGCTTGATGAGCCTAACTGAATCGGGGTAACAAGTTTACACTGTCTAACATACTGTGCTAGAGGTTCTATTGATAAATCGAACATGAGGGGGGAAAGCGGACATCCGTATCGTGCCTCTGCAAATATTAAAAGTGTCCGAGATGAGTCCTCCCGTAGATATCCTGGCCATGGAATTAGTGTATAGAGTTTGTATCATTCTAATAAACCGGTCCCCAAAATTGAACTTTTTCAACGTATACCATAAGTAGCTCCATTCCACCCGATCAAAGGCTTTTTCGGCATCAATAAATAGGAGGCCGCAGGGTGTTTCTAATTTCCTGGATTCGGCAATGATATGTAACACTCAATGAACATTGTCTGAAGCCAAATGTCCCGTAATAAAACCTGATTGATCTGGATCAATTAATTTATGTATCACTGACTGTAGATGTCTGGCAATAACTTTAGCATAAATTTTTACATCTTCGTTAATCAAAGAGATGGGCCTGTAATTAGCACAGTCCGAATGATCTTTGCCGGGTTTAGGTAAAACCGTAATTACAGCTGTATTGAGGTCTTTGCGAAAACTGCCTTTGAATATAGCCTCATTTATAGTTCATAGCCAGATGTGGCCTAGTAGATCCTGCAGCGCCAGGTATAAATCTATTGGGAGGCCATCAATTCCCGGGGACTTTCCTTTATTTGAACATAACACTGCATTGTGTAGTTCTTCTAAAGTAATTTCAGAATCAAGGCTGTCAGCTTCCTCCTTTGAAAGTATGTTTAAGTTCAACTGCTCAAAAAACTTTATCTGGTCAGTACTGGGTTGCATTTCTGAGGTATATCATTTTTCAAAAAATGACATGAATGTTTTGTTGATTTCTGAGGGATGTGAGGTGAGACCACTTTCTGAACTTGAACTTTTGATCGCCTGGATGTTAAAACGTCACTCATGTTTTTTCAAAGCGCAAGGAGTCGGCTCGGTCTGCTTCCATTTATGTAATATTTATGTTTTGTAATATGCATTAAATATTCTGCTC
Organism: Myxocyprinus asiaticus; assembly: GCF_019703515.2. Lineage (NCBI taxonomy): Eukaryota > Metazoa > Chordata > Actinopteri > Cypriniformes > Catostomidae > Myxocyprinus > Myxocyprinus asiaticus. Next base: position 42,445,211 of record NC_059357.1, read on the forward strand.
ATCTTTGAAGCAAATCATTAAGTGCAGCCCTTTCCACCTTTAATTTTTGTTGTGTTTCATTGGAAAATTGATGACCCAATTCCTTTTCTAGTTCCCCACATCTTTTCTCTAATACAGATAGTTGTTCAAGATAGTCCTTTTTAAGTCTAGCAGAAAAGGAGATAGCACTGTTCCTTAAAAACCCCTTGATGGACGCCCATAACATATCTTGATTGGAAACAGAGTCCTGGTTTCATTTGATAAATTCAATCAGTCCTGCTCTCAGTTGAGAAAGAAAGTCTTCATTTTGCAACAAAAAAGTATTAAATCTTCATCTGGATGGTTTACAGGGTGTATTAATCTGAAGATGTGCTAGTACCGCATTATGATCAGAAACACTTTGTGGTAAAAATTCAATATTGATTAGACCTGAAAATAGTGATGGAGAAAGTAAAATATAATCAATTCTCGAGAATGATTTGTGATTTGGGGAGAAATAGGTGTAAACCTTAGCTGTTGGATTATGTAGTCGCCACGCATCACACACATCTAGATCTTTAGTGAATAATCTCAGAAGACTGAAACCGAAGGGTTGGAACGGTCCAAAACTGAGTCAAGCACGGCATTCATGTCGGATCCAATGATAATTGAGTAGTCCTGGAGAGATAGTAGGGTTTGAGACATTTGGAAAAAAGGAGGCGTCATATACGTTTGGAGCATATATATTGACAAATGCAAACCTCTTTCCATCTATTAAAGTACAGCAATATGCAACTCTACCATCATTATCCGAACCTGTGTGTTCAATAATAAAGTTAAAGTTACGTTTGAATAGAATTGACACCCCCTTCTTCTAAGAATTAAAACTTGATGATACTATGGAAATATAACGCCTGTTTTGCAGTCTTTGGGCGTCCATGGCGGTAATGTGGGTTTCTTGAAGAAACGCTACATCAATTTTTTTTCTATGTAAAAGATCCAAAACCCGTGTACGTTTGATGGGAGAGTTTAACCCCAAACGTTTAAAGACAGCGTGTTTAATCTAACCATATTCTGTAGTGACAGAGCTCACGCAGCATAACATGTAATGTTTAGAGCAGGTTATTAATCGTACCATTAATGTTTTCACAGCTTTAAGCATAAACAAAAGCAAAGATAGTCCTGAGTGCTTTATGCGCCTAAGCACCCCCCTCCCTCTCCCATATCCCCCTTCAAGCAAATGTCTGTGGCGATCGCGAGGCAATGTCTAAACCCTATTCACCTTATTAATCCCCTATGAATTTTAACATATTGAGGAAATAAAAATTATAAATTGAATATTTCCAAACTCCGAAAAACAATCTGAAATGCAACGATTTTCATAACGGCAACCAGATTTAAACTAAGAACAGTGGCCCGACTTTTCTAAGAAAACAAACATACAATAGTTAAACAATACCTTTACATATAACAGTCTAACAACCTGTACATGAAAATGATTTAAAGGAGATTAAAAACAAAATACAGCTGAATATAAATAAATACTAGTTACCATTCCACTTTGGTAAACTGAAACATAAGTGTACGCTGAAAAAGTCTTTGGTCCATATATTGCACAGGTTTGTCAGCAAAAGCATCATGTGTCTCTTTAGTCGGCCTCCTCCATTGCCTCCTGAAGCGGGAAGTTTAAGGCTTTACGAGCAGCGGGTACCGTTGCGGCATCAAGACCCTCGAGATATTTTTCCGCGTCCTCCGGAGATTTGAATGAATATTTCTGACCCTTATGGGTGACTCTCAGAGATGCTGGGTAGATCAGGAAAGTTTCAGCGCCTTTCTGATGGAGCTTGAATCTTACAGCCGAGAACGCCTACCTCTTTTGTGCTGTCTCATGACTGTAATCAGCATAGAATTCCAGGCACGCTCCACCAGGCAGAGTGGGTTTTGCTTTCCGGGCTCCTTGAAGGATGGCTTGCCTGTCAGGATATCGGAGAAGCTGGAAAATCAACGATCGTAGTTTAGGCGAGTTTAAGTTAGAGTATACTCAATGAGCTCTATCGATCTCGATCAGGCTTGAGCACGCCGGAAGGTCGGGGATCCATTTAGGTAGCATTTTCTGTAGAAAGCTGACAGGATCAGTCCCTTCCATTCCTGTTGGTAGATTAACCAGGCGGACATTGTTGTGACGTGACCGATCTTCAAGGTCATTGCATTTTTGCTGCATCTGTTCAAGCTGAGACAGGCAGAGGTTCGTATCCTTTTTTGTTTTGTGTAAACTGCCTTGGAGATTGTCCACTTTCACTGTGGTCGACGCCATACTTTTACTCTAAGAATCCACTTCTTCTTTCAGAGATCGAAGAACAGTGTTGTTTTAGTTAATATAGTCATTGAAGGGAATTAGTGCCGACTTTATTGCCTCCGTCAACATGCGGGAAACCATTTCACTTATTGTGAGTTATTGACTCCCAAAAGAAAGAACTGATTCTGAACACCTGAAACGAGTCGTTAGTAATGCCAGACTTACTTCCTGTACTAACCTACGTAATTTGTTAACAAAAAACCCGCCTCTGGTCTGTTTACATGTACAGCCAGTGCACGCTGTTAGCCTGTTAGCCTCTGCTAACCGGCTAACTCACGTTATTGTCAAACTACATATAAACTTACCAATGAAAAACGTCCTGTTCTCGTTGTCCTTGCGATGGTGGTTCGGGTTGATCTTCCGGCGTATCACTATCAGACTCGGGGTCAAATTGGTAAGGTAAAACAGACATATTTTCAGACGGAGCTGAAACTCGGATATGGTAGTGGGCGTTTCCTTTCCGACGCGCTGTAAGCGGTAGACCAATCACAACAGACTGGGACATCTGACCAATCAGAGCAGAGTAGGCTCTCTGAAAGGAGGAGTTTAGAATGAATCCTTTAGAACAGATCATTGAAAAGGTCGTTTTTGACACTAGGAAAAAAGGTAATGCTGCAATTTAAATTATGAGCAAATTAAAGTGTTTTTTTTACCTTGGATGCATGTAAATCTATTGTATGAGACCTTTAAAACAAAATTAGGCACGTTTAAAAACCATAATAGGTGCACTTTAAGGATGATTTATGATTCATTTAGTGTGGGCTAGTTCACAGTGGTTTAATACTTTTAATTTAAAAACTGGTGAATTGCTCCTCCGGTTTCGATCTCAATGCATGTTATAAATAAAACAAACAGTCGAACATCTACATCTGAGATGTGTGGAGCGCTCTCATATTGCATGCCACTCTGAGAGCTAAAAACAGTAGCATGTCCATGTTATGTGTGTGTGACACAACAGACCATGACTTACACACGGTATCAGATTTGGATCGGGCTCGGATCCGTTCATCCCTTATTCTTATATGGCGCATAACAGCCTCTTCTTTCACTGAATAGAAGAGAACAGCTTGGACATTCTACTCAAATCTCCTTGGTGTAAAAGGAAGAAAGTCAAACTTGTTTGGAAAAATACGAGGGAGAGGAAATGATGATGAGTTTTCTGTTTTGGGTGAACTACCCCTTCCTGATCTGTGAATGTAGGAACTAGATTCAATGAAGGATGACAGTGAAACACTGAATGACCCTGTTATCCTGAAAGCAGGAATCCTGACAGGACAGCACATTACTGATACTCGTCACAACTCCCGGATAAATTCACATTACTGTGGCAGCAGACACTTATTTACTAATTATTTATTCAGCTAGTCTTCTATCTAAAGAGTCAATCAGTCTTATTAAAGGTTCAGTTGTCAAAGAGTAACCTGAGGTTCAGTGATGAAGGGCACAGTAATGATATTGTATTCACAAATCAACCCTGCTGGGGTTTGAACTAGCTCAGATGTTTGAAAACTAGACAACATCATTAGTTACAGTCATCTGGGCACCAGGAGATTGTCACACATGGTTAATTTAACTGACAGCAGTTTTACAAATCCTGTCTGATGCAAAAGAAATAACTTTCAGACCTCATAGGGGCTGTAAACACCGAACTGAATCAATGAACATCTCAGGGCCTCATTTAGTGAAAAATGGACTCAATTTTAAGCCGTTTCTCAAAACCTAGTGAGCCGTCTACTGCAAGACAGCAATTTTAAGAATCATGAACACGTTATCATAAGCACGCCAACAGCATTTTAGCAGTTTTTTTATGAGTTCTGAGTCAGCAGCATTTTTTAGTTGCCTACCTAGACAGATAAGATAATAACTAGGTTTTGAGACAATAATACATAAATATGCCATCTATAAAGGCAGCTAATAAGGAGGCAGCACACTTTGTACAGGGCTCTACAGTGCGAGTATTTCACTCGCATTTGCCCCTAAAATTAGATATGTGCGAACCGGAAAAATTATTTACGAGCACACAGTGTGCGATTAAAGATTACAACCTACCATAATCTATTCCCCCCCCCCCCCAATGCTAATTGTTTAAAAATGACAAGACCCACATTCCACAAGTGGCATGCGCCAACCACAGTAGAGTTTTCTGTGATGACGCAGTCCAGTCAGCGAGAGAAAGAAACAACACTGGAAAAAAGTATCAGTATAGGCTATAAGTTAACATGCAGACATAGCTAAAAATGAAGACCATTCAATTTTATTTTAAGCGAAAAAGAGACGAGGAGAAAGAGGAATCTGGCGAGGGGGATTCTCAAGGTTCAACTAATGAAGCCTCTTCACAATGTTTACCTGAGGTGGCTAACGTTGACATGGCGGCTAACGTTAGGGATGCTGAGAACAACATTAGCAAATCTAGCCGGTGGAGGGAGAACATATAGATTCAATGCGAATTGGCTCAAAATGTTCCCATGGCTAGAGTTTGAAAACAACGTCATGTTCTGCAAATATTATAGAAGGCAGAAACAGACAGGCAACTCGTCCTTCGTGTCAGGAAACCCGCATCTGAAAAGAGATAGCGTAGCGAAACATAACATCTCGCAGCGGCATATCCAGTGTAGAGATCTGTACCTGTTGAGACAGGAGAAACCATCAGGCATGGTGTCAGCAGCCTTGAGGAAGCAAGTGCTGCTCTCTGAGGAGGAGAGGAGGCAGCTGAAAATAAAGATAAACATTGCATTCTTCATTGCGAAAGAAGAACCTTTCGTCAAATTTGGGCCGCTTATCAGACTCCACCACAAAAATGGAGTTGACATTAATCCCACATACGACAATGATGTAAGATGTGCGGAGACAACCGGTCAAATTGCTGACATAATGAGAGAGAGCCTGTCAGCGAAGCTGAAAGCCACGAAATATCTTGCCGTTCTAATAGACGGAGACACTGATATACCCAACACCGAATGCGAGATTGTCTACGTACGCTTGTTGGAGGATGGGAAGCCAGTCAATCTTCTGGTCGGACAACAGACCCTTGAGCACTCCCATGCCATTGGTAAGTTGTTCCTCTTTATAGGCTTTATTCTTGTGTAAAGTTTAATTTTTTATAATGGAGATAATTTAGTTTGTCAGAAATACTTTTGTATAATTGTTTTTTTGTGTTGTCATTCGAGGTATTTTGGATGCCACATTTCATGCTGTTTGCCCAGAGGAGGATGGAGGGTCATGGATGAAGAAATGCATCTCCTTTCGGGGCAGATGGTGCCTCCATGAACATGGGCCACCGTGGGGGAGTGATTGCCCACCTGCAGAGAGAGGCAGGGGGGCATATAATCCCAATCCACTGTAGCCACATAGGTTTGTAACTAATAAATTCTCTATGATTTAGTTTTATTTGCTAGCAGAGAATGTTAAACAATACTGTGTGTGTCTGTGTGCGTGCGCTAAGTGCTGGAATGGTAAATACCACAGAATTATTGTTTTCTGTTGGCACAAGAGATGGGGGAAAGGAGACGGTGAATTGTTTGGAATATTCTGTTCTGACTTTCACAGACTAGAGCTGGCAATACTGACCATTCAGAAGAAAGATCCAAAGGTGTCTGTCGTGTATGATCTTCTGAATCTGATATGGAAGACGTATCACTTCAGCAGAAAATCCAAACGAGAGCTCTATGTACTCGGGCAAGAGCTCGGTGTGGATATTTGCACACCGTCTAGCGTCAAGGGAACTCGCTGGATCCCCCACGTCCACAGAGCCCTCAAAGTGCTCCTACGGCATGTACAAGACAAGGACCTTGCCACTGACGAAGGCCAGTACTCCGTTGTTCTGCAGCACATGGAGCACCTGGCCATAGCATCAACAACAGTGGAAGTTCAAGGGCGGGCAAACAAGGTCAGTTTTACACAGGAAATGTAATACCACACTAGTTTTAAAAAATAGGTTAAAGACTCATATGAACTTTCAGAATCAAGTAATTGACAGGTGACATTTTATTTTCTCACTACTTAACAGATAAAGCTGGAAATGGAGAATGCACTCTTTTGTGTATTCTGCCATTTTCTCTCAGATATGTTTGAGGAGCTATCCTCACTTAGCCTCACCCTGCAAAGGAATGACCTGATCCTCCCCCAAGCCACATCAGAATTGAGGAAGACAGTGACCAGAGAAGATTGAGAAGATCCAGACCATGCTTGCTCAGCAGCAGGGTGATGAGAGGAGATTCCAAGTGTGTTAGGATGAGAGCTTGTTAGGATGTAAGAGAAATCAATGATTAAAATCGATGATTAAGACAGATTCTCAGTGTGAGAATCAATGTATTCGTTGCCCAATAGAACGATTTGAGGATAAGGAGGGAAATGCAGTGGAAATGTCTTTACATTTTTTTTTATGGGAGACAGAAAAATGGCCAGACATTTCATTGTGTGTTGGTGTGTGTGTCTCTGTGTGTGTGTGTGTGTGTGTGTGTGTGTGTTATTTCTGTTAAACGGAATAACACTGAAGGGGAATCTGAAAGGCTTCACGGACCTCACCAATTCCCAGCTGAAGCAGCACATGGCGGCAGCCATCAATATCGGCGTGGATGATCTCAAAGCCAGGTTTGGTGGTTTGCTGAAGGATGAGGGTGTCCAGACCCCAGTGGAGTCTTTCAGAGTGCTAAACCCTGACACATGGCCAGAAGACCAGGCCAGCCTTCTCACCTTTGGCGATGATGGTGTGGCATACCTGATGAGGCATTTCAAGGAGCCTCTAGAGAGGAAAGAATTTATTTGACACTGCATTGCCATATGAGACAATGTTATGTTTACATATTTGCAATCTCACTTGCTCTGTTCAATCCTGCAGATTGGGGTGCAACATGGCTGCAATCCAGGATGAGTGGCAGGGGCTGAAAATCCTGGTCAGCCACAATTTCAAGGACAAGTCCTACAGTGGCCTGTGGGAGACCATGTTGACAAAGGACCCCTAAAGGCATGATTACAAGGTAAACTAACAGTCCTGAGTGGTTATATATGGTATCCTTCTATGGTTGGTTTTGATAAGTTAATGGTAAGAGTTTAAATGAAATTTAAAGATATCTTTTCCCTAGAACATACTGGAGTTGGTGCAGCTTATGCTGGTGCTGCCCATTTCAGCCGCCCAGTGTGAGTGAGGCTTCTCTGCGCAGAACCGGATTAAGAATTTGACAAGAAGCTGCCTTTTGGTCTCCACCACCAAAGACCTGATGAGGATCAGCCTGGAGGGGCCTTCTGTCGAGGAGTTCGTTCCCACTCCTGCCGTGGACCGTTGGCTGACCTCTAAGCCTGCCAGACAGCCAACATACAAAAGTAGCTGGACAACTGATATCCTTTGCGTCTAGTAGGCATGGGTCAATGTGTGATTTTGGTGGTATGTGCTGTTCCACAGATGTGTGTCCCTTAGTACACGCACACACAAAGTATAAATATGTATATAATAAATTGTTTGTTAATAAACTCTGCGTTACATTTTTCACTGTGCTCCTAAATTTCTTTGTGTGCTCCTACATTTTTTCATTTAGGAGCGTATGTACTCCTTGGGAAAAAAGTTAGCGAAGTTAGCTGTTGTAGCCAGCCCACTCAATTGTGATGCTATGAAGACCAAAAATATGTCTAGGTAGACAGCTAACTAAGTTTTGATACTGTAATGCCCAAAATATTTGGCAAGGTATAGCTAACTCAATTTTGAGGCTATGATGCCCAAAATGCTGTCTATCAAGTCAGCTCACCAGAAAGTGATTTCACGATTTCTATATACCTGGTTCCCAGACTACAATGCCCAAAAATGTTGCCTAAGTAGACAGCTTTGAAGTTATAATGACCAAATTTGCTGTTTACAAAGACAGCTTACTGGTTTTTAGACTACAAAGGACAAAAATGTCGTCTACGTAGACAGCTCACTAGAATTTTAGACTCAGACGCCTAAAAACACAGTTTACAAAGACAGCTCACTAGGTTTTGAGGCTATGATGAACAAAAATGCTGTCTACATAGACAGCTCACTAGGTTTTTAGGCTATGATGAACACAAATGCTGTCTACATAGACAGATCACTATGTTTTTGATTCAGTGATGCCCAAAAATGCTGTCTACGTAGACAGCTCAGTAGGTTTTGAGACTATCGCTACCAAGAATACTGTCTACAATGAAAGATCACAAGAATTTGAGATTACGATGCCTAAACACACTGCCTAGGTAGCCAGATCATGAGATTTTCAGACTGTAATGCCTAAAATGTCTGGAAAGCTACTAGGTTTTTAGGCTACGATGAACAAAAATGCTGTCTACATAGACAGTTCACTAGGTTTTGAGGCTATGTAGACAGCATTTTTGCTTATCATAGCCTCAAAACCTAGTGAGCTGTCTATGTAGACAGTATTTTTGTTCATCATAGCCTCAAAACCTAGTGAGCTGTATACACAGACAGCATTTTTGTTCATCATAGCCTCAGAACTTAGTGAACTGTCTACGTAGACAGCATTTTTGATAATCGTAGCCTCAAAACCTAGTGAGCTGTCTACGTAGACAGCATTTTTGGGCATCACTGAATCAAAAACAATCTGTCTATGTAGACAGCATTTGTGTTCAACATAGCCTAAAAACCTAGTGAACTGTCTATGTAGACAGTTCACTAGGTTTTGAGGCTATGATAAGCAAAAATGCTGTCTACATAGACAGTTCACTAGGTTTTGAGGCTATGTAGACAGCATTTTTGCTTATCATAGCCTTAAAACCTAGTGAGCTGTCTACGTAGACAGAATTTTTGTTCATCATATCCTCAAAACCTAGTGAACTGTCTACGTAGAGAGCATTTTTGCTCATCATAGTCTCAAAACCTAGTGAGCTGTCTACGTACACAGCATTTTTGGGCATCACTGAATCAAAAACCTAGTGAGCTGTCTACGTAGACAGCATTTTTGTTCATCATAGCCTCAGAACCTAGTGAGCTGTCTACATAGATATGTCAGTTCACTTGCTTCTGAGGCTATGATGAACAAAAATGCTGTCTACGTAGACAGCTCAGTAGGTTTTGAGACTATCGCTACCAGGAATAATGTCTACGATGAAAGATCACAAGAATTTGAGATTACGATGCCCAAACACACTGCCTAGGTAGCCAGCTCATGAGATTTTCAGACTGTAATGCCTAAAATGTCTGGAAAGCTACTAGGTTTTTAGGCTACGATGAACAAAAATGCTGTCTACATAGACAGTTCACTAGGTTTTGTGGCTATGATGAACAAAAATGCTGTCTACGTAGACAGCTCACTAGGTTCTGAGGCTATGATGAACAAAAATGCCGTCTACGTAGAAAGCTCACTAGGTTCTGAGGCTATAATGAACAAAAATGCTGTCTACATAGACAGATCACTATGTTTTTGATTCAGTGATGCCCAAAAATGCTGTGTACATAGACAGTTCACTAGGTTTTGAGGCTATGATGAACAAAAATTCTGTCTACGTAGACAGCTCACTAGGTTTTGAGGCTATGATGAACAAAAATGCTATCTACGAAGACAGCTCACTAGGTTCTGAGGCTATGATGAACAAAAATGCTGTCTACGTAGACAGCTCAGTAGGTTTTGAGGCTATGATGAACAAAAATGCTGTCTACGTAGACAGTTCACTTGGTTCTGAGGCTATGATGAACAAAAATGCTGTCTACGTAGACAGCTCACTAGGTTTTGAGACTATGATGAGCAAAAATGCTGTCTACGTAGACAGCTCACTAGGTTCTGAGGCTATGATGAACAAAAATGCTGTCTACGTAGACAGTTCACTTGGTTTTGAGACTATGATGAACAAAAATGCTGTCTATGTAGACAGCTCACTAGGTTTTGAGACTTTGATGAACAAAAATGCTGTCTACATAGACAGTTCACTTGGTTTTGAGACTATGATGAACAAAAATGCTGTCTACGTGGACAGCTCACTATGTTTTTGATTCAGTGAGGCCCAAAAATGCTGTCTACGTAGACAGCTCACTTGGTTTTGAGGCTATGATGAACAAAAATGCTGTCTACGTAGAATCAAGTGAACTGTCTGAGGCTATGATGAACAAAAATGCTGTCTACGTAGACAGCTCACTAGGTTCTGAAGCTATGAACAAAAATACTGTCTACATAGACAGTTCACTTGGTTTTGAGACTATGATGAACAAAGATGCTGTCTATGTAGACAGCTCACTAGGTTTTGAGACTTTGATGAACAAAAATGCTGTCTACGTAGACAGTTCACTTGGTTTTGAGACTATGATGAACAAAAATGCTGTCTACGTGGACAGCTCACTAGGTTTTGAGGCTATGATAAGCAAAAATGCTGTCTATGTAGACAGCTCACTATGTTTTGAGACTATCGCTACCAAAAATACTGTCTATGTAGACAGCTCACTATGTTTTGAGACTATCGCTACCAAAAATGCTGTCTAAGATGAAAGATCACCAGAATTTAAGAGTACGACGGCTAAACTAGGTAGACACTAGACAGCTCATAAGATTTTCAGACCATAATCAAAGTCCCATTAGCTATTAATGCCCAAAAATGTCTGCTGTCACGGTTGGACCCTCACTAGGTTTTGAGACTATTATCCCCCAAATTGCTATCTATGTAGACAGCTCACATAGGTGAAGTCAGTCAAGTCATTTAAAAGTCGACGCCGGTGAAAACAAATCGCTCTGAATGATGATCTACACAGCACTTGATCATCACAACTGTATATGTGTTTCATATGACGATACCTGCTCTGGTAGGTCTGTTTGTTCAAAACTGTTTGTTCAAATTCGGTGTCGCTAGTACTAAAGTAACAGTTCAAATAGTGAGACAGACTGACGGCTTTAGGTTAGCTTAGCATGCTATCCTCAACCCTCACATCAAAAGGCATATCTGGGGCACGAAGAACACATTCCCCCTCATTAAACAGCGCCTACCTCAGCCTCTCCCTCCTCCAGACTCCGCAGACTCCATACCACCAGCCCCTGGATCAGCAAGATCGCTAAACCGGCCGCGATTGCGAGTTTATACCGTTTTAGGAGCTTCTGTACACGGGTGCTCGCAACCATCTTCCTTCCTCAGCCCCGTGAATCGCATTGAGCGACGAGTCATGTCAGCCAGAGCGAACGATACACGGAGAGAGTCGACTCCATGAATCATTCTGTAATTCGATCAATGCCCGTTGAAAATGATTGGTGATTCAGAGTCATTTAGCCAAATCTGAAAGAGGGCAATCTGAATCCATGTCCAGAGAGGAAATGAAGTACATAACCAAGTGCTTACGTGAAAAACATTTTTATATTAGAGGTGCATGATGAAATTCATTAAAAAATAAATTAAAAAAGCTATATTTTAGTCCATGGCTACCCTTATGCAAGTAGTTTTATTTAATGGTCCTTTATAAAGAAAGAATTAAAACAAATACTAGAAATATGAATTGACAGACTTATTAATACTATTGATGTATATCAAAGTAACTTTCTAGCAAGTCAGTCCACTGTCGGCCATCTTTGGAATGGTCTCGGGAGGCTATTTCCTGTCATAAAAGTGCAGCTCCCATCTACTTGAATGGAGAAAGACCGAAATCTCCAAAATGGTTGGTCAAGATTACGATCAAAGAACATATTTCAAATCAGCAGTTAAATCTGACAGCGATAGTGTCATCAATTGTGATTCTTTGGCTCAAATCACGCTAAAAAAAACCCGCTATTTTTCAGACTGGTCTAGCTAGTGCGCATGCGCATATTCGAGCTAACTGACAGGCGATGTCTGTTTCTAAAAGGTGATTGGTTCTTTTACCTGTAAGGCGGGACTTCCTTTTTCTACATCCGCCATATTGGGTGTTTCAATTTCTCTGATTCATTTTAATACAAGTGCTCCGTCTTGGGCTAAACAGTCTTTGTGTATATATGAGTTGGTCAGAGCATTTATGAATGAATGAATTGTCTATACAATTTCGTCGAGTTATATTAACATTAGTCATTTGATAATACGTCTGTCGTAGTTTCTAAGCAATGTTCATTATGTGTACACTACACACATTTCAAGTGAGAGCATTTCGTCCGGCTGCTGTTCTGATCTGTGGCGAATAAATGACTGTAGTAACGATAAGCAGCCGGTAGGCGGCGCACTTTTAAAGCGCAAAGTCCTCCACATCTCCAAGCCAAGCAGTACATGTTGCGTGAATGTTGTACAGCTTGTTAATTTGAGTGATACACAAAGAAGTATGACACAGAAATAATATTTTTTAGTTTCTAAGATAAGACGGTACAGTTTCTGTTTTTTGCTTTCTGTATTTCCATACCACGTAATAATTAAACCCACAGCTTTCTTCTTGTCTGTTTCATTTCCCATGTTCCTGGCTCCGAACCTACTACGAGTAATGTTAACCTCATGAATATTAATCAGACCAGGCAGACGTTGCCTGGCAACCTTTCTGGAGAGTCCACTCACGTACCTCATTAATATTCACGAGGCGAGCCTTTACCGTAGTAGGATTCGCTCTGTCCCTTCACGGATGGCAACAATGTTTCTGGTGCTTCGTGAGGACTCGGATGTGAGTCGTGACTGACGTTCAGTGCGCAACAGAAGTTCTGGGACTCGAGTAACTCCTTTTTCACTGAAATGAAGTTGGGAAGAAAGAAAAACGTTTCTTGTCTTGACTTACTATGAGACAGTTTGCGTCGCTTTTCAGGAAAGCTGCATTTGTCAGAGATGTCCGCCACTGTGCCTTCAACTGTACCCACCACCAGCAGCTCCTCAATGGACCACCGGACAGTCATCGTGGGTGCAAGTAAGTCAGAATATCCTATATGCTTAAACGAAAGAAGAACTTTTCTCTGATTGTTTTTTTGTTTTGTTCTAACAGCAGTATTATCTCGTTTAAAACGTTTGAACCCTGTGATACTTACAGTACTAATCAAAAGGGACATCTTAATGGCTTTTCTTAAAGGGATATTTCACCGAAACATGAAAATTCTCTCATCATTTATTCACCCTCATGCCATCCCAGATGTGTAAATTGGCCAGAACTTTGAAGGTCCAAAAAGCTCATAAAGTCAGAATAAAAGTAATCCATAAGACTCCAGTGGTTTAATCCATGTCTTCAGAAGTGATATGATAGGTGTGGGTGAGAAACTGATCAATATTTAAGTCCTTTTGTAATATAAATGTTGAAATCAGCAGTCTTTTTTTGCCGATCATGATTTCAAGCTCGATTGCACTTGTCATCTAGTGGTATGCACATGTGTCAAGCACTAGGAAGTGTTATCGAGCTTGAAATAATGATTGTGCCTAGAGACTGCACATGTCAAGATTTATAGTGAAAAGGAGTTTCATTTTTGTCCGTTACAACACAAAATCTATTATATCGCTTCTGAAGACAGAAATTGATTTAACCACTGGTTGTATGGATTACTTTTGTGCTGCATTTATGTGCTTTTTGGACCTTCAAAGTTCTGGCCTCATTCACTTGCATTGTATGGGCCTACAGAGCTGAAATAGTCTTCTAAAAACCTCCATTTGTGTTCAGCAGAAGACAGAAAGTCATACACATCTGGGATGGCATAAGGGTGAGTAAATTATGAGAGAAGTTACATTTTTGGGTGAACTGTCCCTTTAAGAGAAAGTCTATACAACTTTAAGGATAATAACAAGTATTTCACACATTTTCTTGCAATGTTATGTGATAAAGATTGTTTTTACAATAATGCACATACATTGCCAGTCAAAAGTTCGGACACATTGACTGAATTTGTTTCTTATGATCTTAGAAACCTTTTGATCTAAAGGCCTATACTTACATTCTTGAAATTAGTTTTGTAGACACATATAAATGTGCCTACATTGTAAAAAATGTCTGTAATTTTAATGGTAAAAGACTGTAAAAATGCTACAGAAATAAAACATTAATTGATTCATGAGTATTAACTGTAAAATATACAGTAACATTTTTAAATATATTTTAAAAGACAATACAGTAGTTTTTACAAAAAATAATAGATGTAAAAATTATGATTTTCCTGTATAATTAATGGTAAAAATTAACATAATGTTTAACAAGAGAGTACATGTACTTTTTACGATAAATTATTGTTAAAATTACAGTAAAAAACAATAATCGGGCATTCCCACAATTCCCTGCATGACACATCATATTTTATTATATTTTATGGGAATTTATGGGAATGTTTCTTCTTATTTTTAATATTAGTTATGTACTTTGGGGTGTTCTGTTATATTTGATGTAGTTTAGTTAATGTTTACTGCATTATTTAAATTTCACATGTATTACCCTGATGGTGTTTAGTGTTTGTGTGAGTGACACTGAGCGCTGTCTCTACATGTTTATTGGTCATTGCTCCTGGAAGAGACTCTGTTGATGAACTTCATGTCATCATGTGCTCTTCTGTAATTACTACAGTGATTAACAATACCTCATAAAGTAAAAAGCAGATTTTTACAGTTTCAGAAAGTTAATATCAAGTTTATGATGTTTTTTACTGTAAATTTAACAGATTTTTATTTTACAGTGCCAGCGTGGTCATGTAAATTACAACAGTTTTAAACTGTAAAATTTACAGGTTGTTCTGTAAAGTTGTTTACATTTTTACTGTATTTTTTACATAATTATTCTTGCAACCACATCTGGCAGTTTTTTTTTTGTGTTTTTTTTTTGGTAAAAACAACAGGATTTTTTTTACAGTGTACATATGATTTTTTTTAACAAAACTAACTTTTTTGTCTGTTGTCTTCTCTGTTTCACAGTCTGTTGTCTGGTGTTTTTTGTGCTGATTGTGGTGCTGCTGTTTATCCTGTACCGGAAGCTTCCCCTCTGCTGCAAAATAAGGGTTTATCAGGAATCTCATTCTAACATGGTAAGACCCCAGAGGAAAAGAGCATTGCTCAGAAGTTGCTCTGGGTTCTCAGACAGGTTTCTAAAATCCCTTTGTAGAAATAAAAATAGACACAAACGAGACAACTGTTGACATTTATTGCAAATAATACGGGTTGCATAACTCAGACCATTTGGTCTAGGAAGAATGTGATGAAAAAGGTTTATATTGAGATCGTTTGATTTCAGATTTTGGTATCTTGGCAAATCTGAGCACAGTTTGAGACATGCTTGAGATCTCTTCTGAAACTGTAGAGGCGACACGTGAAAAACGCATTGTGTTTTTTCCCCTATGGTAAATGAAATGAAATTTAAAAGAGTTACATCTTCCCTAGTTTGATCATTTTACTAATGAAGAAAATCTCCCACTCTTTGTTTTATCAATGTTTGGTACACACAAAGATTACATACTATCTTATTCTTAAGAATTTGCACACTGACACCCAACAGCGTAACTATGCCAAACGCCAAACACTATGACTCAGCTCAAGGGAGGTTGTACATGTCAGATAGGATATTTGACAAAATAAGCAAGAATGTAAGCTACGTTAGCAAGAATAAACAAGACTTAAAACCACAGAAGATTCACTACGGTCAAAAAAATACGGTCAGCTCTTTTCAACTCTAAGTGCTACGTATATACACTGATGAGCCAAAACATTATGATCACATCACAGGTGAAGTGAATAACGTTGATCATCTCCTAACAAGGCCACATGTCATGTTCTGGGTAGATTAGATGGTAAGTGAACAATCAGTTCTCGTAGTCAACGTGTTGAATGCAGGAGAAATGGGCAGGAGTAAAGACCTGAGCGACTTTGACAAGGTCCAAATTGTTATGGCCAGATGACTGGGTCAGAGCATCTCTGAAACAGCAAAGCTTGTGGGGTGCTCCCAGTCAGCAGTGGTGAGTACCTACCGACAGTGGTCCAAGGAGGGACAAACCACAAACCGGTGACGTGGCGTTGGGTGCCCAAGGCTCATGGATGCATGAGGGAAATGAAGGCTATCCTGTCTGGTCTGTGGCACAAGTCACAGAAAATAAACATTGTTGCAGACCAGGTACACCCCTTCATGGCAATGGTATTCTGATGGCAGTGGCCTCTTTCAACAGGATAATGCACCCTGTCACACTGCACACATTGTTTCTGGAATGATTTGAGGAACATGATGAGTTCAAGGTGTTGCCCTGGCCTCCAAATTCCCCAGATCTCAGTCCGATTGAGCATCTGTGGGATGTGCTGGACCAACAAGTCCGATCTACGGTGGCTCCACCTCGCAACTTACTGGACTTGAAGGATCTGCTGCTAACGTCTTGGTGCCAGAAACCACAGGACACCTTCAGAGGTCTTGTAGATTCCATGCCTCGGCGGGTCGGCATGCAGAGGACCAACAGCATATTAGGCAGGTGGGCATAAGTGGTGCACCGATCAGGAAATTTGAGGCCGATACCGATCTCTGATTTTATTACACTAAGATTGGCCAATACCGATACCGATTTTTTTCTTAAAGTGCCCTTTGCCACACTTTTGCAAGTTATATTGTGCAGTTATATGTTTATGCCACACACAGTTAAATTTACAAAAAGGTTCCATTTGTTAACATTATTAACAACATTAGTTAACACGAATGAACTTAATGTTAGTTACAACATATACTAATACATTTTTAAAATCAAAAGTTGTGTTTGTTAATATTAGTTAATGCATTATGAACTAACATGAACTAACAATGAACAATTGTAATTATATTAACTAACATTACAATTAATTAAGGCTGTAAAAATATATTGTTCATTGTTTGTTCATGATACCTAATGCATTAACTAATGATAACGAATGGAACCTTTTTATAAAGTTAACAAATTACATTAAAATTACATAAATTGTGAATTGCTAACATTTATTTGTTTTGAAAACAGTTATGAATAGTTCTGTTGCCAATATCAAAAGGTCATTGTGACACTGGTAAGCAGTAAAAACCATGAGAGCATCACACACAGTAGAGATACATTCAAAAATAAGAAAAATATATCCATTCTCTACAAGCTCTAAAACTGCTCCAGTGAGAAATCATTAATATCTATGATTTGTTTACTGTCTTTGGCGTTTTGCTCTAACACAAATCACTAATTATCAAGCAAATGTGAGAAGATGCGGTGCCATTATGGTTAAAATGTAATTGCTGTGATAAGTGGTAATGTGACCAACATTAATCTGATTTAAACTGGGATCCTCAAAGAATAACAATATTAAGAGCACCTGGAGAGCGCGCATGTTTGATTGACACCACGAGTGAGCATATTGAAGGGAGTGAAGCTGAAAGTGCTCATGATCGCTCAAACAGTCTCTATTGCTCAACACAATGTCTGATTGTCACGACTCACGTTACATCACGTGTACTCAGATTTGTATACACATTTTTATTTGTTTTTTAATTCATTTTTATACCCGTTTGCAGTCTCTTTATCCTCTCCGTGCTCACAGTGCAGCGAGTCAGAATAACTACTATAATGACTCTAGAAAATGGGCAACTTAATATTCATACACGTGTAATTCTTACACATTTTTAAAAACAAACCTGCATATTCATCTGAATTACAGCATGTCTGAAAGTTTAAATTCATGAATACTTAGAACTGCAAATAATTCACCCTCCAGAGGCCATTCTGTCATGCATCAAGGGCTGAGAAAGCACTCATTCATTAGAGTAGCAGTGCATGTGTGATTCCCTGCGTGCTGCAAAAAAGATCGGCCCCGATTCTAGGCATGATCGGCAAATCACCGATCACAGGCTTAAGACGAAGATCGGCCGATTTAGTAAAGTACCATGGTGTTAGCATCTGATATCATCACTATATCATGGTAATGCCACAGAACCTTTTTTGAAAGGGTTCTTCTGCCTTTTCCAGTTTGTTAAACTTTAATCAAAGGCTTACCAATAGGTTACCTCATGTCACCAGTTTCCTGTAGACTTTTTATTCTGTATATCCTGACCTCATGTTAGAGCATTTCTCTTTTCATGTGTCCAGTCATCAGGATGTGGCTCATGAAAGCAGACGTTAGATTAAAGTCAAAGTGCACCATTTATCTGGTGTGTTCTGGTAATAAAGCAGGGCCCCCACTCTTACCCTGAAGTCATACCTCATCCTCAACGTTTCCTTCTCCTGTTCGGTTTGTGTTGTGACAGTTCACAGTGAGGGAACTTTAACCTTATCTTAGTAACACAGGGAAACTGGCTCCACATTCTACCTCCCACATGGAGGAAAAGCAAAAACATCTCTGCTAAGTTGAGCTGTTGGTGAAGATAGACACGACGAGGTACAGGTTAAACCAGGAAGAGGCACGAAGAGGTCTGAGATGAAGCGATTTTCTCATTGGCCATTTGGTCAGGTCAGAAACATGCTTCAATCAAGTATGCGTACGCAGACATGAGCGCTTGACCAACGCATTGCCAACGCGCCGTCCAGTGAAACATATAAAGTATAACGCATTTTCTTGTGTTACTGTGGCGGTAACAAACAGGGGGCGAAAGAGTTAGCTTCCAAAACATGTGCCATAAAAGTATATGTGTTATTATTATGGTAAGTTGCTATAAATATATTGATTTGAACCAGAGACTATACGTAGAGCAGAGACGGGCCACGTCTATTAAAATTAATGGGAGAAATTGGAACACCCAACAATCAACGGATGCAGAATCTCATTTTAGATATAGACATCGCCTGTCAATCAACTCGACAAAGCGTATGCACATTAGCTCTACAAGCCGGGAAAAGTGCGTTTTTTAGTGTAATCTGAGGTAAAGAATCACAATTTGTGATACTCGTGTTGTCAGATTTTACTGCTGATTTGAAATATGTTCTTTGATCGTAATCTTAACCAACTGTTTTGGAGATTTCGGTCTTTCCCCATTCAAGTAGATAGGAGCTGTACTTTCATGACTGGAAATAGCTTCCCGTGAGCGTTCCAAACATGGCCGACAGTGGACTGACTTGATAGAAAGACTTTGTTTGAATTCACTTGCTCAGCAATATTCTCTCCCAACTGTTGCTCCGCTATGACAGTAGTTGACCTGATAGAAAGCTCACTGTAGAAGAGGACAGTTCACGATAATGGCAGCTATAGCGCTCCTTTTTGCAATGCTGAGAATGCAGCACATACCCATTTTTGGAAAGCAACTATGCACGTAATTAAGCCTAAGTAGCTAAAAGTGTCTGCATTCACATACATGCATTGAGTACAGTGGCATAACTGTAGACCAGGCCCGGGATAAAGGGGGGCCGCAACGGCAATCGAAAGGGAATGTTGACAGCGACCACAAGCCTGACAGCGATGAAGACTGCCAAGGTGGACCCTCCCACACCCTGGAAGGTAAAGGAGACAAACGACCCCCCACCCCTAAAGGCGAAAACAGCTACATGATCACATGAGAAGACGGCACGTTGTTTCCGAGAGTTTCAGTACCCTAGGATCAGCCCCATTGTGCTGACTTACTGACAGGCTGCATCTCCTATCAGACATTTTTGCATCTGTTCCAATGTGTTTACCCTCCCTTGTGTTGCAACTGGAAGGGTGTTGCATCAGCAGTGTGGGAGACCCGGGTTCGGATCCTGTGTTGAAACCAGTAAGTAATCACATTCGCATAGTCAGTGACGAGTGTGATTTAGTGGTTGCGTTTTTCCCTCTAACATTACATTTTTACTCATATGATGGTTAAGTTTAGGGTTTGGGTTAGGGGGGTTCTATTTAAAAATATGCTTTTATTTTTAGTGCATTACAGCCTGTTTAGTTGAAAGCAACTTGCTACACAAGGGTCAGTCCATTTCAAGTAGTGCAATTATTGTGAAGTTGGTTACTTGACCATTTTTAATTTTCCAAATGTTTTTTTTTAGTGATTACCTCTTATGTATTGGTATTGCAAAACCACCAGTTTCTTATTTTTATTTTACTTGGTTTAACCAAGACAGCCATCTTTGTGTCATGGCACACGACACATTTTGGTTATACAGCTGTTTACGGAAACCTCAATATCTCGGCTCAGGATGGTCCTAGCTCCTTGGAACAAAAACTGATGTCTAGAGCGGTGGTTCCCAACCCTGTTCCTGGAGGCCCCCCAACACTACACATTTTGTATATCTCCTTAATCAAACACACCTGATTCAACTCATCAGCTTGTTAATGGAGACTCCAAGACCTGAATTGGGTGTGTCAGAAAAAGAAGATATACAAAATGTGCAGTGATGGGGGGCCTCCAGGAACAGGGTTGGGAACCACTGCTCTAGATCACATTACAAGGTACATGTACATATATAAACATTTTGCGCATTCTTGTTCCTTAGACTTAAAACTTAAGTCCTAATGTAATGCTTAAGATTGCACAAAGTTCCACTTTAAGGGTCAATTTATAATGGGAAGAGTTAGGGGGTTAGGGGGTACCTAGGTACAGTAAGTATAGTGTGCATGCAGAACATTACAGGTTTGAGACGTCTCTCTTTTTCTTTTTTTTTATGGGGGCGAGAAAGTGCAATATTTTTAAATTCCCCTCACTTTCGGGTTGAATATCTCTGGTGGGGGACCTGATAGGAACCTGAAATATTCACAGAAATAAGTCCTCTATAGTAGCATTCTGCTGTAAAGTTTGAGTTTGAGATTCCAGTGGTTGCAGAGCTAGGGCTAGTAGAAATCTGGGGAAAAGCCTACTTTATTCATGCATTTTGAGAAATGAACAGATGTAAGTTAAGCATAACAAATAACAAAAATGGACAGTATTTTACATGTAAATTTTTTATTTGAAGCTGTGAGATTTCCTCTCTCAGTCTCTCTGAAATGTTGTGGGAGCGTCTGGTGACAGTAGTCAATTCGGCAGGTGTCAGTTTTCTGAGAACATTGTTAATGGGAACCCACACTCCTCAGTAGACATTTTGAATGATGTTCTTGGTCCAGGTGGGTGGAAGAATTTTCAAAAACATTACAGCTTTCCATGCTGATGTCCTCAACCGATGGTGTGTCTTTAATGCATTGAGTTTCTCAGCCAGAGAGAATTCATCCCTAGGGAGAACGACAGTGATCATATCTGCTCTGTCAGTCATAACCCACTGCTTAAAGGTGATGTTATCAGGAAGTGTGTCATCTTTGTCTGACTCTTCAAGCATCTGCAGTAAGGCCTCTATACCTGGACACTGGTCACACTTGTTGAGCATGCAGTCATAACTGTTTATGTAACAGGCTCTGCAACCAGTGGAATCTCAAACTCAAAATTAACAGCAGAATGCTACTATAGAGGACTTATTTCTGTGAAAATTTCAGGTTCCTATCTGGTCCCCCACCAGAGATATTCAAACCGAAATTAAGGGGAATTTTAAAAAATTGCACTTTTTCGCCCTAATAAAAAAAAAAAAAAAAAAAAAAGAAAGAAAAAAAGAAAAGAGAATTCTCAAACCTGTAATGTTCCACATGCACACTATACTTACTGTACCTAGGTACTCCCTAAAAAATTAAGATTGAGACTCGAACCCTTCCCATTATAAATTGACCCTAAAAGTGGAACTTTGAGCAATCTTGAGCATTACATTAGGACTTAAGTTTAAGTCCAAGGAACAAGAATGTGCAAAGTTATATATGTAAATCACTAAAAATAAAATAAAAAATAGGAAAATTAAAAATGATCAAGCAACCTGTATTGGATCACTTGCCCCTCCATGGATAGTACACCTGGAAAATGGAGCAACAACACTTTGGCCACTGGGGGCAGTATTTTGAATTTCTGTAAGCACACACAATTTTAGCTAATGAAAAGTCAACCTACTGTTTCTGATTTCTCCGTGAGATCAGACTGAATACAGGGGCGGAGGAGGTGGCCCGTAAGATACAAGTTATGCCACTGGTAGAGTATGTTTCGGACTTTAGGTAATGTAAAATGCCATTCGCAACCATGTGTAATATGTAATGTGACATATTTTCAGGTAAAGCATGAAATTCAACTAGGAAAAAATGAGGGTGGGTCTTCATTTTATTCATTGCACGAAATCGAGCTTGCGTAGCTAGAGGCGCCTGTGTTCATGTACTTGTGTACAGCACGTTTCACCTTTAATCAATGTGAAATGGCAAACGCAACCCATTGTACTTAATATGGCATACTTTTGACTTAAACATCGTATTCAGTGAGAAAATTATATATATATATATATATATATATATATATATATATATATATATATATATATATATATATATATATATATATATTTCTTTGAGTGGGACTTGATTTTATCTACCGAGAATGAAGTTGAAAAGTTTTCTGTATCTGACAGGTGGTTGGAAAAGTAAGAAGAATTTGTGACATCAGATGGAAAGGAAAATCTTTTCAGAGATGAAGCACTTTATTGATCAAAGATTACAAAGACAAACATTTGTATTTTTATTTGAACACATTCCTAGAAATCATGAACAACAAGACCAGGAACGTGAGTTTATAAAGTAAATGAGGTGAATGTGATTTCATGTTGACTTCAAACTGGCTGAAAATGTAAGTGACTCTACACCCACAAAAGTCAAACTCTAAAAAGATTACTTTACTCGTTTCCAAGGTGTTTGCACCCTAACTGATTGTTACAGTCTTTGTTTTGGTGGGGAGTCAGAGGACACAAAGGTTGTACTTTAGGTCAGGTGCTGAAAAAGGCACACTGTTGAAGGGGTCCTCCCCCGACTTCTGGCCTGATTTTACACGCTTTTGCTTCTTCACCCTGCCTGCATCAGAGGGGCAAACAAAAGAACGTCTCTCTTTTTGGGGGACTCTGAGAACTGTTGAAAGTGAAAACCAGCGAGGGAAGGTGACCATTGACCTCACTTTTACTAAACGTGTCTTTCCACATCCAGGATGGGAGGGGTGATGGGAAAGGTCAGATTACGTCGCAGTGAGTGATGTCAGAGCTGCAACGAGCTCTGTGTTGTGCCTCCAAGTCTTTATGAACTGAGCACAGTCTTTATCCCATAGAGAATGCTGTTCAATGTCCCACTGTGGCTTGTGATGTGACATATAAGAGAAAACTCAAACTAACACCCTCAGAAAGTTTCTCATTTTAGTATTTTCCTTCTGGAGTTGATTTTCAGGGGCATTTTTACCTTTATGAGTGCGTTGTTTTGACCATAAAAAAACAAACATAGTGTGTCATCCATTTATGTTAAATAGTTTTTTGGAATTGAATCAATTCATTTAATTTTTGTTTTTTTATGGAACAATTATATCTGTTACTAATAAAACTACAGAAACTTTTGAATAGATATTGATTTAAAGATATCATAACACAACAGAATAAGTATTTAACAAATGGATGGCTGCTATGTTAGATTATACAGTTATTTTGGTGTTTCTGTGAGTGTTGTCTTTAAGTTTTTATCAAAAACCACTTCACTTTAGTGACGCATTAAAAAAACACTTATTTCTGAGACCATAAATGCTGAACTAATCTTACAGCTACAGGTCATTAATGTCTGCAAAGTGACTATACACATACTGGACCCGTAACTACATAAGTCTAGAATGGAATATAATGAATATTACACAGGCTCTGTAATACTTGATTCTGATTGACCAATTGCAGTATTTAACTATAAAATATTTTATTTCATGACCGCTAAACTGTATTATTGACCTTTGTCCCAGGCAATTGATTACCTACATAACTGTGCTAGATTCATGTCTTTCGTATCACTCCACAGTCTCTTGCTTCTCACATAATAAAATAAATTAAACTCAAATCAATATTTCATGTCCACTTATTTGTTTATTTAAGTAGCCAATTCTCATTACCAAAGAAAGAACCTCATTCTCAATATTGTAATGTAAGATAAGTAAATGTATATTATTTAAATTGTAAAGTGTTCATATGGCATGGTAGTATTCACTTTTATTTTACCCCTAAAACTCTAAACTCAAAGGGGGGCGCTATATAGCGAAAATAAATAAATAAATAAAATACTTTTTGTAACTTTCTGTAGCTTTTTGCCTTGAGCCCTGGTTAATTTCTTCCCTTACTCTGCAAGCATCATCCAGCCACTGCACTAATGACTGTGTTGTGGTGCTGTCCGGGTCACATATGGGCCTGTAAAATAGAGCATGCTCGTAAAGTGGTACCTGCCACAGAAACAAGGGTGTGAAACAGAGGCCGGCCCTCAAAAGACCACTGATGGGTTTGTTACACAGCACCCTGATGGCGCAGTAAGACTGTATTGTCCCGGGACACAAAGGCTTCCATTTAGGTGTGGGGTAATCACAGAGTGTCCAGCTGGGCTGGAGGAATTCCTCGGCCTCATGCAGGGTCCGCCTGCCTAATCTAGCCCTGGATGGGTGGGGAGGCAGAGGAGGAAGTTGCTTGGTGGTCCACTTTAGTAACATAATTTATGGCCATCCAGAGGTCTTGTCTAACATTGCAGAAGTAGGGAAAGGAGGAGAAACATTGTGGACACAAAAGAAGGGGTTGCTAGACTTTAAATCAGGGTTGGGGATGTTTTGACATGCAATGAATATGGAAATGTCACAATTACTATGTTGGTGAAAGAATTAAGTACCATACAGCGGCTTCAAAAAGTACAGTATTTGGACACTCAAGCCACACTTAAATATGGATGAAAGTCACTGCACTAGATTAAAGCAATATGATAAAAGACAACAATGCTCAACAAATAGTTACATTTATTATTTACAATTAATAAGGAATATTTCTGTTTTTGCGAGTTGTACACTTTACCAACAGCAGAAAGCACAAGAGGACACATTCTTGCATTCAAACTAGGGCTGTCGATTTAACGCTTTTAATTATATGAAAAATAACGTGTTAAAAAAATTAACGCAAGTAATTATGTTCCCGGACCGTAATAAGGAATATTCCTTCCATATAAGCAATTCAAGCTTGAAGTACCACCTGTATTCTCCAGGGGGCAGTAAGCAAAACTCCAGTTGTATAGGTAATGCACAACTTATACAGAGAACAAACCACACTTACAGACAGCAGACAACACAAGATGAGAACGAGTTCTTGCGTATAAGCACAGCTTGACGGAATGCAAATCCAAACGCAGGGATCTCAAGACTTGTTTCAAACATTGTTTAACTGCAACCTATGTGTATGTATATAACGTGATGCAACCGAGACGGTCCAAAAGCATCCATCTGATTCATGTGTACATGGACGCATCCTTAGAAAAGCCCTTATAATAAGTCTGCCTCAGACAGATTGATGAATTAAATTGCAAAATGGATCGCTGTGGACTGTTGGCCAATGATAGACTTATGTTCAACTATATTATGTATTTAATTATACGGAATTATATATTCAAAATAGGGCTGTTAATCAATTCAAATTTGTAAATGAATTAATTACATGATGTGCTGATTAATTAATCAAATTAATCACATATATCAATACTGACCGAGAAAAGCCCCCAAATAAAGATAATTTAGTATATAATAATTAAATTACATATATAAAAATATTAGAATTTAGATAATACAAATACAGATATTGTGGCAGCAAAGTTAAGCATTTCTACAGTACAAAAAGTGGCTTGAGAGTCAAAATATTGTTTGTTTTATTTTGCATATCATTAAACATAACCATATTATTGGCCTTTTTCCCTCCGAGCTACTTTTAATTGTTGGTCTATGTACTCATGCGTCAGACAGGCGCTTTTGGAGCGTCTCACTTTGGTTGTGTCATTTTTCACTAGTTTTCAGCGTCTCAAGTCATGAGCACTGTGTTTTTAGAGCGCTATTAAATGTAGTTTGAAACATTGAAAAATGTGTCTTGAGATCCCTGCATTCTGTTGTGCTCGATCCAGCTGTCTTTGAATGCAAAAGCGCGTCTGTGGAAGGCTAAGCTTCCTGTTGCTCTCGTTGGTTTGACAGGTGTGTTGCCTGTACAACTGGAGTGTTGACTGCCCCCTACTGCTACATCAATGTGGTACATTAAGCATGAATTGGTCCGATGGTAGAAACATTTCTTATAACTGAATTTACATACAGATCAGGGGCATAATTAATTGCCTACATTTTTTGTAACACATTATTTTTCATATAATTAATTGCACTAAATTAACGCTAAATAGACAGCCCTAATTTAAATATAATTATTTTATAATTATATATTGAATTATTTTTATTTATATATGTGATTAATTGATAAATGAATTAATTGATATATCATGTAATTAATTTGACTAAAATCTTTTTTCGATTGACAGCCCTATTTACAATATTCAAAAAAATATATATGTATTTCATTAAGTACATTACACAAAATTTGGGCTGTTTATGATTGCCAAGCAATGTAGAAAATTAGCATATAAGAGGTCAGAGGAGTGGGTTTATTTATATTTATTTTACAATGCCTTTTTAATGTGGCTTATCCAATCAGAATTTAACACTGGAACTACTTGTTTTAAAAAGAGACAAAAAAGAAATGTTATATGGCCTCCCAATTCTTTTAGGGTCAGTGTAATCAATTATGAAAGATTATTCAATCACTTATGTTATCAGAAATATGATAACAGGAGCTTGTCATGTTTTGACTGAACAGGAAGCTCCCCCTCAGTACTACAACAGCAGACAGACTCTAGTCACTTCCTCTGATGTTGAGCAGACACACAACATAGGTCATGATAATGTGAGTGCACAGGTAAGTGTTTTCTAGTGGGAATTTGATCTTCATTTCAGAGAATATATGAGCACCTGTCCTTTAAAGGAATAGTTCACCCAAATATACATTTTTGTCATCATTTACTCACTCTCATGTCAGTTCAAACCTGTATTATTTTCTTTTCTCTGTGAAACACAAATGAGGTGTTTGAAGAACATCTCATTTGCAGCATGTCGAGCTTCAGTTTTTCATACAAGGAAAGTGGCTGGTGATCAGTGCTGGATGTAATCTAATGAAAAAGTAACTATTTACAGTAATCTAATTATTTTATTGTCAAATAAAAGTAGTGTATCATATTACATTTTAAATTGTGTTCATTTACTGGTGTTCAGATACGTTAATTACTTTTACGCACATAACTTGGGGTACACATTTTCTTAAATACAATTATGTATGTAGAATACATTTAAAACATTAATTATGTTCATAAGTATGTCTGATGGGTGTGCGCCCCCTAACGAGTCAATGTGACAATGAACAAGGAGGAAATATAGAAATTATTTTGAATTTGTTGATCGAAAAAACAAAAACTTTTCTGTGAAAAGTGTTACTTTTTTTATGAAGTAATCGGCAAAGTAATCTGATGTACTTGCTCAACACTGATGGTGATCTATACTTTAAATCTTGTGAAAAAATGACTTAAATTTCAGTCTCTTCCATACTAAAATCTAATGTATAGATTCAGAACACTTGGAATGTACAGCAGTGCACAAGTCACACTTTTAGTGCTTTCATTTGTGGACCTTTTTGGAGCTTGAAAGTAAACTCACCCTCAGATTTCCTTGAAGAACAGAAGCTCAACATTCTGCCAAACATGTCAATTTATGGTTCATAGAACAAAGAAAATAATGCAGGTTTAGTACGTGAGGGTGAAATTTTCAGTATTTCTTTAAATTATTCAAGAACTGAAGGGAAACCAACTCCATTTTCATACATGTGATATACTTTCAATTCCTCAGATTTCACATCACATAATTGAGTTACTGTCTGTTTCTGTGTGTGGTCGTTAGACGGGGTCTTTGTTCCTCATTGGTGTCCCCAGCAACTACTACCTCTCCTCACAGGAGCCTTCTATGCCTCGTCTGCCCTCGTATGAGAGTGTACGCAAGAAAGACCGACAACGGCAGATCCACATGATGATAGCAGACCGCTTTGGCCTAAATGGACCTACTGAGACAGAGGTGACTCATCTAGCCTTAATAACAATAAAATGAACCTGTGGCCGGTTGACACAACATGTCATTTTACTGTCATCATTTTTTCTCTTATATTTCATATTATCATTTGGCTCGACACCAAAAACTAGGGCTGTGAATTGATTAAAAAATGTAAACTAATTAATTACAGTTTTCTGTTCATTAATCGCGATTAATCATGGAGTCATAATTTATTTTAATTATTTAAATATGTACATGTTAAAATTATTATTTTTTTGTTTTTGTTTGTTTTTTTTGCGAATAGAGTTAATTAGACACATTTTTACAGGTATAAATCTTTAACACAATTATATGTTTGCATGCCATAAAATCAGTGGACATACTGTAGTTAAAACTTGGGCACTGCCATTTTTCCAGTGAATTTATTAATAATTGGCCAGATTTAATTCATATCAAGCTTTATTGGCAAGATAAACTTAAGTGTACATTGTTAATGCATTATTAGACACTATACATACAGATATAAAACAAACTGAATGCTGAAGTTTAAAATCTCAAAACTATCATTTTCTCTGGCTGCCGTTCAGTCTCTATCGTTTCAAAATGAAAGCCAATTTCATTTGACATTAGTTCAGATGTCAGTAAGTGAGTGTTTGTGGGCGATGCAAAGAGATACGGCAACTTGCCCATATCTCTCCCACACCTGTCTTACTGCTTACGGGTGAGTAAAAACGCTTCCGTACAATAAATCCGCTCTCGTGTTTATTATGTCCGGGACATGCATCACGTGTAATAAGCGTGCACTGCTCCACACAATCAGTTTCTGTGCTAGGATATGCAGTCGAGTCCTGGAAATTTATATATGTACATTTTAGGCACAGGAAGTGGGGAACATTAGTGAAGTTTTAGTAAGTGCCAAAAACGGATACTGCATTAATTGCATTTTTTTTAACACGTTAAATAGTCAACTTTTAATTGCAGAAATGAACGCATTACATTTCCCAGGCCTACCATAAACATTAAATTATCTATTTAAATTGTGTTGATTTAGTTTTTAGCAATTTCAGGTAGAATGTGTACATTGTCTTATGTAGTGACTGTCCTCATCATTAACTGTGATCAACATGAATAATATGGATAGAAATATTATTTAAATATATTGATATTACCTAATCGGGGTCTATTTTTTTAAAAAGTCATACATTTACATTTGTAATAGACCAATATATCGACCAGGCCGATAATCGGCTGGTAATTGGCGATTTTGCGATGACCGATTATCGGTTTGCTTGGCTGATTAACAAAAGTATTAACTTTCGCTTGTGACAGTTCCAAAATCTACCAGATGATTTGTCAACACTTTGTTTTCAAGGTTTTTTCAAATTTGAGAAAATATTGCATAAATTAAGTGTTTGTTTCACTTGTGAACAATTTGTGTACATCTGATTTGCGGTTGGTAAATTGTATTATGTTTATTGGCATTTATATCGGCCATCAGCCATCCTGCTCTCTAGATATAGGTATCGGCATCAGCCATTGAAAAACCCATATCGGTCAACCACCAATTTACATATACAGTATATTCCCTAAAAATGTATGTCTATACAGTTTTGTCACCAATTATTAAGTCCTGAAGAATGACTCACAAAATCCATTTTTAATTGGCCATTTCTAAATCTCTTGAGGATTCTTGAAAAAGTTGCATGTTGCAGGACCATTGAAATCAACTACAGTTGTAAAGGCAAAAACTTAGTGACACCACAGTGAAGTTATAACATTTGAAAACACTTTCCATTGTATGTCCAAATTGCTTACAAATGTCAGCTTTATTGACGCCCACTAATGTCAATTTTATAGCTTGTGTGTGTCCCTGCAGTAAGCTGTTTTATCCATTGCAGGTCTAATTGAAGTAAATAACAATAGATTTTCAATGACCCTCAATTTTACAATCCGTAATATGATCATATTTGAGAAATGGATGCCATTCACTGCTGCACGAACAGGCCCAGTATCATTCACCTGTGCTGTTGCCATGACGCATACCAGCCCAGAGTATTTCAAGGCTCACTGATGTTGATTTTGTGCCAGGTTAATACATGAGTACACAAACTAATGGGATTTGAGGCACATCAAACATAATTAAGCGGCAGCTCTCGAAAAGTAAACATTAGGGGAGAATGTGACTCATTGTCCTTCTGTCTTCTCCTTTATTCCCCCTAGTTTCACTGGGTGGATGGTTCACTCAAGGGGAGCATCCCTCGCCTATTAAGTGTATTACTGAGCGTAATTAGCTTGTTCCCTGGCTAAGGGCCAAAGTTAAACTGTGTGTCCTAAAATGGGCTGTGTTTTATTTGGAGGCTAAAGCGAAGGCCAAGTGCTTTGAGCTCAGCTATTAAATGATAGAGAGAGAGAGAGAGAATACAGATACACTCTGTTCCAAAAACTAGTGAGCTGCCTACAGTATGTATTGTAGACAGCATTTTAAGGCATCATATGGTAGGACATGTTCCAAAAGGGTTTTGTTTTAAAACGCATAGGAATTTTGCTAAGTTTGCACCTCTCATCCACAATAGAATGGCATTTTCCACCGAAAATGAAATGAGTGTTTCGAAAACACTCTCAATTACCGCATACTTTGGAAAACGATGATGGTAGGAAACTGAAAATGGAGTTTTCAAACTAAAATGAATTAGTGTGGATGTGGCCTAAGATACTTAGTTTTAACCAAATCATATATTTCCTTAGTGGAGAAGGCAAGGCTCAGTGAAAAATTCAAGATGGCGGATAAAGCGAGAGAAATGTTGATTATAAATATAATAAATCATTCAACATTGAAAAGTATATAAAAAATGCAAATCTAATTTAAAATGTACTATTTTACCCAATATGTGTGTGCTGTGTATTTTTAAGCTTATTAAAGTATCACAGCATTAGCTTAGCAACATGCTAACGTCGAGTTCTATTGAAATCAGTTGTGAAGAGCAGTGGCGATTGCTTTAAGGCTGTGCTTCAATGGGAGTTTTGGCAGATATTGATGCCATTTAAATCAAGGCGTAAATGGTCGATGTCCATTGGGCGAGAGGCTATAAACACATAATATTGGGGTCCCACCTAGACGCCGTGCTTCTCTGGTGCTGTGTCTCTAAGTGGTTTCTTATGCGTTCTTACATTCTTATGGACTCATTCGACATCATCATCCACCGCCGGAAAAAATAGATATCGATATGAGGTTATTGAATCTAACAACTCGCATTGATCCATTTCATGTCCTCCTGTTTGCTCTTTCAGGATAGCTAGGCAAGACCGGTCTTCACAAGAACGCCTGTCCATTCTTTGTGTTCTTAGCATTGAGAAAAAGCCTGGGAGTCTATGAGGGCTTTGTAAGCGGTGATTGCTTATTGGACATTGGGCTTTCAATCAATATATCTTTGTCCCGCCTGGAAGCTTGACTTCTGTATATGATGATTGGTTGAGCTCTCAATTGGGCAGTACTACACAACTAACAGCCCATAATTGAAACAGTAATGTACTTGAGTGACAGCATTGGAAATGTAAAAGCTTTTGGAGTGTTTGGCGGCTTGGAGATACACGCAGTTATTTGCAATTTGACGTAACACATTTATTTGTGAAACTGTGAGTGGTGCTTGCCTGTTCAAAACTTGCCACTACAATACTAGGGTGTTGTGAGTGGTTGCCAGGCTGTTGCTATGCAGTTACTGGGATGTTCTGGGTGGTTGCTAGATGGTTGTTTACTGGCAAAGTCCACCCTCAAGTGTCTATGATATTTTGGTCTCTAGATATAGTTTGGGTCCCAATTCGATGTCTGTTGGATTTTTTTTCTCCGCCATTTCATTGTCCACCATGTAAAAAATGTAAGGCAACATTCAAACCCACAGTTTTCAAATTGGGAGGCGCGAAGAGCATGTCAGGTGAGGCGTGGAGATTGATGATAATTTCACCAAGTAAAATAAAAAGATAAATAAATACAATAAAAATGTATTGTGAAGATAAATGAAATTTATTGCCATAATGGACCATAGTCCTGCTTAATAGACCATAGCACTATGGCTTTATAATATTGTTAATGTCGAGAGCACAACGCGCATATCATGCTAGAGCGCATCCATGTACTGGTGGCGCCAGTGCGAATCTCTCCGCTCAGACGAATGCAACTCTTGCTCAAAACTGGACGCGTGCTTTCAAATAAACTACGCTGCTCTATAACATTTGCAAATCTAATATCTATTATAATGATAAAACTTCAAATAAGTGGCCAGAATGTACCTGTTGTCTTATATTTAGATTTTTATTTTATTTTTTACATTTAGCATAGGCTATCTTATTTATTATTTACTTTGCGATTGTAAAGGCCTATACAACATTATTGTATGTTTGTAAATCTGAAAAAAAAAAAAAAAATCCAAAAATTGGGTGGTCAAGGGGGATGCGTCCTTGTAAATTTTCTCAGAGGCGGGGCTTACTGTGCAACACTTTGAAAACCCCCTGATCCAGACTAATACGTTTTCGTTTTTCTCTACATTTTGGCCTTCCGTCCACACTGAGACTGTGTTTTTGACAGTGAAAATGGAGCTTTTCGAAAACACTCTCCCAAGTGGATAAATGTGAAAACACTGTCTTTGCATTGCAGTGTGAACAGGCAAAACAGAGATATTTGAAAACTATGGCATATTTGTTGTTATGTGACGCAATCATGTGATCCATTCAACCCAAAACAATCAAGATGGCGGCCCATAGGGGGGCCTGGGTAGCTCAGCGAGTATTGATGCTGACGACCACCCCTGGAGTCGCGAGTTCGAATCCAGGGTGTGCTGAGTGACTACAGCCAGGTCTCCTAAGCAAACAAATTGGCCCGGTTGCTAGGAAGGGTAGAGTCACATGGGGTAACCTCCTCGTGGTCACGATGAGTGGTTCTCGCTCTCAATGGGGCACGTGGTAAGTTGTGTGTGGATCGCGGAGAGTAGCATGAGTCTCCACATGCTGTGAGTCTCCGCGTGATAAGATGCGCGGATTGACTGTCTCAGAATCAGAGGCAGCTGAGACTTCCGTCCTCCGCCACCTGGATTGAGGTGAGTAACCATGCCACGAGGACCTACTAAGTAGTGGGAATTGGGCATTCCAAATTGAAGGAAAAAAAATAAAATAGAATAAATGGTGGCCCACGTTGTAGCGGCTTAGATAACGTTATAAATTTTATTTTGTACAACCCTCACGTTGCATTCTTCCTTCTAAGGCAATGGGACACAAGGACAATTGCGTTTCATACCGTACATAAAACATACATTTTTCCACATGTGCAGTAAGGGGATCTTGCCGTATTAATATGTTTCAGTGTGGTCAAGAAACTTCAGGAAAACTGTTGAAAATGTCAGTGTGGATGGAGAGTGTTTCGAAAACGAGAACGCCGTTTTCAAATGTATCCAGATTAATGTTGACGTAGCCTAAGTCTGATCTGTAAGAAAATAATAATCCATTAAACACCTTCCAAGGCTTATGTTTGGTTAAAAATTTTAAAAACTTGTGTGACATAAAATGAATAACATTTGAAGAACTGCTCCCAAGGCATTTATCTTGTACAAACTGTTTAAGGTTTATTTGTGATATCACATGTGTTTTAAGTCAGTCTTTATCTGTGTTTTTACCATAGCCACCTCCCACATATGAGGAGAGCATCCGACAGTCTGTCCAGTCCATTGACATCCCGTTTGACATTGTGGCACCCGAGGAACCGCCACATGCTCCGGTCACAACCTCCGAAGCTGGTACAGATTTACCTGCATATGAAGCTCTACCTCACAACACGGACTCATCGCAAGATCCCAATAACACTGTTAATTAAAGCACAGCTCATGGGAAGAATGCAATTTTCTCACAGTGGAAAATGAACAGCTGTTGAGATACTGATGCCCTGATGGCTGATTGCATTCTCTAAGCAGGCCAACAATGTAGCAAACTGTTCTTGAATCTGCTGTGCTTGCAAAAGACAGCAAAAATGGGATATGACTTGACCTATGCAATAACTTGCACTGCATACAAGCAGAGGAGAAAGATGTTGTATCACTACAGGAAAAAGGGAAGAGAAGAAAAAGAAGAGTAAGAATGTCTGTTTTTTTTTTTTTATCCCCTTTTCTCCCAATTTTGGAATGCCCAATTCCCACTACCTAGTAGGTCCTCGTGGTGGCGTGGTTACTCACCTCAATCCGGGTGGCGGAGTCTCATTTGCCTCATGCTACTCTCCGCGATCCACGCACAAATTACCATGTGCCCCATTGAGAGCAAGAACCACTAATCGCGAACACAAGGAGGTTACCCCATGTGACTCTACCCTCCCTAGCAACCGGGCCAATTTGGTTTCTTAGGAGACCTGAAAAAACAACATGAAACAGCTGCTTTCGCAACACCTTTAAAGTCCACATGAAATCAAAATGGACTTATTATGTTTAAATCATTGTTGCACGTTATTCTAAAGAAAAAAATAATGTTTTTTGAATATTTTATAAACATTTTCGGCTGACATCACAAATCCCTCTTACAAACAGTGTTGGATAAATTACTCAAAAAAGCAATCCACTATAAATGACTTATTATTTCTATACAAATTGTAATCAGATTACTTTACTGATTAATTCATAGAAAAGTAGTCACATTACTAATTATTTTAATTTTAAATTACTTTCTCAAATACTTTTCACAGAAAAGTGTTTGTTTTTACCGCTCAACAAATTCAAAATAATGTCAATATTTCCTCCTTTTTCAGTGTCGCATGCATGTCATTTACTCAATACCACACGTTTCTCGTAAAGGACTCATCAGCTGTTTCAGAAATGCAAACAGACGTACATATGAACATAATTCATGTTTCAAATGTGTTCTACATAAATAATATTATTTAAGAAATATTTTTAACACAAGTAATGTACTTAAAAGTAATTAACTTAATTGAATTTCAGTAGTCTGAATTTTTTTTTACATTTTACAATTTATACAACTTTTTGGCTAAAAAAGTAATTAGATTACAGTAACAAATTACTTCGTAATTAGATTACACTCCAAACCACCTGTCAAATAGACCACTTTATTATGGTCTAATGAATTTCCTTTTTGAAAACCCTGTTTCAAACGGAAATGTTTGAGACTATGGAAGTAAAATGTGTTGCGAACAATGTTTTACATTGATTTTAATGTTCAAAATGTGACAATACTATTTCCTGGCCAACAAAATATCTGATATGATATTTTACAGGTTTTCCATGACCGGGGAACCTTTCGGTTTTTTCTCCCCAATTTGGTATGCCCAATTCCCAATGCACTCTAAGTCCTCATAGTGGCGTAGTGACTCGCCTTAATCCAGGTGGCGGAGGACGAATCTCAGTTGCCTCCGTGTCTGAGACCATCAATCCGCGCATCTTATCACGTGGCTTGTTGAGCGCATTACTGCTGAGACCTAGTGCGTGTGGAGGCTTCACGATATTCTCCACAGCATCCACGTACTACTCACCACATGTCCAACCGAGAGCAAGAACCACATTATAGCGACCACGAGGAGGTTAACCCAACGTGACTCTACCCACCCTAGCAACCGCGCCAACTGGTTGCTTAGGAAACCTGACTGGAGTCACTCAGCACGCCCTGGATTCGAACTCATGACTCCAGTGGTGGTAGAGGGGAAACCTTGTTAATATTACTCTTCCCCCCCCGGTCTTGGTGACATCAACAGAAAAACAAATGCTGTTTTTAAAGGCAGAAAAAAATATATTTCGAGTATGAAAGTAATTATGAAAACAAACGTTTTTCTTTTGTAAATAGTACACTGAAAATTATGTTAACCTAAAAATGTGCTGTATGTGGTAAAAAGCAACATTAACTGATAATATACAAGCCAAAAATATTATTTAACATCACTGAATCAACCTGAATACATTAGGTTGCACAAAAAAAACTAATTTTAAGGGTTAAATTAGTTAGAAATAAAACCTTAAGGTAACAATTGCAGGTTAGCACTTTTTACAGTGTCCATTTTGATTTCATGTTGTCTTTATCACAAAGATGGCAGGTTATTTTGAACCAAACTGATATACTGTTTTGAAATTTGATGCACAAAAAAGAATATTTAAAGTCATGTTTTAAACATTACAGGGAAGATCTTTTTTCATAAAAGTGTGCTTTTTCATGAGGATTTATATTCATTTAGCAAAATTTGTTTCTATAAATAGAACGAATTCTATCATTATTTTAGGCAGAGAGAATAGTGTTCCTGTTTTTTCAAGTTTTCTGTGTATATACAGTATATATGTTGTTTATCAAAACCAAATGATGCCTCACAGCTTGTATGTTTGCTCAGTCTCTCTATTTTGAATGACCTTTTATGAATGTGCTTATTTTTCTACTGTAAATAAACGTCAAACATTGTGACTGTGTAGTTAGAACAAGAGCTGGACATGTTTCTGGTGATTGTATGCTCAGGGTTAAGTCTCGGCAAATCTTGTTTTCTTCTAAGGGTTTTCTTTTTTCCCTTTTTCTGTAAGTACAGCACTCAGAGTTGAAGGTCATTTGTTTGCCTCCACAAATGAAATTCAAATGACTTTGAATGCGTTTCATGTGTAACACGTTTGAGGCCACAGGTGTCCTCATTTTCCTCTGCAGAGACGTTTGCATCTCTCAAAAGCAGGAGATGGGCAAGACAATACTTTGAGAAGAAGAAAGAAGATTCTTTAGACTGTTGTTTTATGACTGTTTAAGTATTAAATACACATCACTGCACGAGATACAACAGCATGCGTTACAACGTGTGCCAGTTGTATAAAATTGTATGAATAGCTTGACATAATCATATTTTTAATCTTACTGCCATGGAAATAGCAACACCTTCACAAACTGAATGTATATAAAGTAGTTCAAATAAATAGAACTGTATGTAAATACAATTAAAAATAATCTGTAACTAAAGAATGAGTACATGTTTTTGAAATTCAAACAAATACTGACCAATTGTTTAAAATATTGATAGGCATGAATGATTCATATAATTAGTATCACACTTTAAATTAAATGATTATTTAGTATTATACAGTATATGAGCTATGTTTTATGAACCGTTTCCTCCTTCATGAGATATTTCTGCTGATTAAGGAACGTAAGGGCTAAGAAATTTGGTTTCTTCTCTTATATTTCAGGCAATATGAATGAATACATAAATGAATGAATAAATAAATATATTATTATAAAATAATAAATAAAATTAAGTGAATAGTATATCATAAATTATTAAATAATATTTAAAAAATATTAAAATACAAATCATTACACATTATTTCACATAATAAATGATCATTTGTATTAAATAAAATAAAAACACATTGTAGGATTATTAACTTTTTTTTTGTTTTTTTTGTTTTGTTTTTTTTGTGCAATGTTACATTATTTTTATGTCAGTTAAGAACATTTTTCCTCCCCAAATTCTCATGTAATGATGTCCGATTCGCGAACGAGTTGTTCGTTTAAAACGATTCTTTTTAATGATTCGAACAAACCGATTCGCAAAGCTTCGGAGATCACCCACTGCGGGACGACTTTGTATTGGAAAAAACTGAGATGGGAACACTGCTGTTAACAAATTGGGATTAATGAATATCATTATCTATTACTACTTTATTTTTAATATCGGCAACACCGTTCTTGTTGTTTATTGATTTTTTTTTTGTTTGTTTTTTTTAACAATGTTGCGATCAATAATGCTTAACAACACTTGGCCGATTCATAGAGGCTAACCTAGTTAAAATATTATGACGAACAGCAAAGTGGAACGTAAAAAGCTGTGCCGGCACCTCTGAAAACACTTCTGAGAGATGACACTGTTGTGAATCGTTTTTGAACCGGTTCAATGAAACGAACTGTCCGAACGAACCGATTCGCTAAAAAAGAATAGGACTTTCCGATGCTATTCTTAATACAGTATTGCGAAAAAAAAACAAAACAAAAAAAACAATGATATATTATTTTAGGCTTCATTTCTTTCTATGCAAAATATATATATAAAAAAAAAATTTTTTTTTTTATTTTTTATTTTGGGATAAAGTATGATTTGGACATGTTTTTGTAAGATTCACCCATCCAAAACAGCAAGTTTAATGCTGTCCTCTAAAACTCCCCCGATGTCTGTTGCAGGATCCTGGAGAACGGTTGTGAAATTGTGGCTTCTAGTGGCCATTTTAGGAGGTTGCAACAGATGATCTCTTAATCCAGTTTAGTTACTACAACAAAATGAGTCCCAAAAGCCTGAAAGTGTTTTGAAGCGGAACTCTTCAGCTCCTGTAGTGCCCTCATTGTCTTCAATGATGTCTTAATGAGAGAGACACAACAGAGGTCTGTCTTCTGTCCATTAGGCAGCACAGCTAGAAACTGCCTTTCACCAGAGACACAAAACGGAGTGAATGACATGTGTCAATCACCTGAAGACATGCTCAATGAGTCACTTGATTCATTTGCTCATCTTCCTCTCCATTAGACCTCAGGTCAATGAATCGGACCTTAAAAAGCCCTTTCAATGAGTGTTCATTAGTGCCGTTAATGACAGAGAATGAGCTCTTGAACAGAAAATCCTTCTTTTGTTTGCATTAGATTTCCTGTAAGAACACATGGCAAACAATGACAGATAGAAGTGAAGAGTAAAGACGCTGAACATTAAAGACTTTAACATTAAAATGATTTTTAGGTAGAAATCAGTGGAGTTTACACATACATTTTGTGAAAATAATAAAAAAAAATATTATTATAAATAATATTAGTAATAATAATACTGATAATAATAATTATTATACTTTTATATATATACTTCATACTTAAATTACCATCACAAACACACACACACACCATTTTTTTTTAAATGAACAATTAACTCTGGACTACACATTGATTTATTCATGTATTTGATGCATAAATAACATTCACAATGGCAAAACACAGGACATTTCTTTAAGAAAATGTTCCCGATTTGACAGCATCGCTCACTCGACGCGGCTGTTTCTCCGCAGCATTGTCTACAGGCTCTCCAGGCGCGCTCACGATAACGTGCACGTGCGCCTAAGCGCGTTCTCGCGCCAACGTTTGATGAACAGCGCCCTCTAGTCACAGATTTCTTTAGGTAACCAATTTCGGCACAACACCGGAAAAACCCGAATGCCGTTCGGCTCCTCGAAGTTAGTTTATGTAAACAAGGTCAAGTATTCACCGCAGTATTCACTCGTCACTGACTCGCTTGGCATCTTTTCTCTTGAGAACGATTTATTCAGCGATACAGGCAGCACACCTCTTACAGGTAAGACAGTTGTTGCAAAGACACATTTGCATGTTGTTTTTGATACATTAAAACAGGCTTTTTTTCTTCTCATATATGTCATGTAAAGACAGCATGACATCGTTTACATAAACTGCCACTGTAAATATCATTATGCGAAATACATTGTGTTGGATTGACTTGAAAATGTTATTCAAGGGCATTGTCTCATCAGTATACATGGAAGATCATATGTCTCTTCCAGTATTTATTCTGCAGGTCTATAATGTTTTTTTTTTTTTTTTTTTGTTTGTTTGTTTTTTGTTTTTTTTTGGTCCAGCATCACAATGCAGTCAAACCATTGCTCGTGTTTATATTATATGAAATGCATGATGATATTAAGGAGCCTTTTGAACTCCAGCATAAATGCAGATCTTTAACAGATCATGCACACACATTATTACCTGTATATAGTAGCCATTTGATTATATTAGAAAATCATGTGGAAGATTATTTTTAGGTCTCTTTCTGTCCTCATAATTGATTCCATATAAATAATTATATTTGATATGTAGCCATATTGCACAATATATTTATTTTAATACTTTCATAATAATCTAGTGCAGAGATATCAAAGTTCTGAATATACTGTATGCCATATTAGTTGCTCATATTTATTTAATAAATAAATAGTAACTCATTTATATAATAAATAACACAGTTTTCCAATAAAACATATATGAGCATCCAAACAGAGAATCAATTCAGTGACTGATTTAGCCTAGTTGCCAGAAGAGTATGTGCACTTTAATATACAAAGAATACAACATAATTTTATAATAATAATGATATAAAATTATATAACACCATTGTTCACTTGTTGGGTTTTAAACTGGAAGAGTTTAAACGTTAGATGTGCTATTTGGTTAATTCTCTACCTGGCTTAATCACATGCTGCCTTTATGTGCCGATGAATGTGTGTGTGTGTGTGTGTGTGTGTGTGTGTGTGTGTGTCTACAGCTCAGTCACATTACCCCATATTTACCTTAAAATTATGTACATGTAGCTTTTATATGGATATTTTTTTGTTGTTGTCCAAAACATTCATAACACATCATACAAAACACATCATGCTGTAGAGACCATGTGGTCTTGTGTTGAGTTGTTGAAGATTGTTTTATTTAGGTCAAGGGCAAGGTGTGACTGTTTTGATAATAAGAATCAGTCATGTATTTCAGCTTTGTGTTCAATCATTTATCTGATGTG
The DNA here is from genome assembly GCF_019703515.2 of Myxocyprinus asiaticus. Lineage (NCBI taxonomy): Eukaryota > Metazoa > Chordata > Actinopteri > Cypriniformes > Catostomidae > Myxocyprinus > Myxocyprinus asiaticus. The sequence goes on from NC_059357.1 coordinate 42,485,825, forward strand.
AAAGTCAACAATCAGTATGCTCGGTTAATTGGCACATTTTATTTATTTATTTATTTTTGCTTGACAAAGTCAACTCCTCCTGACTGTCTGTCTGTCTGTCTACTAACCCCCTAGCAACAAGTTTTATTTGTATAGCACTTTTCACAACACACATCGTTTCAAAGCAGCTTTACAGAAATTATGCATTAACAGAAAATTAAACTGTAATATCTATAAAGTCTTAGAGTGATCATTGTGTAGTTTGATTAAATATGATTGTAAATTGTGTATAAAAATTAAATAATTAAATAATAATTGTATTTAGAACCCCTGTGAGCAAGCTGAAGGCAACTGTGAACACAAAACTCCATAAGATGTTGGTTAATGGAGAAAAATAACCTTGAGAGAAACCAGGCTCACTGTGGGGGCCAGTTCCCTTCTGGCTAACCAGCATGAATATAATGCCAATATTAGTTATTTATGTGCAGTGCAAGTCATGGTTTTAAATGAGTAAACTAAGTAAGTGTTGATGGTTTAAACAAAGATTTGTATGAACTGTAAGTTTAATGATTAATGTCTTTGAAGTTCATCCTGGATTAACTGCTAACTAATAGATGCATTGTCCTTTGTCAGTTGACTGATGAAGGCTTTTGTTGGCAGTTAAATGATAGTCTATGTATTCCATTTCAAGAGTGCAGTCCATCATTAGACCGAGGTGATGCAGGCAGAGATCAGTGAGGTGAAACGCAGTTCAACCGGCAGGTCATTTCGGTGAGGTCTATCCTAAATCCAAGGTTCTGGCAATGGCATATGAATTATCCCATGTCTTATGGTTGAAGTTGGCATCAGTTCATCCTCTGAAGTCCATTGTAATAGACTGAAGTGATGCCTGGCTGGCACTGGCTGCATTTAGTCATCATCACTCAGTGACGCGTAGCAGTGGAGTCCGACACCAAGCAGGAGTGGAGCTGGATCTGGCCGGCTCTGGTAACCTCGGGATATGCATCCCGAGGTTGAGACAGGGAAACAAATAGAATAAGATTAGCATAGATGCCATTAAATTTATTGCAGATTTATAGATCATGATTAATGTTTCTAGTTCTGGCAGACCTAACTAAAGCAGCCTAATTGTGAGTTGAAGGACAAATTAGGTGTATGCCTGGCTAAACAGATGAATCTTTAGTCTAGACTTAAGTGTGTCTGCATTCCGAGCATTGTTACAGAGACTATTCCATAGTTTAGGAGCCAAATATGAAAATGATCTACCTCCTTTTGTGGATTTTGTTATTCTAGGAACTATTAACAGGCCAGAATTTTGTGATCGTAATGAACGTGATGGAATATAGCATGGTAGAAGGTCGCTTAAGTACTGCGGAGGTAGACCATTCAAAGCTTTGTATGTAGTTAACAGAATTTTAAAATGAATACAAAATTTAACAGATAGCCAATGTAATGCCAATAAAATGGGGCTAATATGATCATATTTCTTGGTTCTAGTCAGCACTTTGGCTGCTGCATTTTAAACCATTTGAAGTTTATTTAATGAACTTGCAGGAGATCCTCCCAGTAATGCATTACAATAATCTAGTCTTGAGGTCATGAACACATGAATTAGTTTTTCAACAGAGAGCGTGTGTCGTAACTTAGCAATATTTCTGAGGTGGAAGAATGCTGTTCTACAAACACTGGAAATTTGATTTTCAAAGGATGGATAAGCAAATTATATTTTAGCTGCTTATTTTTAGAGGTTATTGGTCCAATAATTAGTACCTCTGTTTTGTCGGAATTGAGTAGAAGTACATTTCTGGCCATCCAATCTTTGATTTCATTGATACGCAATGCTAATTTGGAGAATTGTGAAATTTCGTTGGGTTTCAAAGAAATATTAAGTTGGGTATCGTCAGCATAACAGTGTAAACTTATTCCACGATTCCTGATAATATCTCCCAGGGGAAGCATATATAAGGAGAAAAGCAGAGGCCCTAAAACTGATCACTGTGGCACTCCATACTTATCTTTTTTTATTTGACAGTTCCTCGTTTACACAGACAAAGTGGTAGCGGTCTGATAAATAGGACCTAAACCTTGCTAATGCAAATCCACTAATGCCAACATAATCTCTAGCCTATTCAAGAGAATGTTGTGATCTGTTGTGTCGAATGCAGCACTAAGATCTAAAAGCACTAGAAGAGAAATGCAGCCACGATCAGATGATAAAAGCAAGTCATTTGATAAGTGTAGTCTCTGTACTGTGATGGGGCCTAAATCCTGACTGAAATTGTTCATATATACCGTTTCTCTGTAGAAATGAACATAGTTGGGAGGGCACTACCTTTTCTAGTATTTTCAACATAAATAGGAGATTTGAAATTGGTCTATAATTAGCCAGTTCTCCAGGATCAAGCTGTGGCTTCTTAATAAGTGGTTTGATAACTGCCATTTTAAAGTTTCTTGGGACATGTCCTTAGGATAGCGGGAAGTTCATAATATTAAAAAGAGGTGCTGAGATTGCAGGGAATACCTCTTTTAAGAGCTTAGTTGGTATTGGATCTAACATACAGTACATGTTGTGGCTTTTGATGTTTCGATAAGTTTTGTTAGCCCATCATGACCTATGACAGCGAAGGACTGAAGTTGCTTGTTAGGAAAATTATGAGACACTGTTTTCTGAGTGTGGTGGTGGGGGTGTGGGCGAGCGCCGGTTTGTGAATGGAGAGTGAGTTCGGGAGATAAGAGCAGTAAGGATTTACATCTGGAGTGAGAGCTGGAGAGGGATAAGAGCAAGCCAGACCACCAGAGAGGGACAGAGAAAAAGTATGTGGCTGTTTATGTTTTGTGTGCTTGCGATAGACACTCAAAAGTGTGTTCAATAAAAAAAGGACTCAGATTGGATTGTTTAACCGGCTCCTGCTTCCTCCTTGCTTTGAGTGACCTAGATCTTGCCACACTGAGGTACTGTGACAGACGATTGCATAATTCCAATTTTATTTCTGATGTTTTCAATTTTATCAGTAAAGAAATTCATGAATTCTGTACTATTGTGCTGCGACAGAATATCTGGTTCAGTCGAGGCTTTTTTCCTAACCAATTTAGCCACAGTACTGAATCAACAAGGAAATCAGAATACGACACGGGTGATCAATATATTGTAGCAAGGGCATTTATATCAGACGGTGTCACATTAAGCATTATTAGTTCAAAATACTTATATCCTGTCCTCTGAGTAACACCAAAAACTTCACTGTAAATTGTAGCAACACCTCCTCCTCGACCCTTCAGACGAGGCTCACGTTTATAACAATAACCTGGGGGAGTAGACTCATTTAAGCTAATATATTCATCCAGTTTAAGACAGGTTTCAGTCAAACAGAGCGCATCCAAACTATGATCTGTGATAATTTCATTTACAATTAGTGCTTTGGTTGAAAGAGATCTAATGTTTAGTAGCCCTACCTTTATATGATTTTTATCTTAAATGTTTTTGTTATTTTCAAGTTTTACCTTAATCAGTTTTTTTTTAATGATTTAATGAGGGGTTTGTGTTTGGTAATTCAGGGAACAGTCTTTATGTGATATCTAGGTGATACAGTCTCTATCTGTTGTAGTGTATGGGACCTGTGTGATGTCTCAAGGCAGCTAGCAGATGTTCGGATTAGCTAGTTTGTCGGTTTCCTGACCTGGGCCCCAGTTAGTCAAATACTATCACTATTAAGACTATGAGCCAAATGATTAGAGAGGAGAGCAGCACCTTCCCTGGAGGGATGGAGTCTGTCTCTCTTTAGCAGGTCAGGTCTACCCCACAAACTCTTCTAATTTTCTATAAATCCTATGCTATTCTCCGGATACCACTCAGACATCCATCCATTCAGTGACACTAATCTACTTTAAACCTCATCACTACGACAAGCAGGGAGGGGGCCAGAGCATATTACAGTGTCTGACATAGTATTTGCAAGTTCACACACCTCTTTAACATTATCTTTAGTGATCTCTGACTGGCGAAGCCGGACATTGTTAGTGCCAACATGAATAACAATTTTAGAATATCTACGTTTAACATTAGCCAGCACTTGTAAATTTGATCTGATGTCAGACACCCGAGCCCCTGTAATGCATTTAACAATAGTGGCTGGCGTGTCTATTTCCACGTTCCTTACAATAGAATCTCCTATAACAAGGGCACTTTCAACATGATTCTCAGTGGGTGCATCAATGAGTGGGGAGAACTGATTCAAAACCATAACAGGAACGGGAGAGTGGTGTGGCTGAGCGAGTATGCCACCAAGAAGTCACCCAAATGCCCTGCTGCGGGGGCTCTACAGCCGGAACCAAAGTGTGTTTGTTGCTCGCTGTTCTACCTGCATCCGAAACAGTATCTACTGGCTTCTCTTTCTCACTGACCTCCACTAGCGTTCGGATGCGTGCCTCTAACTTCAAAATCCTCAGGCTGTGGAGACATTGAAAGTGTCTTACTTGCTCAAGCTGACACCCCTGACAGGGCCGCATACCAGGGACTCGGTTTGGACGGTGTGGCGGGAGAAATCCAGCATCAACTATCTAGCATGTCGGTGATGCTGGCGAAGGTCGTAGCAGACTTGGAGGATCTTGTTGTAATACGTCGATCGATCACTTCCATGGAGACGAAATTCACTTAGTTGGTTACAAGAATGGGGGATGTCAAGAAACGGATCGATTATCTGGAGTCATCGGAGAGGGAATTAGCTGCTAATACACTAGTGACCAAGATGGACTTGCAGTGCATTTGGAAAAAACTGGAAGACCTTGAGAATCGTAGCCGGCGAAACAACGTCCAAATCGTTGGAATTCCTGAGAACGAAGAAGGTTGAGATATGGTGAAATTCCTAGACGAGCTCTTCCCGAGTCTGCTCGACATAACGGGCCATAAGATGGAAGTCGAGTGATCTCACAGGGTCCCGGCTCGGAGATCCGCTGAGGGAGACAGGCCTCAATCAATTCTGGCCAAATTTCTGAGATCGTCCGATAAAGATCTCGTGTTGCACGAGGCGAGGATTAAAGGAAGGCTTTCTTGGAAGAACCACAGCATTTTCTTGTTCCCAGACTTTGCAAATTCTACAAGAGAGAAACATGATCGATTCAAGGAATGCAAGAAAGTTTTGCATCAATGGAAGGTCGCTTTTGCATTGATGTTCCCGGCCCAATTGAGAATAGATACTAAGGATGGCCGCAAAATATTTACATGCCCACAACAAGCGAGGTCTTTCATAAAATCAGTGGACTGAGGAAGTCATGGTGTGTTTCTCACATTGCAGCCAAGTGAGCTTGACTCACTGAACATTCACTTGACCGTCCGAGGAAGCTAGGTGCCTTTTTTGTTTCTTTTTTGTGTTGGTTCTGCATAGCGACTGGAGTCTGTTTTGTGGAATAACACTCCTTTAAGAAACTTATGCATCGACGGAGGGTCACTTTTGCACTAAAGTTCCCGGCCAGGTTGAGAATAGATGCTAAGGATGGCCGTAGAGTGTTTACTTTCCCCAACATGCGATATCCTTCATATAGTCTATGGAATGAGTGAGTCATTGTGTGGAGCTTGTATTGCAGTCTAGTGGACCTGACTTACTGAACATTCACTTAACCATCCGAGGAAACTGGGCACCTGTTTTGTTTCTTTTTGTGCTGTTTCTGCCCAGCGGCTGGAGTTTGTTTTGTAGAATAACACTCCTTCGGGGCAGTTGTGGATGAATCTGCACATTCCTTGTGTTTATGTCTCCTATTGGCTGGAGTTTGTTTTGTGGAGTATTTTTTGCAGGACATTGGAAGGATTATTTCATCTGCTGCACTCATGAACAGCCGGCTCACTGAGCATTTGTTTGACTGTCCAAGGAAACTGAACGTTTTTTAAAAATTTTTTTGTGCTGGTTCCGCTAGCGGCTGGAGCTTGTTTTGAGGAGGAACATACCTTCAGGACAGTTTTGTGAATTACTCTACATGTCTTTTGTGTTTATTCTGCCTGTTGGTTGGAGTTTGTTTTATAGATTATTTTCTGTTATGTAATTCTGTCTCACAAAATTGATATAGAAACACCGGACTTGAGCAATCCGATGGCAAAATTGTCGTGGGGGCTTTCATAGGCATACATGGACTGTTTGAGTTTAGAGGGATGGACGGCGGTTGGCGCTGTCGTGTGCGGGGTTAATGTGTTTTTCTTTTTTCTGTTTGTTTGGTTCGGGGGGAAGTTCGGGGTTTGACTGTTGCACTAATGTTGGAATGTGGTCTTTATAATTTATAATTGTATTTCTGGCACAATTTATTTTTTCTCATATGTCAAAATGTCAGATGTTAATATGAGTGGATTGTCTTTCTCCACGTGGAATGTGAATGGGTTGGGGCACCCCATAAAAAGAAGGAAAGTTATTTCTTTTCTTAAACGAAATAAATTTTATATAGTGTCTCTTCAAGAAACGCATCTTTCCCTGCAGGAAGCTGAAAAATTTGGGAAGATATGGGGTGGATATGTTTACTTCAGTTCTGGCTCAAGTAAGAGCAGGGGAGTCATTACATAGATAAGTAAACATCTACAATTCAAATGTCTCAAACAGATTAAAGATAAATTAGGAAGAGTCATTATTGTTTTAGCAGAAATTCTGGGGCAAAGGTTGATTTTGGCTAATATCTAACACTGATGATCAGGGCTTTTTTATAGATCTTGAAGGGTTGTTGTAAGTTACTGGCACCCCTCATGATATGATATTGGGAGGAGACTTTAATCTTTTAATGAACTCAGTCCTTGATCATAGTGAAGCAAAAGTGTGTAAGCCCCCTAGAGCAACAGTGATGCTTCACGGGATGTGTAAAAATCTTGGTCTTACAGATATTTGGAGACTTTTGAACCCATCTGGTAGGGACTGTACATTTTTTTAATCAGTCCATAAGATTTATTCTAGAATAGATTTTTTTTTTACATCAAAGTCCCTCATTTCATCTGTTGTTGATTGCTCAATTGGAAATATTTTAGTCTCAGATCATGCCCTGGGGAGTTTAGAGGTGTTGCCACATATGGAGAAAAATAAATCATATAGTTACCGCTTTAATGTATCCCATTTGCAAAATCCTGATTTCCAACAAATGTTAAAGTCTGAAAACAATGTTTATATGGAGGCCAACTGGTCTTCAGTATCCTATGTGGGCATGGCTTGGGAGGCACTTAAGGTGGTTCTTAGGGGTTGGATCATACAGTATGCCTCATTCATCAAAAAATCTAAAGCACAAAAGTTCCGAGGCAGAGCTGAAGCGCCAAATGTCGTCTGATGGCCTCAGAGAATTGACCCGATTGAAATACAGATATAATACAATTTTGTCGTGGAAGGTGGAGTTTTGGTTATTCAGGGCAAGACAGTCATACTTTGAGTTGGGTGACAAAGCAGGGAAGCTTTTGGCTAGATATATAAAGCAGAGAGAGTCTTTTTCTTCCATTCCTTCAGTGAAATCTGCTGGTGGTGGAATTTTTACCTCAGCCATTGATATTAATAATGCTTTTAAACAATTCTATCTTGATCTCTGTAGTTCCACGTCTTCATCTACTGATGAAGATATTAGAAATTTTGTGGAACCATTAGAACTCCCTAATCTGATGACTGAGCAAAAAAAGTATCTTGATTCTGAGATAACCTTGGAGGAGCTTGGCGAGGTAATTAAGGCCTTGGCTATAGGCAAGGCTCCGGGGCCAGATGGTTTTGCCGCTGAATTTTTTAGATATTATGCTACAGAACTGGCTCCACTTTTATTAGAAGTTTATACGGAATCATTAAAGAATGGAAAGCTTCCGCCAACCATGACACAAGCCCGGATCAGACTGATTCTTAAAAAGGACAAAGATCCAAGCGAGTGTAAGAGTTACTGTCCAATTTCCCAGATCCAGCTAGATGTAAAAATATTGTCAAAAAGTTTGGCTAACCGATTAAGTAAAGTTATGACATCTCTTATACATATAGATCAGGTGGGGTTCATTCGGGGCCGCAGCTCTTCTGATAACTTCAGGCATCTCATCAATATCATGTGGTCAGTGGCGAATGATCAGACTCCGGTCACTGCCATCTCACTTGATGCTGAAAAGGCGTTTGGTATGGTAGAATGGGATTATCTTTTAAGATTTTTTAAAGGGGTCACTTTTATTGGATTAAGTTACTTTATAGACAAACGGTAGCAGCGGTACAAACAAATGGATTAATTTCAGATTATTTTACTCTGGACAGGGGCACCGGCAGGGTTGCCCTCTTTCTCCATTATTATTCTGTTTTGCCCTGGAACCATTAGCAGCTGCGATAAGAAAGGAAGATGATTTTCCAGGGGTGGTGGCGGGAGGTATGGCACATAAGCTTTTGCTTTATGCAGATTATATTTTATTATTAGTCTCCAACCCCACTAGATCTATGCCTTGCCTCCAGAGAATTATTAATTCCTTTTCTAAATTCTCAGGATACAGAGTCAATGATCTAAAGCTGAAGCTTTGGCTCTGACAGCGTACTGCCCAGTAACGGCTTTTCAGCCATGCGCCTTCCAGTGGCCTAAACAGGGCATTAAGTATTTGGGTATTTTATTCCCAGCAAATTTGTGTGATTTAGTTAGAATGACCCCTTAATAAAAAGGTTTTCGAGCGATATGGGAAGGTGGGCTTCATTACATTTATCTATGATTGGGAAGGTTAATGTTATTAAAATTAATTGTATTCCAAAATTCAACTACCTGCGACAGTCTCTCCCTGTAGATGTCCCCCTCTCTTATTTCAAGCAATTTGATAATATAGCGAAGTCCTTCATTTGGAATGGTAAATGTCCCAGTAATTTCAACAAATTACATAGGCCGATTGACAAAGGTGGGCTAGGCCTACCCAAGATTTTGTTTTAATATTATGCATTCGGTCTCAGACATTTGACTCATTGGTCGCTTCCACCTGAGAGAGCCCCTCCCTGGTTTTGTACTGAACAGGAAGTCCTTTCCCCTATTTTGCCATTGCAAAGCCTTTCTATTAAACTAACCAGAGATGTTAAGTCACACCCCATTATCTTGCCTGCAGGCAAGGCCTTAATTACCTCATCAAGCTCCTCCAAGGTTATCTCAGAATCAAGATAATTTTTTTGCTCAGTTTAGGAAGTTCTAAAGGTTCCACAAAGTTTCTAATATTTTCATCAGTAGACGAAGACGTGGAACTATAGAGATCAAGATAGAATTCTTTAGATAGAACCAGCAGATTTCACTGAGGGAATGGTAGAAAAAGACTCTCTCTGTTTTATATATCTAGCCAGAGCTTTCCTGCCTTGTCCCCCGACTCAAAGTATAACAGTCTTGCCCTGAATAGCCAAAACTCCATCTTCCGCGACAAAATAGTATTACATCTGTATTTCAATCGGGTTAATTCTCTGAGGCCATCAGACGACATTTGGCACTTAAGTTTTGCCTCGGCACTTTTAACATTCCCTTCCACGAGTTCTCGTGCTTTGGATTTTTTGGTGAATGAGGCATACTGTATGATCCGGCCCCTAAGAACCAACTTAAGTGCCTCCCAAGCCACGCTTGATCTGAGACTAAAATGTTTCCAATTGAGCAATCAACAACAGATGAAATGAGGGACTTAGATATGAAAAAGAAAATCTATTCTAGAATAAATCTTATGGATTGATGAAAAAAAATGTATTGTCCCTACCAGTTGGGTTCATAAGTCTCCAAATATCTGTAAGACCAAGAGTTTTGCACATCCTGTAAAGCATCAGTGTTGCTGTAGGGGGCTTACACACTTTTGCTTCACTATGATCAAGGACTGAGTCCATTAAAAATATTAAAGTCTCCTCCCAGTATTATATCATGAGGGGTGCCAGTGGCTTGCAACATCCCTTCAAGATCCAGTAAAAAAGCCCTGATCATCGTTAGGTGCGTAAATATTAGCCAAAATAAGACTTTGCCCCTGAATTTCTGCTAAAACAATAATGACTCTTCCTAATTTATCTTTAATCTGTTTGAGACATTTGAATTGTAGATGCTTACTTGACTCCCCTGCTCTTACATGAGCCAGCACTAAAGAAAACATGTCCACCTCATATCTTCACTACACTTAAGAAGATAAATAACCTTCCTTCTTTTTATGGGATGCCCCAGCCCATTCACATTCCACGTGGAGAGAGACCACTGATATTAACATGAAATTTTGACATATGAGAAAAAATAGATTGTGTGTCAAAACAAAATTATAAAGACCACACTCCAACATTAGTGCAACAAACAAACCCTAAACTTCCCCCCGAACCAAACAAACAGAAAAAAGAAACATGTGCGCATTAACCCCGCGCACAACAGCGCCAAATGGTGTCCATCCCTCTAAACTCAAACAGTGCATGTACGCCTATGAGCGCCCCAGTGCCAACTTAGCCGTTGGATTGCTCAAGTCCGAAGTTTCTATACAAATTTTGTGAGACAGAATTACACAACAAAAAATAATCTATAAAACAAACTCCAGCCAATAGACGGAATAAACACAAAGAATGTGTAGATTCATCCACAAAACTGTCCCGAAGAAGTGTTACTCCACAATATCAACTCCAGCTGCTAGGCGGAACCAGCACAAAAAGAAACAAAAAAAGGCTCTCAGTTTCCTCGGACAGTCAAGTGAATGTTCAGTGAGTCGGTCCACTCAGCTGCAATGTGAGTACCACAAAATAACTTACTTCATTGACTTTATGAAGGACATCACTTGCTGGGGACATGTGAATGTTTTACAGCCATCCTTAGCATCTATTCTCAATTTGGCCGGGAACATCAGTGCAAAAGGGACCTTCGGTCGATGTAAGAGTTTCTTGCATTCCTTGAATCAATCACGTTTCTCTGTTGTTGAATTCGCAAAGACTGGGAACAAGAAAATGCTGTGGTTCTTCCAAAAAAGCCTTCCTATACTCCTCACCTCGCGTAACACAAGATCTTTATTGGATGATCTCAGAAATTTGGCCAGAATTGATCGGGGCCTGTCTCCCTCAGCGGATCGCCGAGCCAGAACCTTGTGAGCTCGCTCGATTTCCAGCTTGTGGCCTGTTATGTCGAGCAGACTCGGAAAGAGCCCATCCAGGAATTTCACCATATCCTGACCCTCTTCGGCCTCAGGAATTCCAACAATACGGACGTTATTCTGCCGGCTACGGTTCTCCAAGTCCTCCAACTTCTCCCAGACGCACTCCAAATCCACCTTGGTCGCTAGCAGCTTAGCAAATAATTTCCTCTCCGATGACTCCAGATAATCGTTCTGTTTCTCGACATGCCCCACTCTTGTAACCACCTCAGTGAATTTCTTCTCCATGGCAGTAATCGATCCACGTATTACAGCAAGATCCTCCAAGTCTGCAATGACCTTCGTCAGCATTGCCGACATGCTCAACATCAACATCCACGGGGGTGTCAGCTTGAGCACGTAAGTGTCTTTTAATGTCTCCAGAGCCTGAAGATTTTGAATTATTTGACATATTGTCCTCCTAGAACAGTTATGGAACAGAGTGTATCGAATCTCACTGGTTTATGACATTAATAGTGTTAAAAATAGCAAAGTGCGCAGAGCTCGCCGTTCACACGTCCGAACCTTGCATGGCGTCACATGACTCCCCTGTTAATTTTATGTTAATGTATTCTACGGAAGCTGTAGGGAGGTGGGTGCCACTTTTGTTTACCTTTCCACTGTTTTCTCCTGTTTTTGGACTAGTCAGGGAGTTAGTGTACATCTCTGTTGTTGATTTATTTTCTTTCTATAATTTAGTTAAGATCTTACTCCTGGACTAGGTAGAAGACGTTTTGTTTGTTGTTTTGGCCTTTCCCCCTCCTGAAGTTTATTGCTTCCATTTTGAGTTGTTGTTTTTCATTATTTTGTACAGCTTTGTAAATAACCCTACTAAACTTTTAACTTTGTCATTTCTGGTTCTGGGTCAGGGGACAGGCTATCGCTCACAAACCAATTACCTCTGTTACTCCTCCCAGAGCCTCTCCCTTAGACCTTTTGTTAAAGGCGAGGGTGTAACAGTAGTAATTTGGGGACTCGTCTAAAAAGTGATAATTGGGGAGCTCATCTAACAGAAATGGTTGAGCTCGTTCTCACATGCTAATTGGAAATGTGTCTAAAACACTTCATGTATATTTCGTCATTAGCAAGTATTCAAAGATAAGCTTTGGTTGTTTTCCTTTTTTTTTTTTTTTTTTGGTGAGGGTGAAGAGAGGGGTGTACAGTGACTAAAATGGAATTTGATTTAGCAGGATCCACCCTCACTCCGTCAATGGAGGTATTTAATCACTGCCGTAAGAAAGCTCTATTGTTGATTGCAGAGTTTTATAATATTTCAGTTACAAGAGACGCTGCAAAACAGGTAATTAAGGAGCAGCTGTACAGCGAACTGGTAAGTACAGGTATTTTACCTGCTGATTCGCATGGTGAAGTTGTAGAAGAGGAGGTAGCAATGGACGAATCTACTTCAGTCTTTTGCCTCATTACTGAACCTCATATGGACCCATTGTTAGCGATAAAACTGAAAGAGCTTGATTTGACAATAAAAAGACAGGAGCATGAGATTCAAGTTGTTCATCTCCGCACAGTTGAAGTTGAAGCTCAGCTTCAGATATTAAGTTGCGAATTTAGAGCTACAGTCAGTGTCTTTGCGCAGAAAACCTGTTCTTCTGTAGAGTTTGCACGGGAGAAGAAAGTTATCTTCGAAAAGTGGTGCCTAGCTAGGAAGGTTGTAAGTTTTTAGTAATTGCAAGAGATTGTCTTGCTGGAGGAGTTTAAAAATTTAGTTCATCTGAATGAACAAAAAGTAAACTCACTCTCAGAAGCCGCAGTTGTAGCCAATGAGTTTGTGCTTACTCACAAGATGGTATTTCTCTCCACACGTCAGATTAAACGCCAGGGTTTTAATGAGCAGACAGATAGAGAAATGCTTCATGTTTTTCTTCGGAAAAGCCAGAAGAAGATCGTAAGTCTATGACAAAATGTTCTGATCACAAGTGTGTCAGTTTTTGCTGTCTGGATTCGGGTCACCTGATATCCAACTGTAAAGCATGGAAACAGAAGACCACTGCAGAAAAATCCAAGAGTGTATTTTTGCTCAGTCGATGTCTGTCTCTGAGTGCTCATTCCCTCAGTTTAAGAGTTCTGGTTATGAACCATTTCTCCTAACTGGCCCTGTGTCTCTTATGGCTGACTCACCTGGCCAACCCTTATCAATTCTGAGAGGTACTGGTGCTGCACAGTCATTCATTTTAGCTGATGCCTTACCGTTTTCTCCAGAAACCTACTCCGGTGTGGATGTGCTGGTCCGTGGTATCGAGTTAGGCTGTGTTAATGTACCATTGCATACTGTCTACCTTAAATCTGATCTAGTTACAGGTCCAACTCACCTTGGAGTGTGAATAAAACTTCCTGTGGAGGGTGTGAGTTTAATTCTTGAGAATGAATTAGCTGGTGGTAAAGTTTTTCTCCATCCTATTGTTGTGGATAAGCCTGACACTTTGGAACACTCCGATGTCGGTCTATTTCCCAGCTGCTTTTTCTGCCTGCGCAGTCACTTGAGCACAGGCCCGGAAATGGGATGACATTGTGAATCTTTCTGATTCGTTTCTGAACCCTGTGACAGACTCTGTGGAATGAAAACTTTCTGTTAAACCTGAATTACTCCCTTCTGAAACCACTGAGTTGTGCTTAGCAGAGAAACCTTTGAAAATTGGCAAAGAACATTTAACTGCTGTTCAAAAGTCTGATGTGTCCTTAGCAACCTGTATCGACACTGCTGTTAACCTAGAGAAAGCTCCTAAAGCTCAGGTAGCCTTTTTCTGGGACGATGATGTTCTCATGCATCGCTGGAAACCGCATGTGAATGGGGATGCATTAGCAATCGATCAGCTTGTTTTGCCTTCTGCTTATCATCCTTAGGTTCTGAAGCTGGCCCATAAACATCCTCTCGCTGGTCACCTAGGGGACACCAAAATGTACAAACGCATCTTAAAGTACTCTTCTGGCCTGGGTTAAAGACTAGTGTAGTGAACTACTGCCATGCTTGTCATGCTTGCCAAATTACAGGTAAGCTAAATCAAACTGTTCCCACTGCTCCTCTTCATCCAATACCTGTAATGAGAGAGCCGTTTGAACAGTTGATTATGGACTTTGTTGGACCCTTACCCAAGTCAAAATCTGGACATCAGTATATTTTGAAGTTAATGTGTACAGCAGCTACTGGATTTCCGGGGGCTATTCCATTGCGCTCCCTAAAAACAAATTTCATAGTGAAGGAGGTAATTAAATTCTGTTCTATGTTTGGGTAACCTTAAGTAATTCAGATGGATCAGGGCTCCAACTTCACTTCAGATGTCTAGTGCATACCACCCAGAATGTCATGGTGCATTTGAATGCTTTCACCAAACCCTCAAGTCAATGCTCCGTACTTACTGTGTCAGTACTGGCAAAGACTGGGTTGAAGGTTTACCACTGCTACTCTTACCATTGCTATTCGAGAAACTGTCCAGGAATTGTTAGGATTCAGCCCTAACAACTTGTGTTTGGTCACACAGTTCGTGGCCCATTGAAACATTGTTAAGTAAACAATTAGTTTCTAAAACCCCTTCAGCAGTGAATGTCTTGGACTATGTGAACACTTTTCATGAATGGTTGCACAATGCTTGTAATGTGGCTAAAGCTCACCTTACTTGTGCCCAGTCCAAGATAAAGTCTTGGTTCAACAGAAAAAGTGTGAAATGCTGTTTTCAGCCTGGTGACCTTGTACTAGTTTTACTCTCTATTCCTGGCTCAGTTTTGCATGCTAAGTTTGCTGGCCCCTACACCGTTGAGGAAGTTTGAGTGAGACAGATTACGTAATTGCTACCCCAGACCGTAGGAGAAAGAGTAGGGTATGCAACATTAATATGTTGAAGTCTTATGTAGTGAAAAATGTATCCTATCCCTGGTAATATACTTTCTAAACCTACTGCTGTGCTGCCTGCTGTTGTTTACTCTCCTCTAGAGGATGATCTAGTTGTAAGCGAAGACCAATTGTCCTGTGTACGTCCCAAATGTCCCCACTGTGTTGAGTATCCTAGATGCTTATCTTGCTCACTTGCCTAAGTACCAGGGCGTGTCTGTTACTGAATTGATAAGTAAGTATCCCACGTTGTTCTCTGATGTCCCTAGTCAAACTACAGTAATCACCCATGATATAGGTGTAGGCGATTGCCTCCCAATTAAACAGCATCCCTACCGTGTAAACCCTCAGAAACGTAAAGTGATGAGAAATGAGGTTGAGTATCTTTTGAAACATGGTCTAGCTACACCTAGCCATAGTCCCGGAGCTCACCTTGTTTATTAGTGCCTAAACCTGACTCATCCTTCTGTTTTGGACTGATTACCGTAAAGCGAATAGCGTCACTAGATCAGACGCCTTTCCTTTGGAGTTGGTTCTGATCGCTTCGTCACTAAACTAGACCTGCTCAAGGGATATTGGCAAGTGCCTTTAACCACTCGTGCATCTGAGATTTCTGCCTTTGTCACCCTTAACAACTTCCTCCAGTATTCTGTGATGGCCTTTGGTATGCGGAATGCACCTGCCACCTTTAAAAGGTTAATGCAGCAAGTGTTGTCTGGGATTTCAGACTGTGAAGCCTACTTAGACGATGTTGTGATTTACTGACATACTTGGGAAGAGCATCTAAGTAGTCTAGAACAAGTTTTTAGCAAACAAGCTAATGCTTCGTTGACATTAAACTTGTTGAAATGTGAATTTGCAAAGGCTGTAGTTACTTACCTTGGCAAAAAAGGTGGGCCAAGGCCAAGTGAAACCTGAGGAAGAAAAAGTTGCCGAAATTCTTAACTTTCCTACTTCTAATAACAACAGAGAGCTATGCCGCTTTCTCGGTATGGCAAGGTATTATAGGAGTTTTTGTACGCATTTTGCTGCCATAGTTGCTCCTTTAACAGATCTTCTCAGCACTACTAAGAAGTTCCTGTGGACTCCTGAGTGTGTCTGTGCATTTAACGCTGCTAAAGACCTGTTGTGCAATACTCCTATCCTCTCCGCTCCTAACTTTGCCCTGCCATTCAAATTGCAGGTGGACGCAAGTTCCTCGGGTGCAGGGGCTGTACTGAGACAGGAGGATGTATATGTTGTAGAACACCCTGTATGTTATTTTTCTAAAAAGTTCTCAAGATGTCAACTTTCAAAGTAACATTCCAAGTTCAAATGTTTTTTCAGTATTCTGCACAAATCATACACTATATTGCCAAAAGTATTCGCTCATCTGCCTTTAGACGCGTATGAATTTAAGTGACATCCCATTCTTAATCCATAGGGTTTAATATGACGTCGGCCCACCCTTTGCAGCTATAACAGCTTCAACTCTTCTGGGAAGGCTTTCCACAAGGTTTAGGAGTGTGTTTATGGGAATTTTTGACCATTCTTCCAGAAGCGCATTTGTGAGGTCAGACACTGATGTTGGATGAGAAGGCCTGGCTCGCAGTCTTTGCTCTAATTCATCCCAAAGGTGCTCTATCAGGTTGAGGTCAGGACTCTGTGCAGGCCAGTCAAGTTCTTCCACACCAAACTCGCTCATCCATGTCTTTATGGACCTTGCTTTGTGCACTGGTGCGCAGTCATGTTGGAACAGGAAGGGGCCATCCCCAAACTGTTCCCACTAAGTTGGGAGCATGGAATTGTCCAAAATCTCTTGGTATGCTGAAGCATTCAGAGTTCCTTTCACTGGAACTAAGGGGCCAAGCCCAGCTCCTGAAAAACAACCCCACACCATAATCCCCCCTCCACCAAACTTCACAGTTGGCACAATGCAGTCAGACAAGTACCGTTCTCCTGGCAACCGCCAAACCCAGACTCGTCCATCAGATTGCCAGATGGAGAAGCGTGATTCATCACTCCAGAGAACACGTCTCCACTGCTCTAGAGTCCAGTGGCGGCGTGCTTTACACCACTGCATCCGACGCTTTGCATTGCACTTGGTGATGTATGGCTTGGATGCAGCTGCTCGGCCATGGAAACCCATTCCATGAGGCTCTCTACACACTGTTCTTGAGCTAATCTGAAGGCCACATGAACTTTGGAGGTCTGTAGCGATTGACTCTGCAGAAAGTTGGCGACCTCTGCGAGCTATGCGCCTCAGCATCTGCTGACCCCGCTCTGTCATTTTACGTGGCCTACCACTTTGTGGCTGAGTTGCTGTCATTCCCAATCGCTTCCACTTTGTTATAATACCACTGACAGTTGACTGTGGAATATTTAGTAGCGAGGAAATTTCACGACTGGACTTGTTGCACAGGTGGCATCCTATCACAGCACCACGCTGGAATTCACTGAGCTCCTGAGAGCGGCCCATTCTTTCACAAATGTTTGTAGAAGCAGTCTGCATGCCTAGGTGCTTCATTTTATACACCTGTGGCCATGGAAGTGATTGGAACATCTGAATTCAATTATTTGGATGGGTGAGCGAATACTTTTGGCAATATAGTGTATATAACCTTTAGTCTCTCTTTAAACTGACCAAGTTTTTAAATTTCATAAAGCCCAAAATAACCTTTGTGAACTTTCTGAAGCTGTTTTAAATTTTAGGCCAGGCTTTGTCAATTCAGCATTCAAAGTTTGTCTTCACATAATTGTTCTATTTTTCCTGGTATGTAATTGGCTTAAACATCACTGTTTTATGCTGTGACACACATTCTAATATTGTGAGTTTAAGAAAAATCATTAGAATCAATCTGACTCTGCAGTATTCATCGCTTAGCTGTTGTCATTTCCTCTCTTAAAGGATTTCCTTGAGCACCAGTCAGGATGATGCAGTGTCTGCAGATTCTGTATGAACCAACTAAGAACGTCACAGCCAAGTTTAAGGTACTGTTAAAGAATATCTCGACAATCTGTTACACTTATAAAAAAACATAGTACAAAATAGTGTTCAGATTGCTATGACGTCATTACAGGTATAATGAAGTTTTGTCCTTCATTTCTGTCCTTTGGTTTAAAAGTGAGGCTCTTTTTGTTGATCATTGTGACAGATTTCCATAGCTGTGAGTCAGAGATAGTTTGTTCCTACTGATTAAGAGAAAACAAAGACACAGAAAGTAGAACATGCATGAGGTGCATGTTAATGAAACATTGTTTTTGTTTGTTTGACCGTAGCCTTCATCCTTAGCTGCCTGAACTGACAACTTGCTTTAAAATAGTCTGCCATAGCCAGCCTGTTGAATATCAGCATAAGTTCTTGTCCACATTGCAGCTTATTCTGGACACAAATCACCCACTAGAGAGGAAGAGACCATTTGACTGACATGGAAAGCAACCAACCACAGTTCCTTTTGTTTTTATGTGCCATTTAGGAACAAGTTTATAGCACAGCCTCTCATGCCTTATTGCTTAAGAAAACAAAGAAGAATATACAGTTATGCTCAAGAATATCTAGTTTGCTTGCCAATCAGTGCTTCAAACAAAACTCTTTGAAAGATTTGATGCCACAAACCTGCCAACATTTTTCATCCTAAGGAACAGTTATCCTATCAAATTGCCTTGTAAACCTTGCAGTTATAGTTATCTTTTGCCAGTGTTGTGTGCAATGTGCATCAGAGATCGAATCAAGATTATTTTCAGTCCGTGTTTCACTAAAACATATTCACTGATTTTACGTTGACAGGAGTTTCGTAAGAAGTCGAAAAATGAGAAGAGAGAACCTCTGGACGAGAGCCAGCAGTTCATTGTGAACCTCGCTAAGGATCTGAGACGAGTCTGTCAGGTATAGCCACAGATAAATGTCTAGTACACCATTAAAGGGGTCATGTCATGAGGAATCAAATTTTCCTTGATATTTTGACATATATGAGGTCTTTCTACTATAAAAACATACTGTAAATTTCAGAACTCAAAACTTAATTCCCAGTGCAATAAGGGTGCTTTCACTCTTGGTTCTATTGCTTGGACCAAACCTGAGTTAGTATTCTCCCCCTCCCGCTGCCCGTGCTGGTCTGTGTTCACATCATATTATTTGGGTCTGAATTGATGTCCGATTATGTCATCAACGTGAGTAAAAGCGGCAGCTGTTTACCACTGTAACTACTGAAGGTAACAACAATTTGAGAAGATGTCACTGTGTTAAGTATTAAAGTTTGTCTTTTTGGATTTACTACGAAAACGTGCCATGCACAGAACAACACTTGTGTTTGTCTCAAAGCAGGTATGAGAAATGCATTATACCACAATAATTGTGATCGCGAGCCTGCAAAGACGTGAATTATATGTCATCACAAGTGGTTCACTTCCACGATTTGGTACGATTGCGTTGATATCAGCAGCGAATCATACTAGAGTTTACATGAACCGTATGCCAGACCACCTTTTCAAGCGGACCCGGGTGCAGTTCGCAAAACGAGTTCGGAAAACAGTGTTCACATTTTCCAGACAAACCAAATTTGACGTCATTCAACCCCGGTTGTGCAGCAAAAGTTCTAGTGTGAAAGCACCCTAAAAGCATTTATTGAAACCAAGCTGCAAAAACGCCTTGTTCTCTACTCCCGCGACTACCCTATGTCATTAGGGGTACATTCATTCATGACCGCCCCTACTGCGGAAAAACATCAAACATTCAAACATTTGATTATTAATATCATAGAAATACCAGAAATACCACATATTTTGTGTGTGTGATAACATGTTTATGGGTAATGCATACTGAAAAATGAAATTATTCAAAGCTGTACTATATTTACAGCAGTTATTGTAGGCCCATATGAATTAGTTTGAATTTCATTCCATTTTAAATTCTACTTTATTCAATTCAAATCTGAATTACAATTCTGTGTCTTGTTTGCTACATCAATGAAAATTCAGTAATTGAATTGGAATTTCAAAGGCACTCTCTGTTCAACTCTGAATGGCACACAACCCTGACACATAACTGATGTTGATTATACAGTCATTTAGCTGTATGCTTATGAAAGTTGCATGCATGCTTCTTCTCTCATGGGTGGTGTAGAGGTCAGAGGTGTTGGAGCACATCTCCAGCAGTGAGGATGTTTGGCCCACGCTCACCTGCCGGTCCTTCATATTGGAGTGGGCCTCCATGCTGGAGAGCAAGGTGAGATACTAACTGTTATACCCCGTCCTAACCAGAGATGAAGTGTGGCATTTCGATAGTCAAGCAATTGATCTGTTCTCATGCTTCTCAAAGTGACAAAATCACAGCCAGTGGTGATACACTTTTTTTAGCAGCCTTGGTTCCAGATGCTTTTTTTAGCAGCTTTCCCCTTTCATTTGCTGTAGAGGAGTTTTCAGTGAAGAGTTCTTGAACCAAATCACTAGTTGCAATGAATCACAGCATCACAGCAAAGCAAAAAAGTGTCTAAAAGTCAGTAAAAAGACAAAGATGCAACTATTACACATCAAAAGGGCATTTCACTCTTGACATTGTTAACCTAGGGTCATTTTTAAACCTTTATCTTGTAGCACTTTTTTTTTAATTATTATTATTATTATTATTTTACTTTTTCAATAGTTTTTCAATTGTTTACTCTTAAAATAAGTGAAAAATATGCCAGATTACTTGGTGTTCGAACAGAGCTACAGTTTCACCAAATATTGTTCTAACAGAAGAGGCCAATGCAGACAGATGGCTGGCCAGAGAGAAGTGAGTGGAAGGATCAGGCTCTGACCAATGAGCTAGATATGGAGAGTGCAAAGAGAGTCATTCTCACCTGGACCAAAGACCTGAGGGCCCAACCAGAGGTTCACACACCTCAATGTTATATCTAGCCTTCTGTTTTTTAATAGTTGCATATCAGTTGCATTGAGTCAAATATATTTTGTGTGCTACATTGCAGTGTATTGGTGTAGAAAATAATTTCTTCTCCCTCCATGTTTAGCAAAGTGTCTGGCCTGGAGAGCAGGTGGTGGTGGTTTTGGATGACTTTGAGAATCACTGGAGAAGAGGCCGAATGGCCACACTGCAGTCAGCTCTGGAGCTGGTGTTCTGGACCCTACTCAACAAAGAACTAGACAAGGTGTAAGAGAGTAAAATATCTAGTAACTTAAAAGATGAATTCAGAGGACATTTTGCTCTATAGTAACGCCAAAACTGATTTATATGTTTCGATTTATGTGTGTTTAGGAGAACATTCCCCAAAAGTGGTTAATGTGGAAACAGAGGATCCAAAACATAGGTTAGATCTTCTATTTGGTGTCCTAAATATCCTTAGAAAATTTGGAATTAAAATTACAATAAATTCACTATAATGAATGTAAGTGTATTTGGAAATAAAATTCACTATAAATTCACTATAATGAATCGAAGAGAATTTGGAAATTAAATTTATTGTAATGAATTGACTGTAGTGAATTTATAGTGAATTTAATTTCCATTAACTCCATTAATTAAAGAGAATTTGGAAATTAAATTCACAATAAATTCACTATAATGAATCTGAGAAAATTTGGAAATTAAATTAAATATAATGAATCTAAGAGAATTTGGAAATTAAATTCACTATAAATTCACTATATTGAATTTATAGCGAATTTTATTTTCAAATTTTCTTAGATTGTTTAAATTTAATTTGTAGTGAGTTTAATTTCCAAATTCTCTTAAATTCTTTATAGTGAATTTATAGTGAATTGCATTTCCAAATTTTCTTGGATATGAATTTCACTATAAATTCACTATAACAAATCTAATAGAATTTGGAATGAAATTCACCAAAATTAATCTGAGAATTCGGAAATTAAACTCAGTACAAATTCACTGTAAATTCACTGTAATGAATCCAATAGAATTTGGAAATTAAATTAATTAATTTTATGTAATGTATCTAAAATAATTTGGAAATTAAATTCACTATAAATGCACTATAATGAATCCAAGAGAATTTGGAAGCTAAATTAATAATAATTTCACTATAATGAATCTAAGACAATTTGGAAATGAAATTCACTATAAATTCACAATAATGAATCCAATAGAATTTGGAATTAAATTTACAATAAATTCACTATAATGTTTCTAAAAGAATTTGGAAATGAAACTCATTATAAATTCACTCCAATGAATCCAAGAGAATTTGGAAATTAAATTCACTACATATTCACTAGAATGAATCTAAGAGAATATGGATATAAAATGTATTGTAAGCGATTTATTTATATATACGTTTTCATGTAGGTGCCACCCCATATATTCCTCACACAGGTGAGTCACCTGCCTTTCCTCTGACCATCTGTATAGATATTCCAGACAGATTTAAAGTAATAAAGTAAATTGAAGTAAATCGTACTATGAACTTGAGTTAACTATGTTTTTCTTTTATTTAGTATGGGACTGGATCTGTGATGCCGGAGGTAAGATGTTGACTGTTCCAAAACCTAATGAGCTGCCTTGTTGTCTACTGCATACATAAGCAGCTGTCTGCTAATGTTGTCTACTAATGCTCCATTACATTATTCCTTGGCCAGTTTTGTCTCTTTCTTTTTTTTAAATAGTTTTCATCAGGTAAGTGTCTAGAAACATTGCATGTTCTTGAGCAGGAGTTTCCATGTAGTTCATGTGTGCTATAATAAGTGGTGATCCAGCGCTTGAGTTTGTTATTTTGAATGTTATGATGAGTGCTCATTGCGGCTGTTATACTGTAAGTGACACTGAATGATAGGTGACAGCGGAAATGTTATAAGCTAACTACGCAATATCTTAATAAACATTCTGTAAGTATACATAGCACACAAAAATATTTGGTAAATAGTTTTAATTAGATTGAACTTTGTTTTATAGATAATTTTCAGTATTGAATGAAATTTAAGCTTATTTGAGGAATTGTGACTGACGTTTCTCGATTTGTCCGCCACCTTGTATGGATTTTTCTCCGAGTTCATCAAGAAAACACATTCTGGGATTGCCTTCTCTACAAAGTAAACATGCAATGCTGTCATAGATTTTGGCTAAAAGAAGTTATCTTAGAAGTTTTGCAACAGATTTTGGATTAGGAGTATGGCTATGATGCCTTAAAATGCTGCCTATGTAGGCAGCTCACTAGGTTTTGGAACAAAGCCATTATTATGATGTACTTATAAGAACAGTTATTGTGAAATAATGTATAGTTTATCACATTAATCACAGATTTCTCATTAGTCACAACCTTCCATTCGTTCCATTATAGTGGAGGTGACCCTTGACCTGGACACTGCCAACCCTGACCTGCTGATCTCTGAGGACGAGAAGCGAATGCGGTGTGGTTTTGAGCGCAAAGACGTGCCCAACTACCACCAGCGTTTCGACGGCTGGTGGTGCGCAGTTGGAACTGAAGGCTTCAGCAATGGCCGGCACTACTGGGAAGTCGACGTTGGAGAAATGGACTGGCGAATCGGTATGGCCAAAGAGTCAGCCTTACGTAAGGGCTTCAAGTCCCTCAACACTGCCACTGGCTATCTAACCCTGCGTTTGGAGCGTGGTACGGAGCTGAAGGCCCTCACTGTGCCGTTCACTGCCCTTCCTGCCACCTCCATTCCCCGTAAAGTTGGCATTTACCTGGACATCGACAAGGGCCAGCTGTCCTTTTACAATGTGGAGAGCCGCTCCCACATCTACACCTACAACGAAACATTTGACGAGAAGCTCTTCCCAATCTTCGGAACAGTGGAGATCATGAAAGACCTGGTGATTAGGTTGCCCAGAAACAGGAGCCACTGCATGTGTCCCAGCATGTGCTTGTGGGGTTGAGACCCTTAACTGATCCGAGCCTAGTGCTTAATCTCTAGACCAGTGGTTCTCAGTTGGTGGGTCGAGATCCAAAAATGGGTTGCAGGGCTGTTTGGACTGGACAGCAAGGACAAAACAATGCATGAACAGGTTGTGTGACATGCCCTCATCCTTGAAAACCATAAACAAAACTACACAAGGCAAAAGAAAATAAGTTACTTTCCCAGTCAGCTTGTGTCATGTTATTGATTTTGAATATTGTTGGGCCTATGCAGTTCTTGGTAATATTCATAAAATTCACTGTTTTATTTTAATGACATTTGTATTTACTTTTGTATGATGAATAATTTTGGTACTGTGTTGGGTGGCTTCATGATGTCCAATTTCTGGGTTCTAAAGCAAAAGCAGTTGAGAACCACTGGCCTAGACCTCTCATTAGCATTAGATAGATCACCGGGCCATGTTAGTTGGTCATATTTAAGTGACTGACAGTGATCAATATAGCAGTATAGACCAATAATTCCATCAGAGTAGTACTAGTGTACAATCTGTTTCAACTACTGCTTCTGTGGTACTTCTGAACATACTGCTGTCTGCACCTTATTACAATGTGTTCACCTGCCCTGTCTGCACTTTCACATTCATTTGACAAACTCAAATCATGACATGAAAATGCACTTAATAATAATAAAATTAATTAATCTCAGTGTGTTCACTTTTATTTTGTCTTTCAAATTTACACAAGTAACATAACTTAAAGGAATATTCCGGGTTCAGTACAAGTTGAGCTCAATCGACAGCATTTGTGGCATTATGTTGATTAGCTCAAAAATTAATTTTGACTCGTCCCTACTTTTCTTTAAAAAAAGCAAAAATCTGGGTTACAGTGAGGCACTTACAATGGAAGTGAATGGGGCCAAACTGTTATTGTTAATATACTCACTGTTTTAAAAGTATAGCCACAAGACGCAAACAGAATGCATGCTAGCATGATTTTAGTGTGATAAAATCTCTTACTAACCATATCTGTGCAAAGTTATAGCCAATTTTACAACTTTGTTGCCATGACGACTTAACACTGTAAACACTAAAACCCTGAAATTACTGTAAAAACAACGATTTTCAGCTCAGTTTTAACAGAAGAATGAATGTTAGTGCTTTTATAAAATTATAAGCTTCATATTTCTGCCTTTAAACCCTCCAAAATTGGCCCCATTCACTTCCATTGTAAGTGGCTCGCTGTAACCCATATTTTAGTTTGAGTTTTTTTGTTTTAAAAAAAAAAGGAGGGATGAGTCGAAATACATTTTTGTGGTAATCAGCATTATGCCACAAATGTTGTCGATTGCGCTTAACTTGTATTGAACCCGGAACATTCCTTTAAAAACACGTTTTCAGGTCTGATATCTGAACAGTGGCAATGGAGAAACAAAAGTATGTAGGAAGTAGTATTCAAAATAAATAAATTGAATAATTAGAATGAATGTAATCAGCAAATGGATGAGTATATCACGTTATATACATTTTTATCTAAATTTAATACAAATTATTTATACATTTTAAATAAATTTGTCATTCAAAGTGAAAAGGAAATAAGTACACATAAAACAAAATGCAAGAAAAATCAACATTAGTGTTAAAGGCTTAGTTAGGAAATTTCCATCTGAAATAAATGCGATTAAATTTGAAAATATTTGTTTATTAATAAAAAATTAAATTTACCATGCACGTTATACAAATTAAGGTGTTACGTAATAAGAGCACGGATGCAATGTTTTTTATACAGAAATGCTTTTTAAACCACTTATATATATATATATAAGTGGTTTAAAAAGCATTTCTGTATAAAAACAATTGCTAAAATAAACATTTTATTAATTAGAAAATGTCAAAAGGAGCGCAGTATATTTGCGTCACCGAACTTGTCCCATGACGTCACCAATGCGCGACTTTGTTGCTCTGAGCTGAATGAAAGTTGAGTGAGTGTTGAGATTGTTGATGTAGTTGTTATTATGAGTGCCATTCATCGAGCTCTAAAGAAACACTTCGGATTCGACACGTTTCGGACACAGCAGCAGGAGGATGTCGTGAAAGCAGTGCTGGAGGGTGAGAACGACACTTTTGAAAAGGTTTATTATGATAGAATTGTCAGGAGTTAGCTGAGTGCGAGCTCAACTGATGGCTACATCAGTCAGTTTCATATTCCGTGACGTTGTCAAATGTTTAATGTGAACACTAACAGTGCAGTAGGCTCTTTATTTATCAGTAGTTTATATATGTTGTCCTACGTGTAGTGGTGCATTAATTGTGTGTTTGTGTTGACAGGTGACAGGGATGTGTTTGTGTGCATGCCCACTGGTGCAGGGAAGTCTCTGTGCTATCAGCTCCCTGCAGTTCTTTCCAATGGCATCACACTGGTCATTTCTCCACTGATCGCTCTCATCCAGGTGAGTGACACCCACAGTATGTATCCCACACCTGTTACATAATGTTAAAAACTGATGTCATCGAGATCCGATAGCCTTCACTGAGGAGTGAAAAAGATGCAACATTATGCTTTTCCTTTGAATTTAGTGAATTTGTCATCACATTCAGTTTGTTTGTACTTCTCCAGGATCAAGTGGAGCACCTCAAAGCTCTGAATGTTCCAGCGCGTTCCATAAACTCCAAACTCCCCATCGCTGAGCGCCGTCAGATCCTGGCAGACCTGGAGAGCGAGAGTCCTCGACTCAAACTGCTCTACATCACTCCTGAGATGGTGGCGTCTCCGTCGTTTCAGCCCTGCCTGAACTCGCTGTCTTCTCGAGGCCTCTTGGCGTATCTGGCGGTGGATGAAGCTCACTGTGTGTCTCAGTGGGGTCATGACTTCAGACCCGATTATCTGAAGCTTGGCGAGCTCCGCTCTCGTCTGCAGGGCGTTCCCTGCGTCGCGTTAACCGCAACGGCACCCAAAAGGGTTCAGGAAGACATCGGACGCTCGCTGAAACTGAGATCACCACTCGTCTTCGCCATGCCCGTTTTCCGTAAAAATTTGAGTTATGACGTGATCTTCCGTGATCTGTTGCCTGATCCTTATGTCCACTTGCTTGCGTTTGCTAAAGAGGCACTGGGAGGAACTACGGCTGAAAAGGTCAGTCTGTTGTTAAATGGATAACTTCCCCAAAAATGTGTCATTATTTACTTGTCATCATGTTGTTCCAAACCCTTGTGAAGTTGTCCAAGCTGCACTTTTCCACACACTAAAAGTGAATGGGGACTGATGCTATTCAGCTCTATAAGTTGATTTAGGGTTTGCATACATTCAAATATGGCATGTCAGGATTTTGCCCCCTTAATGACAAGTCATACAAGATCCATTGACATTTGATGATTTTGACGTCAAACCTGGGAAGAAGGCACGTTTTGACGCACCATATTTGAATGTTCTTACAAATACAAATGAGATTTGAGAGCTAAGGGGAAGTCAAGTCATTTTTATTTGTATAGCGCCTTTCACAACACACATCGTTTCAAAGCAGCTTTACAGGAAATCATGCATTAACAGAAAACTAAACTGTAATATCTATAAAGTCTTAGAGTCATCATTGTGTAGTTTGATAAAATACGATTGTGAATTGTGTTTAAAAATAAGTAATACAATAATAATTGTATTTATAATCCCAATGACCATGCCGAAGGCGACTGTGGCAAGGAACACAAAACTCCAAAAGATGTTGGTTAATGGAGAAAAATGACCTTGGGAGAAACCAGACTCACAGTGGGGGGCAGTTTCCCTCTGGCTAAACAACATGAATATAATGCAAATATTACTTATGTATAGTGCAAGTCATGGTTTAAAATTATTAAACTAAGTGTTAAGGGTCAGTGTTTAAAACAAAGATTTTGTAAGAACTGTAAGATTAATGAATAATGTCTTTGAAGTTCATCCTGGATTAACTGCAGAAGTTCACATAGATACAATTGTCCTTGTTAGTTGGCTGATGAAGGGTTTTGTTGGCAATTAATTGATAGTCTATGTATTCCATTTCAAGAGTGTATTCCATCATTAGACCGAGGTGATGCAGGCAGAGATCACTTAGGTGCATCGCAGTTCAACCTGGCCGGTAATTTTGGTGAGGTCTATCCTAAATCCAAGGTTCAGGCAGTGGCATATGAAGTATCCCATGTTTTATGGTTGAAGTTGGCATCGGTTCATCCTCTGAAGTCCATCTTAATAGACTGAAGTGATGTTTGGCTGGCACCGGCTGCATTTAGTCATCATCACTCAGCGACATGTAGCAGTGGAGTCCAACACCAAGCAGGAATGGAGCTGGATCCAGCCGGTTCTGGTGACCTCAGGATAGGAGTCCCGAGGTTGAGACAGGGAAACAAATAGAATAATATTAGCATAGATGCCATTAAATTTATTGCAGATTTATAGATCACGATCAATGTTTCTGGTTCCAACAGACCTAACTAAAGCATCCTAATTGTGAGTTGAAGGATAAATTAGGTGTATGCCTGGCTAAATAGATGAGTCTTTAGTCTAGACTTAAACTGAGTGAGAGTGTCTGCATCCCAAGCATTGTTACAGAGACTATTCAGTAGTTAAGAACCAAATATGAAAAGGATCTACCTCATTTTGTGGATTTTGATATTCTAGGAACTATTAACAGGCCAGAATTTTGCGATCGTAATGAACGTGATGGAATATAGCATGGTAGAAGGTCGCTTAAGTACTGCGGGGCTAGACCATTCAAAGCTTTGTATGTCGTTAACAGAATTTTAAAATGAATACAAAATTTAACAGATAGCCAATGTAATGTCAATAAAATGGGGCTAATATGATCATATATCTTGGTTCTAGTCAGCACTCTGGCTGCTGAATTTTGAACCAATTGAAGTTTATTTAATGAACTTGCAGGAGATCCTCCCAGTAATGCATTACAATAATCTAGTCTTGAGGTCATGAACACATGAATTAGTTTTTCAGCATCAGCAACAGAGAGCATGTGTCGTAATTTTGCAATATTTCTTAGGTGGAAGAATGCTGTTCTACAAATATTGGTCATTTTATTTTCAAAGGACAAGATTGGTATCAAATATAACACTTAAGTTCTTCGCTGTTGAAGTTGATGTAACAGTACATCCATCGAGAGTCAAATTATATTTTAGCTGCTTATTTTTAGAGGTTTTTGGTCCAATAATTAGTACCTCTGTTTTGTCAGAATTGAGTAGAAAGAAATTTCTGGCCATCCAATCTTTTATTTCATTGATACACTCTGCTAACTTGGAGAATTGTGAAATCTCATCAGGTTTTGAAGAAATATTAAGTTGGGTATCGTCGGCATAACAGTAGAAACTTATTCCATAATTCCTGATAATATCTCCCAGGGGAAGCATATACAAGGAGAAAAGCAGAGGCTCTAAAACTGATCCCTGTGGCACTCCATACTTTTTTTTTATTTGACAATTCCTCGTTTACACATACAAAGTGTTAGTGGTCTGATAAATAGGACCTAAACCATGCTAATGCAAGTCCACTAATGCCAACATAATTCTCTAGCCTATTCAAGAGAATGTTGTGATCTATCATGTCAAATGCTGCACTAAGATCTAAAAGCACTAGAAGAGAAATGCAGCCACGATCAGATGATAAGAGCAAGTCATTTGTAACTCTGATAAGTGCAGTCTCTGTACTGTGATGAGACCTAAATCCTGACTGAAATTGTTCATATATACTATTTCTCTGTAGATATGAACATAGTTGGGAGGGCACTACCTTTTCTAGTATTTTCGACATAAATGGGAGATTTGAAATTGGTCTGTAATTAGCCAATTCTCCAGGATCAAGCTGTGGCTTCTTAATAAGCGGTTTGATAACTGCCATTTTAAAGTTTCTTGGGACATGTCCTAAGGATAGCGAGGAGTTAATAATATTAAAAAGAGGTTCTGAGATTACAGGGAATACCTCTTTTAAGAGCTTAGTTGGTATTGTATCTAACATACATGTTGTGGCTTTTGATGTTTTGATAAGTTTTGTTAGCTCTTCATGACCTATGACAGCGAAGGATTGAAGTTGCACGTGAGGAAAAATTATGAGGCACTGTTTTCTGAGGTACTGTGACAGACGATTGCATAATTCCAATTTTATTTATGATGATTTCAATTTTATCAGTAAAGAAATTCATGAAGTCATTACTCTTGTGCTGTAACGGAATATCTGGTTCTGTTGAGGCTTTATTCCTAACCAATTTAGCCACAGCACTGAATAAACACCTAGGATTGTTGTGGTTATTTTCTATGAGTTTATTAAAATATGCTGACCTGGCAGCTTTTATTGCCTGTCTGTAGCTACAGACACTATCATTCCATGCACCGCGAAATACCTCTAATTTTGTATTCTTCCACTTGCGCTCCATTTTCTGAGCTGCTCTCTTGAGAGCATGAGTGTGATCATTGTACCATGGTGCAAGGCTTTTTTCTTTAGTTTTCTTTAATCGAAGAGGGGCGACACTATCAAGAGTGCAAGAGAAGACTGTATTTATATTTTCTGTTATTTCATCAAGTTCTTCTAGACTTTGGGGCTTACTGAGTGTAGGAGATAGATCTGGAAGATCATTAGTGAAGCTATCTTTAGTGGTCAAAAGAATAAATCTACCTGAATGATAGTGTGGTGTAGATTAAGTAACATTAGCTGATCGCAGCAAACAAGAGACGAGGAAATGATCTGAGATGTCATCGCTCTGCGGCAGAATTTCTATGGTATCAACATCAGCTCCATATGACAGAATTAAATCTAGTGTATGATTATGCCGATGAGTTGGTCCTGGAAGAATTTCAGTGAACAATGATTACAATTTTGGTCTGTTCCTCACACATGGTTATCGAATGGTTTCAGAAGACTTGGAATATAATTAATAAAAATCATATTGACTACTTTTATGGTGACTTTTTGTCACTTTGACTTCGGAAAGCAGCAGTCTGGATATTCTGCAAAACTCCTTTGACAGAATTTTCAATATCAGGTGAACTATTCTTTTAAAGGAATGTTCCGGGAGCAATACAAGCTCAATTGCCAACATTTGCGGCATAATGCTGAATACCACAATAAGTAATATAGAATAAAATATAAATAATTATAATAAAAATAATAATAATTAAGAAAAAATATTATAAAAATAATATAGAATAATATGTAAATAATTATAATAAAATGATAAATGTTAAAAAAGTATATACAAATATAAATAATTATTATAATAATGATAATTAATATTTTTGTTGTATTCTGAATACCACAAAAAATTATATAGAATAATATATAAATAATTATAATAACATTTTAATAAATATTATAAAAATAGTATAATATAATTATTATAAAAGAGTAATAAATATTAAAAAAAAATATTTTGTGGTACTCAGCATAATACTGAATACTACAAAAACAATATAGAATAATATATAAATAATTGTAATAAAATAATAATAATAAATAATAAATATTATAAAAATTATAATTATATAAATAATTATAAAATAATATGATAAACATATTTTTTGTGCTAATCAGTATAAAGCTGAATACCACAAAAAATAAAATAGAATAATATATAAGTATTATAAAATAATAAATGTTATAAAAATTATATTAAAAATATATAAATAATCATTATTAAAAAAAATATATATTTGTTTTCGTATTCAGCAGCATAATGCTGAATACCACAAAAATAATATAGAAAAATATATAAATAATTACAATAAAATAATAATAAATGTTATAGAAATAATATAGAAATAATTATTATAAAAATAATAATAAATATTATAAAAAATGTATGACAATTAATCGTCAGCCAAATGTCATAATCGTGAAAGTCCTATAATATATAAATAATAATAATAATATAGTATAATATATAAATAATTATAATAATATAGTATAATATATAAATAATTATAATAAAGAAATAATAATAAATAATAAATGTTATAAAATAATATATAAATAATTGTAATAATAATAATTAATATAAGTAATTATTATAAAATAATAATACATATTATAAAAATTATCACTCGTTTAAAGGGATTTACAATAGAAGTAAATGGGGCCATTCCAAAAACGTTACAATACACACTGTCAGGAGTAACCATGTTAACATGATGTTAGTGTGTTAAAATCAGGTATTTAATGGAGATACAGCGACAACAAAGTTGTAATACTGGATATAACGTTACACAGATAAAGTTAGTAAGTGAATTTATCTCCCTAAAATCATGTTAACACGTAACATGTACATCTTGTGGAATCATGCTATATTTGAGGGTTTATGGATTGGCCCCATTCACTTTCAGCCTTAATGAAACTCTGTTTTCTGCTTCTTTTTTAATTTTTTTTTTATAAACAAACAAGTGGCGAGTCAAATGTTATCTGTGGTATTCAACATTATGCTACAAATGCTGTCGATTGAGCTTAACTTGTATTGAACCTGGAAAAGTCCTGATTATATTGCATGAATATGTAATTCTAGATGATGTAATGTCAAATATCCATGTTTGATTTGCAGGGATGTGGGATTGTTTACTGTCGAACCAGAGAGGGTTGTGAAGAAGTGGCACATAAATTGACTAAATTAGGAATTGCGTCCAAGCCCTACCATGCAGGTGATTCTGTCTCTGCCACCATTCCAGACTTTCGGATGTTTGTTTGTAATGTTACTGTGCATATCTGCATGGCAAAGATCATTGTGGATTGTGTGTTGTGTCTCTGTAGGTCTAAAGGTGGGCGATCGCACAGAGAGTCAGGCTGATTGGATGGCTGATAAAGTGCCTGTTATTGTGGCCACCATCAGTTTTGGTATGGGAGTGGACAAGGCCAATGTCAGGTGAGTCACACATCGCTGGTGTATATTACCTGTACACGGGGTCCACTCGTCAAACACCAAATGTGTGTTAAAATGGGCTTTGCCTTGTAAATAAAAACACCATTTGGCCTGTATGTTTAAAAGAACTACAACTTAATTGAACTTTAGAAATGATCTTCTGATCCTCGCTGATGAAACAAGCAAGCAAATGATTCGAATCAAAGACACACTTAGCTGTTTCTTCAACTCTGGGTACTTGTGCACTGTGGAGTTCTAGAAAGTCAAGTCTTGTTAAAACATTTTTCACATTCTCAATTTCTTTTTTAAATTAGTCTACTAACAACGTCCAGGAGATTTTTCCCTTTTTTGTCTGAAAGTCATGAAAATTCCCACCACAGTGTCATTTCCAGCACATCTCAAATTCTGTATTGTGTTTTATATGCGTTATGACTCCCCTCAATCCGGGTGGCGGAGGATGAATCTCAGTTGCCTCCGCGTCTGCGACCGTCAATCCGCGCATCTTATCACGTGGCTTGTAGAGCGCTTTACCGTGGAGACGTAGCGCGTGTGGAGGCTTCACGCTATTCTCCGCGGCATCCATGCACAGCTCACCATACGCCCCACCGAGAGCGAGAACCACATTATAGCGACCACGAGGAGGTTACCCCATGTGACTCTACCCTCCCTAGCAACCGGGCCAATTTGGTTGCTTAGGAGACCTGACTGGAGTCACTCAGCACACCCTGGATTTGAACTCACGACTCCAGGGGTGGTAGTCAGCGTCTTTACTCGCTGAGCTACCCAGACCTTGAAGGGATACTCTTAAAGCCTTCTTCCTCAGTGGAAAATGTACAATCATATGTTGGAAATAGGGGTGGGGGGTATACCGGTAGACACAATAAACCGGTAGAAATTTGACGACCACTATACATTTTGATTATCGTCTTTATCGCAGTTACACAAAATCGCCACTACGTGGCAAGATATGTGCACAGCATTCTATTCGCGTGACGTACAGTGTGCACATTCTGTCTGAGAAATAAAGAGGGAAGGTGGAGCGGCTGCTAGTTCCTTTAAATCCCTTTGAACAAGAAGATGAGGAGATTGTGAAGCAAAAATGGTGCGTCCTCTGTTGTGTGGAACCGGTTTGGCTTTAGAAAAAGCGATGCAGAGCGCACAAGTCTAGCAGGTTTCCCGTTTGTGCTTCAGAGACAGGAGAGCGCAGAGCGGGATCACTCGCCTACTTAAACCAGTTTCTCTCACAGAGAGATCACAGCACAAACCTTAAAGCGCTATGGGGGATGTCAAACATCTCAAATGGTTAGACAGCCCGACATTCTAACCTCAGACAAGGAAAACAATGTGTCACGTGACAACAAATTTGTGTCATGCAGCTTTTTTAAATTACACATCATCACCTACAAATTCTGTTATAATGATGTTAGATATTCAGAAACAAACCGGCCATGTTTGCCTTCAGATATACATTTATACTCTGTAGAGATGACTTAAATCATTAAGAGCCTAATGAAGTGTTTATTTAGATTTTGCTCATATAAAATAGTTTTTTCTTCAGAACTCCACGTGGCAACACAAATTGAAAATAGTCATCACAGTAAGCCACCAGAATCAAAATATTAAAAACAAAATCACGTCTCTTCAAATTTTTGTGAAAGTGCTCATCTCATAAATGAGGCAATGACCTGCAATTTTCTGTCACCAATAGGCAAGGAAAAACTTGCTATAAAATGTTCATTGTTATAGTGACAAAAAATATATTGTTTTGTGGCTGGTAAATTGTCTCAATTCACCCGCTATTGGCCAGTGTGGCAAAAGTTAATTTGGGATGTTCTCTGTAGCTATGATAAAATACTTTCTACATGTGAGATATATCTATGTTAAAAGTACATCTCTAATGTGTGTTTATGTCTATGATATACTGGGCCATATTTTAAGCACATAAGCGTTAAGCGCAGTGGAATGCCTTAACTCATAAACGCAAAGTCAATGGGCATGGCCATGAAGTGTTGGTATTTTCGTGCAAGCATGCGCTAAGTCTAGGTGCAAGTGGGTTTGGCGCTAAACAGGTCAATGGAGGTTCTTCTCTGGCACCGTCTCCATCCTATTATACAGTCCATTCCCTGTCAAGCACCAGCGATATAAACAAATTTTATAGCTGGCGCACAGCCACCCTGACATTATCCTATAGGATGTCTTGATAAACTTGGGAATTCATTTTTCCCCCGATGATGGCAAGCGGTCCAGGCCCTGCAGCAGCAAAGCAGCCAAAAATCATGATGCTCCCTTCACCGTACATCACCGTTGGGATGATGTTTTCATGTTGGTATGTGGTGCCCTTTTTAAATCATGCATAATGCTGTGTGTTCTTCTCAAACAATTCAACCTTAATTTCACCAGTCCACAAAACATTTTCCCAGTAGCATTGCGGAGTGACAAGGTGGTCTTTGGAAAACTTCAGGCATGCAGTAATGTTTCTGTTGGAAAGCAGCTTTATGCAAATCAACGATTCTTGATCGTAGGTCTTCTAAGATCTCTTTTTTTGCAAGGCATGGTTCATATCAGCAGATGCTTCTTGTGAGTAGCAAACTCAAAATGTTTGAGTGCTTTTTATAAGTCAAAGTAACTCTAACCCACACCTCCAGTATCGTTTCATTAATTGGATGTCAGGTTTGCAAACTCCTGACTCTAATTAGCTTTTGCTGACGTCATTAGGGGTTCACATACTTTTTCATCCATCATTGTGAATGTTTGAATGATGTATTCAGTTTGTACATTCAGTTGTGTGTTATTAGTTAAAACAGATTGTGTTTGTTCATTATTGTAAATTAGATGATGATCAAGCCAGATTTTAAGACAAATTTATACATAAATGCAGGTAATTCCAAAGGGTTCACATACTTTTCCTTGACACTGTATACACGATCAGCCACAACATTAATACCACCTGCCTAATATTGTGTAGGTCCCCCTCGTGCCGCCAAAACAGCGCCAACTCGCATCTCAGAATAGCATCCTGAGATGATATTCTTCTCACCGCAATTATACAGAGTGGTTATCTGAGTTACCGCAGACTTTCAGTTCGAACCAGTCTGGCCATTCTCTGTTGACCTCTCTTAGCAACAGGGCATTTCCGTCCACAGAACTGCCGCTCACTGGATACTTTTTGTTTTTGGCACCATTCTGAGTAAACTCTGGAGACTGTTGTGCATGAAAATCCCAGGAGATCAGCAGTTACAGAAATACTCAAACCAACCCATCTGGCACCAACTATCACCCATTTGATTATCTAATCAGCCAATCGTGTGGCAGAAGTGCATAAAATGATGCAGATACGGGTCAGGAGCTTCAGTTAATGTTCACATCAACCATCAGAATGGGGAAAAAAATGTGATCTCAGTTATTTGGACCGTGGCATGATTGGTGCCAGACGGGCTGGTTTGATTATTTCTGTAACTGCTGATCTCCTGGGATTTTCATGCACAACAGTCTCTAGAATTTTATATATATAATTTCTAGAATTTTATATATATAATTTTTTTTTTTTTTTTTTTATAAAAATAATTAAAAAATATAGTTTTGTGGCTGATTTTCTCAATTCACGCACCATTGGCCCTTGTGGCAAAAAGTTAATATTGGAACTTTTTTGTAGCTATGGTAAAATACTCTACCCTTCAAACAATTCTCTCTACATGTGAGATACATATCTATTTTAAATGTACATTTCTAACATGTGTGTATATGTATATGATATACTGTGTTTGAGTCATGTATAGATTTCTGGTAAGAGTGTATGTTTTCAGGTTTGTAGTTCACTGGAATGTAGCGAAGTCATTGGCGAGTTATTATCAAGAGTCCGGGAGAGCTGGCCGTGATGGACTGCCTTCCTCCTGCAGGATTTACTACTCACCCAAAGACAGAGACCAACTCGGCTTCCTCATCCGCAAAGAGATCACACGCAAACAGGTTAGGAGCGCCATGAAATCTAGATTTCTTCATACTTTAAAGTTAAAGCTGAAATATGTGATTTCTTTACCACTGGTGGCACCAAACAGAATGGAAATATGTTTGTTTGATTGGCTCAACTTGTCCCGGCCCCGGACATAACAGCATTGGCTGAACCAATGGTGTGAGTTTGGGAGGGTGCTACCTGTTTGTCCCACCAATGGAAGATGGGGGGATTTTTTTGGAATCTATTTGAAAACAGATTATTCTTTTTGCAATTCTGCAGAAATGACTCAATTCAACTTTAAGAGCCAGTTACAGCCAGTTTACACTGGAAGCGACCAACGTTAAAATACATACATCAAGGGAACCTGGGTAGCTCAGTGGTAAAAGACGCTGGCTACCACCCCTGGAGTTCGCTAGTTCGAATCCCAGGGCGTGCTGCATGACTCCAGCCAGGTCTCCTAAGCAACCAAATTGGCCCGGTTGCTAGGGAGGGTAGATTCACATGGGGTAACCTCCTCATGGTCGCTATAATGTGGTTCGTTCTCGGTGGGGCGCCTGGTGAGTTGAGCGCGGATGCCGCGGTGGGTGGCGTGAATCCTCCACACACGCTATGTCTCCGTGGCAACACGCTCAACAAGCCATGTGATAAGATGCGCGGGTTGATGGTCTCAGACGCGGAGGCAACTGAGATTCATCCTCCTCCACCTGGATTGAGGCGAATCACTACACGACCATGAGGACTTATAAGCGCACTGGGAATTGGGCATTCCAAATTGGGTGAAAAAAATAAATAAAATACATAAATCAAAATCATAGTAAAAATTGACAAGATATTTATGTATAAAATAATTTTATTGTAGATGGACGGGGAAAGTAAAGTATCTGGAGTAACACTGCTGCGTGTCAAAAATCATCATGTGGCATCTGAAAGGCTTCCAGGGTAGACAGGGTGATGTGCCACTCGTTTCTAGTGTAGACACAGTGTTAGTAAAAGAGAACTGGCCTGTTGTTTGTAAGACACTTCTTATGTGCTATAGTTTGTCATTGTTTGTGTCTGATTTACTGTGTTTGAAAATGACACTTTAATTCAGGAAAAGCGGGGATCGGAAAAAGAGCAGGATAAAGCGCCCATCCTGGACTTTGAGGCCATGGTTGCTTTTTGTGAACAAGAAGGGTGAGTTCATACACAAGCTTATACACACTGGATTTAATGACTAATAAGCATTTATTAAAAATGAATAGACTAAACACAGACAAAACCTTCATCCTCCTGTTTCTAACTAGGCAAAATTCTAGGTCTGCAGTTGTGTAAGCAAACACCAGGGGGCAGGCTTTAGCACTGGTTTGTCAGAGTGCTTTATCTACAGCATAGTGCATTCTCACTCTTCATAATTAAGGGGGAGGGAGGCATGCTCCTCTAGAGAGGGCTTTCTCAGGCAGATATTTATGTCAACATATAAAAAGCTCTTCTGATTTGCTTCATCACTTTACTTGATGGGCTTCATGTAGGTGAGAGTGGAGTTAGCTGTACCACTTGAAACTTAAAGGGATAGTTCACTCAAAAATGAAAATTGTCTCATCATTTACTCAACCTCATGTCATCCCAAAAGTGTATGACTTTATTTCTTCTGCAGAACACAAATGAAGATTTTTAGCAGAATATTTCAGCTCTGTAGGTTCATACAATGCAAGTGAATGGGTACAGAAACTGTGACGCTCCAAAAGCAAGTCTGAAGACGTGGTTTAATCCATATCTTCAGAAGTCATATGATAGGTATGAGGGGGAGTAAATGATGAGAGAATTTTCAATTTGGGTGAATTTATATTAAGTACAAAGCCCTTTATTCAAGGAGAAAGGTGACAGATGTACAGTTTGTATCAAATATGGCCACAGAAATATGACTTCTCAGAAGTGACAGTGACACAACTTGTCCCACATTTGGGGCAGGATGTGTCATGTCATGGGGTATGTTGAGTCATTACGGAGTAAGCGAGTGATTTACTTCTACAAATAAAAAACAGGGCTATCAATCAATTTAAATTTGTAATCAAATTAATTACATAAAATGCTGATAAATTAATCAAATTAATCACATATATCAATATTTGGTAAAAAAAAAAATCTAATAATCAAAATAATTATATATTTAAATAATAGTTCAGATAATTAAAAGGCATTACATTATTGTGGCATATGAGTGAAGCATTGATTAGACAATACAAAACATGGCTTTATAAGTCAATATATATTGTTTGTTATTGAACATAATCCTATCATTCATCAATCTGTTCAAGGTTGAATGAAGAGATGTTCTCACGGGACGTGTTCTTGCATTCCGTCTGCTCTATAGAGCACCATAGTGCCCACCCACTTTTTCGCATTAATTTTTTCCATAGGGTTTTAATAAAATCCTACAAAATAGAGTTGTACGCCATGAACCAAACCAATCAGCTTCGAGGTGAATAAAACATTACAAACTTTGATTTGAACGAACAAAGTAGTTTAAATTGAACAAAAAAATGAAGGTATGAGTGTATGAAGACTGCCTCAATTGCGTCATTCACAGTGCATCTTAGGGAATGATCTGTCACTGCAGAGCTCTTGGCATGCTTGTTAGCCGTGATTCTCTGATTGGTGGGTCTGTCTTGAGAATCATGAGTTCTTCACCAGGAATTGTGCTAGTAAACACGATTTTTTTCAAACGAAGCCAGCACGGACCGATGGTTTCAGGAGAAGCACATTCCATCGCTTAAAGGGATAGTTCCTATTGTTTACTCACCCCCATGTTGTTGTGAAACTCTTGACTGACCGTCGTTATCCTGTGTGCATTCATGAGTCTGCGCACGAGCTTTAGAGCAACACTAGTTACGCTGAGGTGGGGTGTTCAAGCGAAAAGTCGTTTTGTTTCACTCCAACAGGACCACCAGCAATATTAACAACAGAAAACACATCATAGCTGCACACAAACCAGAGAGCAGAACTTACAAAACATGTCTGAAGATTTTGTAGTCGAAAAATACACACATTTCTATGTCCAGCCTTATGGGGCTGAAGGTTTCTCACCAAACTTACAGACAACTTACGGAACCTGAATGTTGCGCTCTGTTGTCGTTGGTCTATGGACACATGCATCAGACATACGCTTTTGGAGTATTTCA
The DNA here is from genome assembly GCF_019703515.2 of Myxocyprinus asiaticus. NCBI lineage: Eukaryota > Metazoa > Chordata > Actinopteri > Cypriniformes > Catostomidae > Myxocyprinus > Myxocyprinus asiaticus. Next base: position 42,525,499 of record NC_059357.1, read on the forward strand.
CTATTATTTTTGATGTCCCTAGCCATAAACGGCTTGTTTTTAGGAAGCTATGTGAAGTTAAATGTTGTTTTGAAAAAATATATCTCGAAACCCCTGTACTTTGCTCCATCCAGCTGTCTTTGATCAGCTGTCGGTTTGTTGTCCGTACAATTGGAGTTGCGCTGGCTGCCCCCTGCTTACTGTGAGTCGCAAAAACACGGAGGTGACACTTTAAGCTTAAATCGCTCCATTGATAGAAATAAAATCCTTACTGCAGAATTTAGGTACGGTCTGGGGGTTATTTTTTATATAATTAATCACAGTGAATTAAAGGATTAGTTCACCCAAAAATGAAAATTCAGTCATTGTTTACTCACCCGTGTTGTTATAACCCTATATGACTTTCTTTCTTTTTCTTAACACAAAGGGAGAAATTGTGAAAAAATGTTGTGCTCAGTGATGTCATACAATGGCAGTTTATGGTGACCACCTCTTCAAGCTTCAGAAGGACACAAAGTATAATTCAGAAGTCTAATAAATTATTTCATGACACTCATGATTCTTATGAAAGCATACAATAAGATTTGGTGAGAAACAAATCTAAATCTAATGTATTATTTAGTGAAAATATTCACTAACCATTGATCTACTCTGCGTGTTCATTTTAGGGCACGAGAGCAACAGTTGACACAGCCCTTTTGCAGCATTGGGGCGTTCAAGCTGAAATTTGTTTTGTTTATCTAAAAACAGGTCCTCCACAGCGATAGCGACAACATAACACAACACAGCTGCACATTAGGGGCAGTGGTGTCTCAGCGGTTAAGGCTCTGGGTTACTGATCAGAAGCTCAGGGGTTCAAGCCCCAGCACCGCCAAGATGTTGGGCCCTTGAGCAAGGCCCTTGACCCTATCTGCTCCAGGGGCACTGTATCATGGCTGACCCTGCACTCTGACCCCAGACTAGCTGGGATATGTGAAAAAGAAGAATTTCACTGTATATGTGCAAATGTATAATGTGTGATAAATAAAAGAAAATTATAAAAAAAAAAAAAATAATTAAACCAGAGAACAGAACTTACTAAACATTTCTGAGGAGTTTGTAGTCGAAGAATTTATGCATTTTTATGCCCAGCTTTATTATTTTTAGCAGATTTTTCGGAAATCAAACAGAAACATAGAGGAGGCTACAGGCAGCAGTCACACCTTGTCCTAACCTGACGGCAAATGACACATGATAAAAGGTATATTTCCTACGGTAATAAGAGTTTTTGTCCTAACCAGCAGTGACGAGTGACGGTATATTCTATCGAACAATTGTTTTCTATTTTCGGCATTGTGCAGGTAACTCCATCCACTGTGAACTGGCACCGGTCCAAAAACTTTCTATAAAATAAGGCTGGGCATAGAAATGCATACATTTTTCGACTACAAACTCCTCAGACATGTTTAGTAAGTTCTGTTCTCTGTTTTGTGAGCAGCTGTGTTGTGTTCTGTTGGTCGCTATCACTGTGGAGGACCTGTTTTTAGCACATTTAATCGACAGCTTTATTAAAAATATTTAATTGAAACTTTATTTATTTATACAAATTCAAATTAAAAAGGCACTTTCCCATTCAAAAATCATGTTTTGCTGCAGTTTCTAAAAGATAAGATCCAGTAACCAGCCAGAAAAAGTACATTATTCAGAATATTTTAATATAGTGAACATATTTTCAACATTTTTAAATTTTCATAAACACTTTTTTATATTCTTGATACAGCGAAGTAAGTTTACAAAAAGATAATTTGTTGGACTGAACAGACTAAGGCATTGTTATTCCACATTCCAACCAGGTTGCAGGGAAATATGAAATGTTGCTTTCTCCTTGCAGTTCCCCCAAACTTTATAATGCTGAGATTGCTTCTTCAATACATAACTTTTTGGAGAAAATCCTTGGTCATTTTCTTTGAACAGTGGGTTTCTCTTTGCCAGTTCTTCCTCAAAAAAAAAAATCTGAAGTTTTTCATAATAGTATTTTCTGCATTTGGATGTAAAGCTCACATCATTATCAGTTAATCCACTGGCACAGCTTGCCCCCAAGCATCTGACTAGCATTTTGGGAAGAATTTACATGGTATTATATGTGGTGGCGTAGTGGGCTAAAGCACAGAACAGAAGATTGCTGGTTTGATCCCCACAGCCACCACCATTGTGTTCTTGAGCAAGGCACTTAACTCCAGGTTGCTCTGAGGTTATTGTCCCTGTAATAAGGGCACTGTAAGTCACTTTGGATAAAAGCGTCTGCCAAATGCATAAATGTAAATGTATTATTGGCAATTCACCAACATGCATGATATATATTGTATTTTAGACCTGGATATACCTGCCATGTAGAAAATGTACTTCGACATGCAAAAAATATGCTATCACTTTTCTCATGTGGATCTCTCAATCACAAGCTATGTTTCCATCCAAGTTGCGAATTTAATTTATGCGAAAAACCATATCGCAAAAACGATGTGCGAAGAAAGACGTGTTTCCATCCCAAAATGTACATAAAAAAACGTTGATGGAAACATAGCTATTGTCAGCTGTATATAATGTGCCCTATCTAAATATATGGTCGCATGACAACAATTGTGCACAGTCGCCAATATTAAGGGGGCGACACATCTTACCCCACTCTCTCCTTTTCATACAGCTTTGCAGTGTGTATGCCACCTTCACTGGCTGGGTATTATCCAGATAATGTGTGCTATGACTGCAGTCACAAATCAAAGCCATCAGATGCCATGAACACTTTATTTCGGCCCATTGCGGTCTTGTCTGATGTTCCTCCCGCATTGGAGCCCACACTTTGTTGTTTCGTTGTGGCAGATCAGATGGAAGACACTTTGTTTCTGGTCCCTTTGCAGCAGCCACAGCGGCCATAAACGCATCCAATGATGACCAGAGCAATGAATGTCACTGCATGAAGAACCAAGCAACCAGTTAGTCACATGTTTCAACAAGACGTAATCAAATTGTGCTCAACAAACTGACTTGACAGTTTGGTTTTTACCTCTTTTGGAAGTGGCGTCCACACTAATCCATTCAAGTTTCCTAAAGTCACCGTTTTCCAGTGTATGTGTTTTTGAAAATCACCATATTCGAAGGAGGAAAACGCCGTTCCATTGTGGATAAAACAAAGGCGTAAACATAGCAAAATCAGTGTGTTTTCAAGCGAAAACGGATTAGTGTGGACGTGGCATTAGAGTTGCTACCTAAGTAGAGACTTCCAAATCAGTCCTTTATAAGGTTCCAATTCAGTTGGATGCTGCCTATGTAGGCAGTAGACGGTAGGGCAGCTCACTAGGTTTTGGAACGGAGCCATATTGAAAACATTGAGCCATGTCTAGGATGCCAGATAAAAGTTCAGACCATCAGATTAACCAGAGGTTTATCCAGAGCTACTTGTTAGAGTTTTTCAAGTCAGCCTTTTTAGTTTTAGCACCGCACTTTCACTGAAATAGAAAGCTAAATTTGGATGTGCGTTTGTGGCACCCTTTAATCAGTCAAAACCTCTCTTAACCTTGCAGGCTTATGTTCAAATGAAAGCTCTTCTTGGCAGTAATGCCAGTGTAGCGTTGGATGAAGGGTTGTGCTTACAGAAGAACAGCAGGATGACGAGAAACGCCACCTGCATGAGCGGGTGGTCTTGAGAAAGACCCTGCAGTCTGGTCCAGATGTGCCGGAGGATTCTCATGATGTCATCTGATGCACTCATTCTGATCACCAACACGGCCAATAGCAGAAATCTAAGTACAAACACATAAAGAGCGTTAACTTAGTTTTTTAAGTGGCTGGCAGACATTTTGGCTGATACCGATAGCCTCGCTTATTCCATGTCTAAATACTAAAATATATAAATAACATGAAACATTGATTTGAGAATTATTATACGAAGAAAAAAAGCATGGAGTATTATGTCATGAAACTAGCTAAACTTTATAGGAAGTCAGTGGCCTGGGACAAGAGTCAGTTTTACAGTTTAGCACTATACCGACGGAAGAATGCCACGATTGACCACGATTGAGATTCAAGTATGCAGGGAAACATGTAATAATAACAACAGCTGGTGTGTGGTGAGTGTACTGGTGCACTATGGCTGCCGTCGCATCATCCAGGTGGATGCTGCACACTGGTGGTGGTTGAGGAGAGTCCCCTGTTCGCTGTGTAAAGCGCTTTGAGTGTAGTGTCAGAAAAGCGCTATATAAATGTAACATTCATTCATTCAACAGACATGGTTAAGGGTTTTTTCAAAATCACTAAACCAACACCAAAATTATTAATTGTAACTCCTAGAGCTTTCAATCTACATTCACCAAACTTGGTACAGACCTTCAGACTGTTCTGTCTTTGTGTGCTATATATTTTCTAACTGATCAGACTTACGGGTTTAACACAACAGACAATCAACTTTAGTACATATCACATAGACTTACATTGACGGAATCTTCAAACTTCAACTGTCAAAAAAAATTGAAAATAAACAATCACACACAAGACTGCTTTACCTAGCTCTCTCTCTCTCTCTCTCTCCCTCTCTCTCTCTCCCTCTCCCTCTCTCTCTCTCTCTCTCTCTCTCGTTCTCTCTTACATGCTTTATGTGAAATCAGGCATCAAAACATTGTAATTTACACTGATTAAGGGCAATTCTCACAAAAAAAAAGAAAGAAAACTGGCCTTAAAGGGATAGTTCACCCAAAAATGAAAATTCTCTCAATCATTTACTCACCCTTCTGAAGATATAGATTTAACCACTGGAATCGTATGGATTAATTTTTACATTTCCTTTATGTGATTTTTGGAGCTTCAAAGTTCTGGTCACTATTCACTTGCATTGTATGGACCTACAGAGCTGGGATATTCTTCTGAAAATCTTCATCTGTGTTCAGGAGAAGAAAGAAAGTCATACACATCTGGGATGGCATGAGGGTGAGTAAATGATGAAAGAATTTTCATTTTTGAGTGAACTGTCCCGTTAAGGCCACACAAGATTTTTTTTTAAAAGTAACAATTTTGTTTCTTTTCTTTTGGAACATGAAAAAGAAAGTCCGAAATCATTGTAAATGGTAAAAAAGACATGTTAACAGTTTCCCATACTTTTGTTGGTGCATGTCCAGATAAATTGTCACGAAACTTTGGCCAAAAATCTGAGAAGCTGATTAGTTTGAAAAATAATTACAATTCATTTAAATTTACATGTCAACATTTAATAGCAGCTCTAAACAAATAATCATTGCTAACCAAATTTGATTATAAATCAACAATTTATCTCATTACCACAACACTAACCAAATTCGCTCCTTGTATCCCAAACAGTTTTTAAAAAGGTTCATGTGTAATTCCTGGTCCAAGAATTAATGATCAGAATTGGCTTTTAGTAATTGTTAAAAGTTTCTTGGCTGTGTAAAACTCTTAAGTATTATATTACATAAGTTGTGGTACACTGTAGGGGGTAAGTTGTCACAATGGACTTTGCCATTAAACCAGTTGCGCACTGTAGGTTTCATGTAACATGTATAATGCATTCATAATAGAAGTAAAAAGATTTTAATTTTAAATACTGAGACATAAATCCTTCACCTTCATTGCAGCATAGTTTGTCATTACCGAAACAGTTATACAAATGTTGCAGTAATTATATAGTTTGTTGCGGTATTGAGATGACCTAACACAAAACACTCATAATAGGGACAACCATTATAAATTGCTTCATCTTAAAACTAATTTAGCTGCCAAAATTGATCATTGAATCCATTGTCTTACAAATTTAGCATTGTTGCAAAATGAGAATGTAAAATATCGGAAACAGAACCACTACAACTACAGAATGTTTAGTTAAAAAAGTGAGATGACAAATATCCATTTTTAAACTTCACCTCTTGCTGAAGCATTATGGCAGAAAAAGTCTTTATTTCACACTCAAAAGAATTGTGTTTTAAAAAGTGTTGCGATGCAGAGAAATGGCTTGGTGGACAAAGTGTTTTTTATTCTGTTGTCATATATTCTACATCTTTTATTCTATACATTATTTTTGTTTACTATGGGATCTTTGGTACAACATACATTATTTAAAAAAATAAAAAACTTTTCTGTTTATATTACATTTAATAGTCCTAATTGTGAAGCTGGACATGTTGCGGTAATGAGAAATGAACCAGAAAATTCTTTAAAAATCTAAAATAAAAGACGAAATCTTTTGAAATCTGTATGAGCAAGATGGAGCATGTATATCTTTCATTGTCAACTTTCAGAATAGAATTTCATATTGATTTTTATATAATCCTCACTGGCGTGGTTCTAACTCGTGAGAATTACCCATAAATGTTTAGTGTGAATTGTGTAAATGAAAAAAGGTAATATCGGGACAGTACCTGTGTAGTCACTTTTATATTGTACATACTTGATCTATTGTATCACATGTTATCCCTGGACTCTCAAATAAAGTAAATGAGAATTCACAGAAGTGTATAGATGCAATTACTGTTTACAAACAAACGCTTAGTTGCAACACTTCTGGGTTCACAACCTAGAAAAGAGCTGCTTTATATAAGTGCATGATTTTTAGATTAGATTAGCAGTTTTCATGTTTTAGATTAATGCTTTATTTTATCACCTCTGCTCTAAGAAGACTCGATTGTCTTGCAGCTAGTGTCAGTAGATTTGCATTTCAAGCGGCATCACTTAAACCCTGAAGTCACAAATGACTTATTTAAACTCTTTTGTTGCAAATATAAGAGAGGCCAAATATAAGAACATCAATTATTAGGATAATTTGGCCAATTTGTGTTGTCAGTTCATGGGACGGCATTTATTAGTCAAACAAACGGCAGCACTGAGATGGTACAGAAAGTTTCCTGTGTGGAAACCATATCTTTTTTCCTTTTTGCTGAAGTATTTGACGTGGTACTTGGCGATAATGAGTGAAAAAACAGAACCTGCTACTTGAACTTGTTATTACATTTTTTTTGCTGTGGTGTTCCTCAGGGAGGGGTGAGGAGGGTGTTTCCAAGGGAGAAACGCTCGTGGGTGTGACACCATGCTATAAATTGAACTCTGCTGGTGAATAAAATGTTTCTTACTTCTGATTTACTCAGTTCAGCCCTCTTTCCCAGGAACTCTTCAGGTTAGGGTTGTTTTCAGTGAGTGCTGTTTGATCAAGCACCACAGTCAGATGACTTAAGAATTTCTGTCTGATCTGTTAATGACATCACAAAGGAATCATCAAAACACTGTGAAGTAATTCTAATGAATGTTCTGATTTTATTCATTTTTCTATAACAGGCAGAGAAAGAGTCTTAATATACAGTACAATAGCCCTACACTTCAGCCACTTCATACACCGATCAGCCACAACATTAAAACCTAATATTGTGTAGATCCCCCTCGTGCCGCCAAAACAGTGCCAACCCGCATCTCAGAATAGCATTCTGAGATTATATTCTTCTAACCCCAATTGTACAGAGGGGTTATCTGAGTTACCGTAGACTTTGTCAGTTCGAACGAGTCTGGCCATTCTCTGTTGACCTCTCTCATCAACAAGGCATTTCCATCCACAGAACTGCCGCTCACTGGATGTTTTTTCTTTTTGGCACCATTCGGAGTAAATTCTAGAGACTGTTGCGGGTGAAAATCCCAGGAGATCAGCAGTTACAGAAATACTCAAACCAGCCCGTCTGGCACCAACAATCATGCCACGGTCCAAATCACTGAGATCACATTTTTTCCCCATTCTGATGGTTGATGTGAACATTAACTGAAGCTTCTGACCCATATCTGCATGATTTTATGCACTGCACTGCTGCCACATGATTGGCTGATTAGATAATTGCATGGATGATTGTTGGTGCCAGACGGGCTGGTTTGAGTATTTCTGTAACTGCTGATCTCCTGGGATTTTCACGCACAACAATCTCTAGAATTTACTCCGAATGGTGCCAAAAACAAAAAACATCCAGTGAGCGGCAGTTCTGCGGATGGAAACAGCTTGTTGATGAGAGAGGTCAAAGGAGAATGGCCAGACTGGTTCGAACTGACAAAGTCTATGGTAACTCAGATAACCGCTCTGTACAATTGTGGTGAGAAGAATAGCATCTCAGGATGTTATTCTGAGATTCATGAGGGGGACTTACACAATGTTAGGCAGGTGGTTTTAATGTTGTTGCTGATTGGTGTATAAGAGTGTCTAAATATCAAACAACACTATCAAATATAAATGAGACAATAAAAGTGTAATGTACTAGACAAGACAAGACATATTTTGATAATTAAGTCACGCATTAAAATGTCTGAATGCCATTGCATTAGATCACAAAATATAAAAGCAAGTGGCATCTGTAAGCAAATGATACTTGGTTAGTTCTTTTTTCAGAACTAACTTCACTTTTCTGAGGCATTTTTGCAATGACTTTTAACTGGGGCCGGTTGCACCAACCATGCTCAAGTTACGACTTAGACAAGTGACTGAGTAAATGGACACTAAGTTACAGTTTGTACTAAAAAAAAAAACATGATCATACAGGAAGTCGGCACATTGCTTCCATATGTTCCAGTACCCTGAATTGGTCTCATCATGCCGAAGCACTGACAAACGACGTCTCCCATCAGACATTTTTGCATCGGTTCAATTGTGTTTACCTTCTCCTGTGGTGGCATGGGTTAGGGTTGAGTTCTCGTCAGTTGTTGCAACTAGGAATTAATTGAGTTTGCTTAATAAGGGACAACCGTGATTCTGAGCTTTAATTTTCCCTTTAAGATTACATTTTTAGGTTTCGAGTTGTTGTTGTTTTGGGGGTAGAGTTCATAAAATATGCATTCCTGTTCACTGTATTACATCATTTACAGCTAAAAACATTTCACTTTACAACTCGCTTTTGCCACCCCTCTGTGGAGAAGGGTCTGTCTGCATCCTGCAAGATGACTACAAAACATGGCCACTACAAGTTACGCCCCCTTCAAATAACCACCAAAATGGTGAAGTCTTGCAACAGATGAAAGTCACATTCATACACTCTGTTTGTTGTGTTAATTTGCAGTCCTGCAGCAACCCTACACCTACATCTCTTGCTACTACTAAAGTAACCCAAACCACAAATATAAAAAAATTAAAAGTTTGTCAAATTATTAAATATACCGCAACTTAAAAGTTCTGTTGAATACAATCATAATGCCAACCCACTAGGTGGCGACAGTGAGGTGAAACCTGATGGAGAAGCTGTATCACTGTGTAGCTAGGAGGCTAATCAGCTAGTGGTATGCTAAGCTAATAGGCTAACAGTAGCTTGTAAGCTTACTGGAGAAAACAGAAGAGAGAAATGTTTAATTTCACCATTTAGATCTGTTTAGATCAGTTTAATAATATATCTGACAATTTAAAAGTTAGTCTTTGTCATATTTACATAGTTAAGACAACATGAAACATACAGCGATTGCGTAGGATGTAAAAAGTTTTCTTCAGCCAACAGAATCGCTTTGTGATCTAAGGGGTCGTTACTTGGAGTGGGCGTGTTGTGTTTCGTATTTCAGTAAGCACAGACCGAGTTTTGCTCAAGTCAGCCTGTTTCCGAATTCGCTGTGAGATCAGTCAGACTATATACTTGAGATTTGCACCATTAAACTTAAGTGAAACATAACCCTAAGAATAAACTAAATATTTACCGTAGCCTCCGACCAGATGAAGTGGTTGGAATAAAAAAATTCAGCTCATTCAGTGGCAATAATATCTCATGTTTTGCATTATAGACTTTAATCTGTTAGACATATATGATGAAGTTGACATTTACACTTGTTTACATTATGAGAGAGAACACTCTTCAGCATGAAACCGATCAAAATTTTCTGGAGTCTGTTGGGCGTCAGTTTCACTGGCATGCAAAGAAACGCATACAAAATATATAGGATATTGAAATGAATTAGATAGGTAAAGTCAAAGCCTTGTCTGAAATTTTTACAAATGTTAACAAAATGCAAAAGAGATATATATATATATATATTAGAGAGAGAGAGCGCAACTGATTAAAGACCTTGTGAGGGTTTGTTTACATGTTTGTGACATTTAGAGTTTAAAATGTAACTTTTTCATGTTAAAATACTATCTCCTATCCCTGCTTAATATACAGAGACAACTATAAGTAAGCCATTCATAGGTTAGTTTTCTGAAAAACTGTAAACACTGTGTCTCTGTGGTGCTATGAAATTCCTCTGTTTGTTTTGAGCACTGAGATCCGCCCCAACAACATAACTCAACCAATGGCATGAGTTGGAGGCGGGACTGTCTGACTGTATGAACAACTGCAGACTTAGGGTGTATTCCGAAAGCTGTTTTGAGAGCATTGTTTATTTTTGCAGTTCTGTTCTGTGGCGCTAGTGTCGCAGAAATTACATACTTCAGCTTTAAGTAGTCTTGGCTAATTTGAACAGTCTGTCAATGTAAGTCTATGGGATTTTTTCTGTTTTGACCTTCTGTTTTGTGAAAACCGTAAGTCCGATTGGTTAGAAGAGTCGTAACCCAAATCAGAACAGTCTGAAGGTCTGTACCAAGTTTGGTGAATGTAGCTTGAAAGCTCTAGGAGGAGTTACAATTGATAATTTTGGTCTTGGTTTAGGGATTTCGGAAAAACCCTTAACCATGTCTTGGAGTAACTGTACATTTGCTTTGTCAAGCCAACATAATAAATGTGGATTTTTCCAGTCTGTTGCATTAGAACATCAACCGTAACAAGATAACATAAATTCATGGCTTTTTAACGCTTCAGTTTTCAAACTTCAAGGCTGCTTATTGGATCAATAAAGTGAAACTTATGGAGAGCTTACAACCTACTAGCTAAGGTTTGTCTTAAAAACTGGTGGTGCAGCTAAATGAAGCACTGACTTGGTTACAAACTAACTAGTAGTTACTAAGCCCTTAGTGTGAACTTTACGTCCCAACTTAAATGAGACCTTACGCACAGCTGGTGCAACCCTACCCTGGTGTCAAGGTGATTTTTAGTGGATGTATGAGGTCAGTTCCCCTCAGTTTCACACAAGTGTCCTAGCAGAGTAACCATACTGTATAACATATTTAAAATACTGTAAATGCCACTTGTGTTATCTAGTGCAAATGACATTCAAATTTTAAGTGTGCTCTGATCATCCAAATATTTTTTGGGTCTCAATGAAGGACATCCACACCCTTTTCCAAACACACACCTACACGCAAACAGATGTCCAGCTACATATATTTGAACACTTTTACCTTAGATTCCAGTGGTTTCCAGTTAACGTCCCTTGTAACATTCCTCATATGAACTTGTGTCCAATTACTGTTGTCCACACAAGCTGTGCGTCCCGTAATACAGCTGTATTATGTTGTATATGGTCTCCAGTGTGTGGTGTTCATGTGCTTTCACTTTTTCTGTGTAACAAGTCTTTTTGGAAATGGCTTTGTAGATTCTTCAACTCAGCCACGTTCTGTCAGTCTGGAGCTCTCGTTCTCTATTCGTCAGCCTCCATCCCCTCCCCCTTTTTGTCTTGCTGTGGCTCGGTCTTTTCTCCTCCTGTAGCCAAGCAAAGTCTTGTAGTCTTTTTTTAAACTGCCTGTTTTGTGTTACAGTAGTTAGTTTAGTAAGTGTGTGTGTTTATGCACTGGTGCCTCTAAATGTAGGACATCCATTTTTCTATATCTCAAATTAATAAATATAACAAACAGTAAATATTTGTTAGATTTTTTTTTTTTTCTCTTTTTATTGTCTTTTAAAGGTGAATCTAATTGAAACATGTCCAGGTAAAATTGCAACCCAACATCACAAGTAAAAATGCATAGAAATTATATTGAGCTTGAAGTAAATTAAGTCTATTTTCTTACAAATCTGGATTTCTGGTGAGGTACACAAATGGTAGTCCCACTGCAGCCTCAGTTTTCTGTTCTTGGCTGACAGAAGTGGAACCCAACGTGGTCTTCTGCTGTTGTAGCCCATCCACCTCAAGGTTTGACATGTTGTGCATTCTGAGATGCTGTTCTGCTCACTACAATTGTACAGAGTGGTTATCTGAGTTACCATAGCCTTTCTGTCAGCCCGAACCAGTCTGGCCATTCTCTGTTGACCTCTAATCAACAAGGCGTTTCCATCCACAGAACTGCCGCTCACTGGATGTTTTTTTCGTTTTTCGCACTGTTCTCTATACACTCTAGAGACTGTTGTGCATCAAAATCCCAGGAGATCAGCAGTTACAGATATACTCAAACCAGCCCGTCTGGCACCAATGGTCAAAATCACTGAAATCTCATTTTTTCCCCATTCTGATGGTTGATATGAACATTAAATGAAGCTCCTGATCCATATCTGCATGATTTTATACATTTCACTGCTGCCACATGATTGGCTGATTAGATAATCGCATGAAAAAGTATGTGTACATGTGTTCCTAATAAAGTGCCTGGTGAGTGTGTGTGTGTGTGTATGTATATATATATATATATATATATATATATATATATATACACACACAGTTGTGCTCAAAAATTTGCATAGCCTAGCGGAAATTGTGAAATGTTGGCATTAATTTTGAAAATATGACTGATCATGCAAAATTTAAGGATAGTGATCATATGAAGCCATTTATTATGACATAGTTGTTTGGCTCCTTTTTAAATCATAATGATAACAGAAATCACCCAAATGGCCCTGATCAAAAGTTTACATACCCTTGAATGTTTGGCCTTGTTACAGACACACAAGGTGACACACACAGGTTTAAATGGCAATTAAAGGTTAATTTCCCCACACCTGTGGCTTTTAAAATTGCAATTATTGTCTGTGTATAAATAGTCAATGAGTTTGTTAGCTCTCACATGGATGCACTGAGCAGGCTAGATACTGAGCCATGGGGAGCAGAAAAGAACTTTCAAAAGACCTGCATAACAAGGTAATGGAACTTTATAAAGATGGAAAAGGATATAAAAAGATATCCAAAGCCTTGAAAATGCCAGTCAGTACTGTTCAGTCACTTATTAAGAAGTGGAAAATTCGGGGATCTCTTGATACCAAGCCAAGATCAGGTAGACCAAGAAAGATTTCAGCCACAACTGCCAGAAGAATTGTTCGGGATACAAAGAAAAACCTACAGATAACCTCGAGAAATACAGGCTGCTCTGGAAAAAGATGGTGTGGTTGTTTCAAGGAGCACAATACGACGATACTTGAACAAAAATGAGCTGCATGGTTGAGTTGCCAGAAAGAAGCCTTTACTGCGCCAATGCCACAAAAAAGCCCGGTTACAATATGCGCGACAACACCTTGACACGCCTCACAGCTTCTGGCACACTGTAATTTGGAGTGACAAGACCAAAATAGAGCTTTGTGGTCACAACCATAAGCGCTATGTTTGGAGAGGGGTCAACAAGGCCTATAGTGAAAAGAATACCATCCCCACTGTGAAGCATGGTGGTGGCTCACTGATGTTTTGGGGGTGTGTGAGCTCTAAAGGCATGGGGAATCTTGTGAAAATTGATGGCAAGATGAATGCAGCATGTTATTAGAAAATACTGGCAATTTGCATTCTTCTGCACGAAAGCTGCGCATGGGACGCTCTTGGACTTTCCAGCATGACACTGACCCTAAGCACAAGGCCAAGTTGACCCTCCAGTGGTTACAGCAGAAAAAGGTGAAGGTTCTGGAGTGGCCATCACAGTCTCCTGACCTTAATATCATCGAGCCACTCTGGGGAGATCTCAAACGTGCGGTTCATGCAAGACGATCTTATGAATCCCATAAGAAATAAAAGAAATGTGTTTTGCCTGCTCACTCATGTTTTCTTTAAAAATGGTACATATATTACCAATTCTCCAAGGGTATGCAAACTTTTGAGCACAACTGTGTGTGTGTATATATATATATATATATATATATATATATATATATATATAGTTACCTTAACATACAGTTGAAGTCAGAAGATTACATACACTTAGGTTGAAGTCATTAAAACTCATTTTTTAACCACTTCAATTTAATATTAGCAAACTATAGTTTTGGTAAATCATTTAGGACATCTACTTTGTGCATGACAGGAGTAATTTTCCCAACAATTCTTTACAGACAGATTGTTTAACTTTTAACTGACTATATCACAATTCCAGTGGGACAGAATTTACATACACTACAGATTAAAGCCTTTAAGCAGCTTGGAACATTCCAGAAAATTGTGTCAAGACTTTAGACAATTAGCCAATTAGCTTCTGATTTTGTGTACTGAATTGGAGGAGTACCTGTGGATGTATTTTAAGGCCTACCTTCAAACTCAGTGCCTCTTTGCTTGACATCTTGGGAAAATCAAAAGTAATCAGCAAAAAACTGTGGACCTTCACAAGTCTGGTTCATCCTTGGGAGCAATTTCCAAATGCCTGAAGGCACCATGTTCATCTGTACAAACAATAGTATGCAAGTATAAATACCATGGGACCATGCAGCCATCATACTGCTCAGAAAAGTGACGCATTCTGTCTCCTAGAGATGAACATAGTTTGCAAATCAATCCCAGAACAACAGCAAAGCACCTTGTGAAGATGCTGGGGGAAACAGGTAGACAAGTATCTATATCCACAGTAAAACGAGTCCTATATCAACATAACCTGAAAGGCTGCTCAGCAAGGAAGAAGCCAATGCTCCAAAACATCTTACTTTTTGGAGAAATGTCCTCTGGTCTAATGAAACAAAAATTTAACTGTTTGGCCATAATGACCATTATGTTATGTTTGGAGGAAAAAGCGTGAGGCTTACAAGCCAAAAAACACCATCCAACCGTGAAGCAATAATATCATGATGTATATTAAGTGTACGATGATGTAATGAGAATGTTTGGAGCAGAAATGTTCTTATTTGTCATGTAAATAATGTCACAGTGCAAAAAATCTTAATGGCCCTAAGAATGTGTTCTTGATAGGTTTTGTTAGATTCACCTTCTTTTGCAACCAGTTGGTGGTGTTAATTTTTTAACTCTAGACATTTCTGAATCTGTCAGCCCGTCAAGGAATGGCTTCAGACATTTAGTGTCTAAATTCACAAAAGAGAACTCTATGCATTCTTTGAGACGATGGTCAAGAGCGATCAGTATTTTTGTGAACAGTTTGAGGAAGGAATTTGGCGTCATATTTAATGTTGAAGCTCTGGTTCTGGGAAGCAGTGTTGGCACAGAGGGACTTTGTGTGTGAGATCATGTAAACATGTTCTGTTTCGGGGGAATCTCTGTCTCTCTCTGCCCCTGCCAGTTATTTCAGACTCTGAAACCTGAAACCCAGAAGTGTGTGAAATGAGAGGCGCACATCTCTGTTTTAGACTTCACACTCTATGTGTGTATGCACAAGACTTTATACATGTAGAAGACCTTAAACACCCTCTGTTCTTCACTGAAGGAATAGTTCACCAATACAGGAAATTTTTGTCATCATTACTCACCCTCATGTCATTCCAAACCAAGATGACTTTATTTCTTCACACAAAAGAAGACATTTTGAAGACTGAACTGGTTGCTCTTTTCTATGCAATTACAACAAATGGGGACTGGAGCTTTTAAGCTTAGTCCAATTCCTGAACGAGTGACTATTATGAGTCGATTCTTATTAATCTAAAGCGCACAATGTACAGTGCGACAAATGTAGTCGGATTCCTGAACGAGTGACTCTTATAAACCGATTAATTTGAATCTACAGCACACAACATACAGTGCAACCAGTGTAGTCAGATTCCTGAATGAATGACTCTTATGAGCCGGTTCTTTTGAATCTACAACGCACAACATACAGTGCGACCAGTGTTGTTCGATTCCTGAACGATTGACTCTTATGAACTGGTTCTTTTGAGTCTGATGTGTACAACATATAATGCGATCAGTGTAGTCCGATTCCTGAACGAATTACTCTTATAAGCCGGTTCTTTTGAATCTACAGTGCACAACATACAGTGCAACCAGTGTAGTCCGATTCCTGAACAAATGACTCTTTTGACAGGTATGACACCACATGGAGGTGAGTAAATTATGTCAGAAATGTAATTTTTTAGATGAACTATTCCTTTAATATAAATTCCTTTAAATTTCAGTCTGTCTTCACACATAACTATTGCATGTCTTCAGAAGACTTGGAATATAGCGCTCAACTATTTTCATGGTACTTCTGTGATATTTTTATTGTGCTTTTATGCCATTTTTGGTGCTTGACAGCTCCATTCCCAATTCACTTTCATTGAATGGAAAAGAGCAGTGCAAACTTTCTGCTAAACAGCTCCTTTTTTGTGTTCCACTAATGAAAGTCTTATGGGTTTGGAATGACATGAGGGTGATTAAATTTTGACCGCATTCCTTTAGTCATTCCATTATTTATCATTTTCAGGTGCAGACACGCCACCATCTCGCAGTTTTTTGGTGATCAGAAACCCAACTGTGCCGGTGCGTGTGACTACTGTCGCAACCCTAAACTTGTCCGTGCTCAGCTGGCGAGAGCAGCCGCCCTCAGCACCAGAACCGGCCCGGCCCAGAGCGCAAAACCCAGTGGACCGTTCGGCTTTGATCCTGAACTCTACGCGGGAGGCAAGAAGGGTTACGGGTTCGAGAGGTCAGCTGACTGGTTACTGAATCAGCCGGATGAGTCACAACAGTTAGTCTGTCGACACTAAGACAGTTTGTGTGTGGGTGTTTTAACAGATATGATGAGGAAGGCGGCGACAGTGAGGAAGATGAGTCAGGGAGGAGGAAGAAAGAGTTCGGAAATCTCTTTAAGAAGCAGATGAGCCTGAGAAAGGTAAAAAAAAAAAAAAAACACACACAGTAGCACAAGAAAAAGCTGAATCTCTCTAAAACATGTCCACGTCACGTTTTACTAGTTGTAAATGTGTAAAGAAAACATTATAAAGAGAATAAAGCCTATTTTTAGATTATTGACAAAAGATTTTTGCCTATGACATTTTCATGAGAATTTTCACATTTTACATCTAAATTCTCATTATTGCAATGCAAAAAAATCTCATTATGATCACTGTAATGCATCCGGATGTTTTACTTTTTTGAGTTTTTTTTTTTTTTCTATTATTATTATTATTATTATTAATTGAGGGCTAAATTGCTAAAAATTAAATCATTAAGTAAATATTTAAATACATAATAAAATTGTACATAATGAAAAGACGATGGAAAATCAGCCCAAAAATAATGCTAAAAAATTTAATACAAGGGATGCTTTTTGATATGTTTAGTGATTTAATGGGTAATTTAATAGTTTTTGTTTTTTACCATTTTATTATGCATTTAATAATTTATTTAAATGATTTCATTTTGAGTAATTTGGTGCTTCATATTTATTCTGATGGTGATTGTCATTTAATTCTCATTACTGTAATACAGTATTTTTTTATAAGCATACATTGAATGCAGGACAACAGATGCCACTAAGATGTATAAATATTTGTGCATAAATAGTGTTTTTTGGAAGTTTTTTTTTTTTTTTTTTTTTGCATAAATGCAGCATCATTAATCTTAGCATGCATCTGTACACAAGAATCCACACACAACACAGTTTTTGAAATGGAAAGAGTAAATGGTTAAATACATGCAAGAAAGTTATAAGACGAATTAGAAATTCAGTATGTAAATAATGCAAAAAATTAAGACCAATCAGAGCTCTTTATGTATTTATTAAAGGAATATTCCGGGTTCAATACAAGTTGAGCTCAGTCGACAGCATTTGTGGCATAATGTTGATTACCCCAAACATTTGTTTTGACTCATTCCTCCTTTTCTTAAAAAAAATAAAAGCAAAAATGGAAGATACAGTGAGGCACGTACAATGGAGGTAATGGGGTCAATCTGTAAATGTTAAAATACTCACTGTTTCAAAAGTATAGCCACAAGATACAAACAATATGCATGTTAAGGTGATTTTTGTGTTATAAAATCGCTTACTAATCATAACTAAAGTTCTAACCAATTTTACAACTATGTTGCTATGGCGATGTAACACCTTAAACCCTAAAACGGCCGTAAAAACGACGACTTAAACTTTACAGCTCAAGTAATACATGAGTTTTAACAGAAGAATTAATGCATGTGCTTTTACAAAATTATAAGCTTCTCATTTCTGTTTAAACCCTCCAAAAATGCACTTTCATTGTAAGTGCCTCACTGTAACCCAGATTTTTGCTTTTTTAAAGAAAAGGAGGAACGAGTCGAAATTATTTTTCGTGGTAATCAACATTATGCCACAAATGGATTTGATTGAGCTTAACTTTGAACTCAGAATATTCCTTTAAGATGACTTCATTACGTACATTTTGTATGCTAAGTCAATGAGACTTGTAATACAACTAATTATTTTAATTTTATTTAAATCAGTATAATTAAAGGCTATAAAACTAATTCTACCGTGATGTACAAATACTTTTCAATTTACATTTTTTATGTTTTTTTTTATGTTCATTGCAGTTTTGAGAATTGGGAGAAATGTGGTTAATTGTCCCTCCTTCTCTTTCACTTTAATATTTGCTCTGATTGAAGTGTTCGCTTTTAATCACACAAACAAACTCAAGAGTACAGTAATACATTCACATAAAAAACAACTAAACTACAATCCACCCCCATTCGCCCCCAGTCTGAGTCTTTGCCAGGACATTCCTCCTCCCTCTTTCTTTCTGTTCTCCACAAATGTTTCCAGCTGTGTGTTTGAGGCCTCCTCCATAAATCTGAGGAAACTACAGATGTACTAAAGTTTGCATGATACCCTGATTACCTGGTATTATTTTGAAAGATTCATCAGTCCATCAGTTATTTCAAAGAAAAAAAATGTGCATCTTCATAATCTTTATGTAATAGAGAGAACTTTCTTTGCTTCTGAAATGAGATTTAAAATAGACTGAAAATGTTTCATAAAAAAAAAAAATCAAGTTAAAATCAATCAATAATCAAGGCATGGTTTCCTTACTGTATTTCACTAAATGAACATGAGGATTTTAATCATTTTCGTTTATATGCACCAGTATATAGTGATATTCACCTTGAATTTTCTTTGTTTTCTTCAAACATCATTTTGCCTCATATTTCATCTCAAGCATGCTCTTCACTGACACTTTTGGTGACTTGGTTAACAAGTATGCTAACTTTTAAAAAATATATTAGGCAAAAACGTTTCTAAGTCAGTTTTAATGGGACCTTCATATACAGTGTCAAAAAAAGTGTGTGAACCCTTTGGAATTAGCTGGTTTTCTGCATTAATTGGTCATAAAATGTGATCTCATCTTCATCAAAGTCATTCTGTAGTGGATTTACTTCGATGTTTAGGGCTATTGTCCTGCTGCATCACCCAACTTCTACTGAGATTCAGCTGGCGCACAGCCACCCTGACATTATCCTGTAGGATATCTTGATAAACTTGGGAATTCATTTTTCCCCCGATGATGGCAAGCGGTCCAGGCCCCGAAGCAGCAAAGCAGCCCCAAATCATGATGCTTCCTCCACCGTACTTCAGCGTTGGGATGATGTTTTCATGTTGGTATGCAGTGCCCTTTTTATGCCATATGTAGTGCTGTGTGTTCTTCTCAAACAATTCAACCTTCATCAGTCCACAAAACATTTTTCCAGTAGCATTGTGGAGCCTCAAGGTGGTCTTTGGCAAACTTCAGGTGGGCAGCAATATTTTTGTTGGAAAGCAGCGGCTTCCTTCATGGTGTCCTGCCATGGACAGCATTCCTGTTTAATGTTTTCTGTATAGTAGACTCATGAACAGAGATGTTAACCAGTTCCAATGATTCTTTCAAGTCTTTAGCTGTCATTCTAGGGTTCTTTTTTTTTTACCTCATTGAGCATTCTGTGGTGTGCCCTTTGAGTCATCTTGGTTGGACAGCCACTTCTAGAAAGAGTTGCCACAGTACTAAATCGTCTCTATGTATAGACTTTTGTTTTTAAAGAAACTGTGGAAAGATTAATATCTGAGCTCATCGAGATAACTCTGTATCCCTTTCCAGCTTTATGCAAAGCAACAATTGTTGTTCGTAGGTCTTCTGATATCTCTTTTTTTGTGTGGCATGGTCCACGTCAGCAGATGCTTCTTGTGAATGGCAAACTCCAAATGTTTGAGTGCTTTTTATTAGTCAAAGTAGGTCTAACCCACACCTCCAGTCTTGTTTCATTAATTGGATGCCAGGTTTGCAAACTCCTGACTCTAACTTTTGTTGACGTCATTAGGCTAGGGGTTCACATACATTTTCCAACCTACAATATAAATGTTTAAATTATTTATTCAGTATGTACAAGAACAATATAATAATTTGTGTGTTATTAGTTAAAACAGATTATGTTAGTTCATTGTAACTTAGATGAAGATCAAACCAGATGTTAAGACAAATTTATACATAGATGCAGGTAATTTCAAAGGGTTCACATACTTTTTCTTGCCACTGTAGCAAAAAGAAAAAAATAGGAAAATATCTGTTGAATTTAATAAAATCAACTCCTGGGATGTGAACGTACCCAAAGTTGAAGAAACGTCCAGTTATAAGTAACAATATTACAACAAATATTTTTACTGAAACCTCCTGCCCAGCTCAAGTTTTTTAAGAAAATGTAAAACCAAAAAATTTTATTTTATTATGATTTTAGAGTTCTAACAGTAACTATGGTATTTTTACAGAAAGCATGGTTATTATGAGGGAAAGAAAGACTTGATGATGATGGCATCGCTCTGGTTTGTCCCTCTTTGTTCATTTGTCTTTTGTTTTATTATTTGAAGGGTTCCGATGTGGCAAAAGACACGTTTGTTCCACCAGGTCAGTACCCGAGTTGTTGCATAAATAACAGTGTTACATGCATGATTCAGGAAGTTTTGTTTTCAGTGTGACACATTATGTGTGTAAAGCCTCACATTGTTGGTGTTTTATCAGATGTTGACTGTCCGTTGAAGGATGCCAGCAGTCAGAGAATCCCAAGACTTACAGTGAAGGTAACAGGACGCCCTGAACATCGTTATACCACCTTGCTTCCTTCCATTTCATATACCTAGAAACCTGTCACTTAAATTCAGCCCATTAACCATTTTGACATTTTCCTAAAGAAAGGCTTGTTTTCCAAATTACCCTAACAAAGAAGTTCTGTGGCAGTATCATAGTAAAGGGATGGTTTGAATGGTAATACCATGGTACTTTGACATACTCCCAGCATTTGCAACCATTTCACTGAGCAGCATTATATGATTCAGTCCATCCAAGAGCACACTGTTAAGATGAGCAAAGCTTGTTTTTGAGGATGCTATGATTTGTGTACTGTGAGAGCTAATGAGTAGGGAGTCCCCTGCTGACACACATGTGCACTACACTCTCAAACATCAATTCTAAAATGCAATTAGAATGAGACTGGTTCAATTAAAGAGCTGTTTTGTGTGTGTTTTAGAGCAGAGAGCACTGCCTGTCTCTTCTCCAGGAGTGTCTGACCAGGTAATTCAGACATCAGGTCAGAGGTCAAACAAACAATGCACCAGCAACAAAGCTGGGCGATATAGCTAAATACAATTATGTTTTAATGTTTTCCATACTTTTGAAATTTTTTAATATTCATCTTGATGTTAATGCATTTGCTCTGAAATAGCTTAAAAGAGTGATTTTTATTACGAATCACAAAAATGGCACCTAGACTTAATGTCTTCTTGAAGTCTTTTTTTGAGTGGTGTCTGTTGTGATAAAGGGCTAAACTCATCCCTAATATTGTTTGCTCAGTTTTTCTGTGCTCTTTTATCCTCATTCTGCTTCTCTCTGTAGCTCTGACACACTCTATCAGGCTGTGGAAATAGAGCATGAGATCTTCAGAGGCAGTAAATCAGCAAACCTCTACAAGGCTGCAGTTCTCAAGAGAGTGAGTCTTGATGATCCTCTGCCATATCAAATCATCACATGTTAATCTCATTTAAAGCACAAATGTGATCATTTATCAATGATAAATGACAAATTACACTAATAATTAAAATAACTAATATTCCAGGTGTCAGAGATGAAGAAGGGTATGACTGGAAATGTTGCGTCCACCAGTGACTTCCATGAAAGTCAAACTAAAGCTAATGAAGAGCCAACACCCTCCACCTCTTCATCTCAATCTGAACATCTGCAGGGCTTCGCTTTAGCCTCACAAGTCTACTCGGTGAGCCGAAAATGATTTCCTTACAGATACATATATGTAAATGCTTATGAAAATACTGTATATATAATAACACACACACATATATATTAACGTACAAATTAACATATGCTTGACATAAAAATGACAGCAACCCAGTTCCCACCTTCTCAACATAACTTGACTTGAAGTGATTTAACATGACTTAATGTAGCTTAACGTAACATAATGTAAATTAATGAAATGTGAAATGACTTCCTGCTCCAAAAAATATCTTTAATAAATAACCATGTGGTTAATTTTTGACCCAGTCTTCTTCAGTCTCTTTTGTGTGGGTCGAAATGTTAACCACATGGTTATTTATTAAGGATATTTTTTAGTGCAGGAAGTACGTGTGCAAGCTCTTTTTTTGATTTTAGACACATTTTTGGACTTAGCACCTTTCAAACATTACTTTCTGTACGTGTGTTTTTTTTATAAACAATGTAACATGAAACGCAACTTAATGTGAAAACTTAACGTAACAATGTAATTTAACATAACGGAATGTAACGGAACTTAACGTGTATTAATTTTAACATTATTTAACTTTAACATGACGTAAAGTGTCGTAACTTAACGTAACATTGTAACTTATTGTGACTTAACATGACATAACTGTAATGACTTAATGGGACTTAACATTACTTAGTGTAACTTAATGTGACTTAATTTTAACATTACTTAACTTCAACATGACGTAAAGTGACGTAACTTAATGTAACATCGTAACTTATTGTGACTTAACATGATATAACTGTATTGAATTAATGGGACTTAACATTACTTGACTTAACGTAACTTAACGTGACTTAATTTTAACATTACTTAACTTTAACATGACGTAACGTAACTTATTGTGACATAACATGACATAACTGTAATGACTTAATGGGACTTAACATTACTTGACTTAATTAACTTAACGTGACTTAATTTTAACATTACTTTAACATGACGTAAAGTGACGTAACTTAACGTAACATTATAACTTATTGTGACTTAACATGACATAACTGTAATGACTTAATGGGACTTTACTTAACTTGACTTAACGTAACTTAATTAATTTTAACATTACTTTAACATGACGTAAAGTGATGTAACAACGTAACATCATAACGTATTGTGACTTAACCTTAATGGGACTTAACATTACTTCACTTGACTTAATGTAACTTAACGTGACTTCATGTTACGTAAAGTAACATAACGTAACCTTACGTGACTTAACTGTAACATTATGTAACAAGTAACTTAATGTAACTTGACTTAAGTTGACTTAACAGAACGTGACTTCACGTAATGCAACTTAACTTTAACGTTATGTAACTTAAAATAACTTAACGTTACTTAACTTCAACATGACGTAACTTAATGCAATAACTTGACACAACGTAACTTAACTTGACGTGACTTTAAAATAACATGACAAATTAACTTAACGTAACAATGTAATTTAACATAACGTAGCGTTGCTTAACGTGACTTAA
This sequence comes from Myxocyprinus asiaticus, assembly GCF_019703515.2. NCBI lineage: Eukaryota > Metazoa > Chordata > Actinopteri > Cypriniformes > Catostomidae > Myxocyprinus > Myxocyprinus asiaticus. The sequence goes on from NC_059357.1 coordinate 42,549,153, forward strand.
CATGACAAATTTAATGTGACGTAATTTAACGTGGAGTAACTTAATGTGACTTAACGTAGCTTAACATGACTTAATGTAACGTAACATCATGTAACCTAACGTGACTTAAATTTAACATTACATAACAATGTAACTTAATGTAACGTGACTAACTGTAATCATACTTAATGTAAGTCAGTGTAACAGATAACTTATTTACCTTGACTTAATGTGACATGATGTAAGCTGACATAATGTAATTATGTCAATTACCTTTATGTAATATAACTTAACGTGACTTTACATAACATGATTTAATGTGACTCACAGGGATGCAAGCTACTCACCTTTTGGCTAATTTGCCCAATTTGTTTAGTAACATTTTCTACATTTTATTTATTAAAATAACTTGAAATGGGCACTTAAAGTTCAAACACTTCAAAAAAAGCTTTTAAACTAAACTAAAAATGCAACTCTGGAACACATGCTATGACTTACTCAACCTTTCACCTCTTACGAGTCTGCATCCCTGGACTTAAATTTATCATACCTTAAGTTGAGATTTGATTGGGCAAAATCAAATTAATTGACCTTGGTTACATCAGCTGAAAAGTAAAGTTGATTCAGAGATGGAGAAAATTATAAAATTTTGATGAAAATCTATTGTTGAATTTTATTCTATGTTACCTTTAATTTATAAACACAAATTTATACATAACAAAAGCTGAAATTCAATCAAATTACATCCACAATTAAGCTAGAAAATTGATGAAATAGTTTACTACTTTTTCTTTTTTCTAGCTGAAAAGAAAGCGAGTAGGTGCAGGATTCCGTGGTTCATCCAGCCTGTTTCAGACAGCAGGAGATCTTCTGAAGAACTCTCAGAAAGAGTCTCTTACTGTGGATGAAATGCCTGAAGACCCCATCTGTGAGGAAGAGGAGGAGGAAACAGAAGGAAAACCTAAGATGAAAAGCAGTAAAATAACGTCTTCCACCTCATCTTCTGTCAAAGCCAAGAGCAGCACAACTTCCTCCCTGAGCAGCCCGAGCAAAAAACTCACCAAGAAACAGCAAAAACTAGCAGAAGCAGCCAAAGAGACACACTGTATATCACAGTATTTTGGAAAAAAGCACGTAGACAGCTCCCAAATAAAAGAAGGAAGTGTTCTACCAGAGCCAAAGGAAGAAAGCCCTGTTGTAGTCACATCTCAGGATCACTCACCTTCATCTAATGTCAATGACTTTACTGCAATGAATAGCAACTTTATAGATGCTGAAAGCACTTCAGAGAATGCTGGTCTTATGGAGAACCCTGATGTGAATGTAAGACCCCCTGCCGAAGTGATGCCCAAGCTGGACGAGATGGGGCTAAAATCAGAGGTCACTGCAGATCAAGAGCTTGAGGGGTAGGATGGAAGAAGACCCTTTCTCAAATCAGTTTGATTCATGTTTGTCATGGATGAAATTACTTGAATGTTTTCAACATGATTTGTTCTGTTTTCTTACTGTCCATTCAGAGCAGAGCAGAAGTCTAATGGCCAACAAAGTCCACCGGAACAAGTAACAATTACTCTTATCAAAGGGGTCCTATCATAAGAATTTCCCTTGATTTTTTACAATTTTTATATTTATTAATAGTTCATTATACTATATTAACTGAAAACTTCCTTCCTCAGTCCAAAAATACTATTTATAGTGCACAACATTGCCCATCCTGGTCCCAGAAGTGTTGTCCCAATAATTTTATCCATAGAGATCTTTTAAAATCCTTCATTAAAGAGTTCTAAGCCATGAACCAAACCAACCAGCTCCAACGTGAATCAAAGCTTATAAGATTTTGAGGTAAAGATAAAAGTATTTGAAAATCAGAAAAGAGACAAAAGTACAAGACTGTATATGCCAATTGCCTCTCTCCAGCCGACCTTGGTCATGAGAGAACCCTTTGAGCACCCTCTCGTTGTGCTCAAAGGGTTCTCTCATGACCTTGTAAAAAGGTACTGTCCTTCAGATGAGACGTTAAACCAAGGTCCTGAATCTCTGTGGTCATTAAAAACACCGGGGTTACACCCCTAGGTAACACTTTATTTGGATGGTCCCAAGTACATATTTAACTGACTATAAGTGACTTATCAACTGGCTTGCTATAGCTAGTAAACAGTGTTTCAACAAACATTCAGTAGACTATCAATAGCCTGTATAACAGCAGCAAAATAACAGCTTATCGACTGACTTGCTATAGCTAGTAAACAGTGTTTCAACAAACATTCAGTAGACTTTCAGTAGCCTGTATATAGACCTCTATTAATGACCTACTTACATTATTGTTGAGAACTTCAGTTCATTAAAAGATCATTAATAAAGGTCTATATACAGGCTACTGAAAGTCTGTTGAATGTTTGTTGAAACACTGTTTACTAGCTATAGCAAGTCAGTTGATAATCACTAATAAGTCACTTATAGTCAGTTAAATATCTACTTGGGACCATCAAAATAAAGTGTTACCCACCCCTACTCTTTACGAGAAGTGTCCTGGCCAAATTCCCCCCATTGGCCCTTCGCAGTCATGGCCTCCTAATAATCCCCATCCAGTAATTGGCTCTATAACTCTACTCTCTCCTCTCCACCAATAGCTGGTGTGTGGTGAGCATACAGGTGCACTATGGCTGCCGTCGCATCATCCAGGTGGATGCTGCACACTGGTGGTGGTTGAGAAGATTCCCCTGTTCACTGTGTAAAGCGCTTTGAGTGTAGTGTCAGAAAAGCGCTATATAAATTTAACATTCATTCATTCATTCTTCTTTACAAAGACTTGGGAAGACCATGTGAAGACCCTTAAGCTAGTGTTTAATTGGCTAGTTCGTCCATTACCCTAAATCTAACCAAATGTTAAGTTGGTAAGTAACTGGGAAAACAAGTTGGTCACAAATTATTTAGACATATAATACAAATATATAAGTAGTTTGAGGACGGATGTTACAGAGCTCTTTTGGCATACTTTGTTAGCTGCAATTCTTTAAGTAGTGGGTTTTTTCCCCTTCAGGATCATGGGTAGTTTAGTTCTTAGTTCTTCAGCAGGAATTCTGCTATTAAACATGATTTGTTGAAATAATGTGGACTGATGACTTCAACAGAAGCATGTACCATTGATTAAAAAACGAAGAGCTCACAGTAGGTCTGTCTTTGATGGTTTATAGGTTATCATTAATAATCAGTTCCCATGTGGAAAATCCAAAGTTTACATCCAGGACCTGATTGTTGCGCTCAATTGAAACTGAGCTGCAAAAATTACCTGATCAAAGCTTTCAAAGTCATCCAAAACTTGCCCTGCCTAGTCATGGTTTAACTATGAAAAAATTACGAGATTAATCGCGATTCACTTTGAAAAATCATGCAATTAATCATGATTAACTACGAAAAATCACACAATTAATTAAACACGCGTTTATGAAAAATCACGAGAACAACAAACATACCTGTTGCAACTGTGGGGAGGAGGGCCACGACAAAGATGGTTGTGAAAAACCACCTAAATTATGTAACTGCTCAGGTGACCACCCAGCTGTATCAAAACGAATACAGAAAAGAAATACAGAAGATCAGATGCACTAAGAGAATCAGTTATCTTGAAGCAAATGGTGGCTGCTGTCCCTATGTTTACTCTGAATAAAACCTTCACATCTGCTGCAAAAAAAGTTGTGAGAACAATAGATTGCCAGACAGATATTACCTGGATGCACAAAGATAAACCCCAAACTATAAATTATAGTAATACTCCCCAAAGACGAAGAATACAGGAACTCAGAGTGAAACTCTTCTAAATGACATCCATTCCAATCAGAGCTCAATAACAGAGAACCAAAAAGCAACTAAGAACAATAGAATGGCAAGCTCTTCACAATCAAAAGCACCCCAGGACGAAACTTCAAAGACCAGGCAAACTAGAGATGTGGAAATGAAAGAGAGGGAACATCATAGTAGAAGTCCGTCCCCTAAAGGCAAAATCAGACCAACTGTCCCTGTTCTTCCTAACAGGTAATGGAGAATGTTATCATCCAATGGAACTGTCATGGTATCAGGGCTAATTTTACGGAACTACAACGTTTAATTGCAGTCACCAATCCTATAGCCATATGTCTTCAGGAAACACAATTACCATCAGATTGTACTCTCTCTTTTAAAATTTTTAATACCTTCGGTCCCAATGACAAGCGGGCTTCCGGTGGTACAGCCATTTTAATAAGAAATGATGTGATCCACAGTCATATAAATATTAAAAGCAACCTACAGGTGACAGCAGTATGACTGACTCTGCAGAAAACCATCACAGCTGTTTCGATCTACATTCCTCCAAATTCAAACTTGACACACACTGATCTAGATCACCTTGTTGCTCAGACCTCAAGGTAGTATTCTATCTGTAACTCTCTTTAGTATTAAAATAGACAGCATTGCGAAAGTCACTGGTTCTGATGTTCATTGTAGTTTATATGTAGATGACATCAAAGTTGTTAAAGAGAACAGGTTCCTTGGTATCAACTTTGATAGCAAGCTGTCTTTTATCCCTGTCTTTTATGTTTTAAAGCTATGAACGTTTTAAAGGTTTTATCCAAAACCAAATGGGGAGCAGACAGTTCAACTCTTATGAATCTGTACAGAACCTTGATTCGCTCAAAGCTGGACTATGGAAGCATCATTTATGGATCAGCATACGACTTCTAGATTCCGTTCACCACCAAGGTATTTGACTGGCCTTAGGAGCATACAGAACATCACCAATTCAAAAGTTTATATGTGGAAGCCAATGAACCTTCCTTGGAAATCAGACGCTTAATGCTGACCCTACAATATGCAATCAAACTGAAAACAAATAAAGAAAATTCAGCCTATCCAGCAGTTTTTCAATTCAAAATTCAATGCTATATGAAAGAAAACCAAGTCACATTCATCCATTTGGCCTACGTGTAAAAAGTAACCCATCTGGAGAATCCGAAAGTGGATCTAAACATTCTGGAGCAGACACTTTTTTGCTAAATCTCCCCATGGGATCTCAAAAAGCCCAAAATCCATCTGGATTTAACAAGAAACCAAAAATCAAAAACTACCAACATTTCCTGGATATAAGAGCAGTGTTCCCACAACATATCCCAGTATACACAGATGGATCCAAATCAGGAAATCAAGTTGCAGCAGCCTTTGCAACAAGTCAACTCCGTCAAGACATCCGCATCCCCGACCAAAGTTCAGTTTTCGCTACAGAGGCAAATGCTATTACTAGCACTGAAGTTCATTGAGACTGTTCCACAGAAATCCTTTTTAATGATAACTGATTCTGAATCATGTCTGGAAGCATTGGAGTCTATAAGAACCAATCACCCAACATTCGTGAAGAGTTTATACAAAGTGTCGTCTCTGGAATCAAAGAACTTTAGTATTATTTTCTGCTGAGTACCTGGCCACTCAGGAATCTCTGGAAATGAACAAGCAGATAGAGCTGCCAAAGAAGCATTATCCTCAGAACCAGTAAAATGCTCTATTCCATTCACAGACCTAAAACCAACTTTAAACGTATACACTAAAAACAAATGGCAGTCAGAATGGGATCAATGTTTAACCAACAAATTACGGGAAATAAATCCTGTTGTTGGGACAAGACACGTATTCACTTTTAATAATTGTTGGGATCAAGTCACTTACACCCGATGCCGGATAGGACACGCAATGCTCACACACCAATTTTTACTATCTGGAGAAAATTCAACAAAGTGCCCATCCTGTCAAAGCCCACTGTCCATTAAACATGTCTTACTGGACTGTAACGCTTCTACACACTTGAGGAACCTATATTATTCTGTTGACACTTTTGAAAAGGTTTTTAATCAAGTAAATCCTAATTTAGGGTTTTTAGAAAAAATTAATCAAACACCTTTTTTAGTTTTACTCTTGAATAACTAAACTGGCTCTCACCATGAATATAGCCATAGAAGCTGGCATGTCGTTAAAAAAAGGAAAGAAAGAAAATCACGAGATAAATCATGTTTTAACTATGAAAATTCACGCGATTAATCGTGATTCACTATGAAAAATCATGTGATTAATCAGGTTTAACTATGAAAAATCACGAGATTATTTGTTTTTAACTATGGAAAATCACTAGATTATTCGTGTTTAACCATGAAAAATCATGTGATTAATCTTGATTCACTATGAAAAATCATGTGATTCATCAGGTTTAACTATGAAAAATCATGAGATTAATCACATTTAACTGAAAAATCATGCGATTAATCATGATTAACTATGAAAAATCACTAGATTATTCGTGTTTAACTATGAAAAATCACACAATTAATCGTGTTTAACTATGAAAAATCATGCGATTAATCTTGATTAACTATGAAAAATCACACAATTAATCGTGTTTAACTATGAAAAAACATGAGATTAATCGCGTTTATGAAAAATCACGAGATTATTCGTGTTTAACTATGGAAAATCACTAGATGAATCGTGTTTATGAAAAATCACAAGATTAATTGTGTTTAACTATGAAAAATCACGAGAGTAATCGCGTTTAACTATGAAAAACACGAGATTAATCGTATTTAACTGTGAAAAATCATGCGTTTTAAATATTTAAATTGACTGACAGCAATACTAAAAATAAGTGGATGAAGTATATTTTTAACAAGAACCTTAATCATTTCAGCCTGATCTTAACAGTTTGTGCAGCTTATTTCAGCCCAGGTTGTTTTATGAATCGGTCACCATGTAATTCAGGTTTCAGAAAAAGGCTGTCATTGAAGGATGCAACAGCTGAAAATATTTTGTTTACGACAGCAAACCCGCAGCTTGTGTGCAAGTGGCGCAGCAAAGCGCTGTTAATAATTTCACATACTAAGAGAGCGTTTACACAGAAATTTAAAGGCATAGCAGCAACAAAACGAGAGGATGTAAAATAGTTTACATTAACTAAATAACTGACAACTTTAGAAGTGGAAAAAAATGATAAAATAAAAGTATGATATGACCCCTTTAACACTTCTTCAAAAGCTCATGTCAAATATTTTTCATTAAAATACATTTTCTTTGCTTCAGTCATGTGAGGAAAGGGCTGACGACAAAACGCCATCTCCTCCTGCAAAACGCAGCCGCCTGCTGAAGGAAATCAAGAGAGTAACATTTTACCCTGTGGTGCAAGAGGCACAGTTTGACACAATGAATGGAGATGCTGCTGAGATTTCACAAAAGCCTGTGACACTTAAGGAAGCTGCAGATATTGTGGTCCACTGTCTGGATCCATTCTACAAAAAGGGCAAATTTGCAACTAAGGTAAGTACTGTTGTAGATATTCAGTCCATATGTGAAAAATTAGTTAAGGAAATCATATTCTGTTACACTGACAATTGCGTCTTTAAATCATTTTGTCCGCAGGATTTGTTCAAATCCTTTGCCCGTTTCCTCTCCCATCTTCTTACTGAAGGAAAAACTTCATACCGAGGCAAAGGTGAGGACATCTTTAACCAAGTGATAAACCAACAACTTCATCAGTTTCTCCAGTGCTGATTTGCCATTTCATGATTTATTTATTTTTTTGTAATTCACAGTGAAAATGCAAGCAAAAAGCCTCATCAAGTGTTTCTTCAGTAAGATACAATGCTGTGAGAGTGAGTCGGACTGGAGACACTTGAAAGTCGGGGACAGATAGAAATGTGTCTTTTTTTATCTCTTCACCAAAACCTCTGGAAATCCCTTCATTGTCAGAAAAACTGTATGTTTAGCAACTTGCTGCTGTATATCTCAGTTGTATCGAGGGATTCATTCAAGTATACTTTGCACATTAACATGAACTGCTAAAGGATGCTGATTTCTTTTTGAAGTCTGTACAAGCTATGGGCCGCAATAACTGTTATGTAGCATTAGTAGCTGATAATGCACTTAGAGTAGAATGAACTGTACTACATTAAAAGGCAAATGTGCGCAAATGGAAAATGACGAGGTATTTTACAATGAGTCATTTAAAGGAACAGTTCACCCCAAAATGATCATTTTGTCATTATTATTTACTTATCATTGCACAGCTCTTTTCCATACAAAGACTGTAATTTCATTTTGGTCTGTTCAAAGTTATAATATGGGAATATAGTGCTCAAGTTGAATTACTTTTATTAGGTTTGTTTTTTAGAGCTTTTCAGACATGGTCACTATAAACTGTCCACATATTGAAAAAAGCTCCCTGAAAATTCTTCAGTATTTGGGCAGTTGTGAAAGTCATTCAGGTTTGGAAAGACATGAGGTGAGTAAATGATGTGACATCATTTGCCATGTTTACTTCAATTTGTTACATTTCTCAGGTGTCTCTCTATTTTTTTTATGTCTTTTTCTTGCTTTTCAGTTTTATGAAAGCAAAAAAAAAAAAAAAAAAAAATTATGTCTCTCTTCATTAAACCTCCTTTGCGCTATTATTAGGCACTTCTGAAATTACATCTTAAACATGTGATTGTCTCCCAGCAGGAAACCTGCTTGCAATAAACAAGTTTATCGCTCCACTGAGCCCACAGTCATTGCTGAGTGAAGAGCCCTAATTATCCCTCTTCACAGCCCTCAGATTCCCGAACAAACGTGATTATTGTGTGCAGTGTTTCCTCTTAGTGGAGGAGGAAAGTATGATGACCAAGGACTTGTATGGTGACCGTCCAATGGCAGTGGTCTGAATCATACATATTAATAGGCTATGGTGACGTGGCTTGGTAGCCTAGCCAATGGCAATGGCTTTGCTTATGCATAATAAATATGCTAATTTTAATCAAACAGAACTACATATCAGTAATGTTTTACTTTAATACATTAAAATAAAACACTGTAATAATGAGAATTAGGGGTAAAATGTGTTTAATTGTCCAGAAAAAATAAATGAAAAATCACAATGCTAAGAAATCCTAATGGTCCTGAATTTCGGATTCATTTTCTTAATTGTAATTCCTTATTTATTTATTTATTTATTTATGTGGTTTAATATTATTATTATTATTATTATTATTATTATTTTTTTTTTGACATTTGGTGAAATTAACCTGGCTAAAATTGGACTCTTATTATAATATTAATAACGTCAACAACATTTGTGGCATAACCTTGACTGTCCCTCCTTTTCTTTTAAAAAAAAAAAAAAAAAAAAAAAAATGGAGGTTACAGTGTGGTGCTTACAATGGAAGTGAATGGGGGCTAATTTTTGGGGGGTTTAAAGGCAGAAATGTACAGCTTATAATTTTATAAAATCACTTGCATTAATTATTTGAGCTGTAAAGTTGTTTAGATCGTCGTTTTTATGGACATTTTAGGGTTCACGACGTGATGTCATCATGGCAATGAAGTTGTAAAATTGGATATACGGTAACTTTACACAGAAAAGGTGAGTAAGTGATTTTATCACACTAAAATCATGTTAACACGCATATTGTTTACGTGTTGTGTCTATACTTTTGAAACAGTGAGTATTTTAATGTTTACGGATTGGCTCCCATTCACATCCATTGTAAGTGCCTCACTGTAACCCAGACGTTTTTTAATTTAACGAAAAGGAGGGAAACGTCGAAATACTTTTTTGTGGTAATCAACATTGTGCCACAAATGTTGTCGACTGAGCTTGACTTGTATTAAACCCGGAATAATCCTTTAATTCTCTCATGAGTTTTGACTTTTTCTTGAAAGTAGGCTTTATACGATTCAGCCGACTACGATTCGGCTCATGAATATTAATTACGTCGCAAGGACGTTGTTTATACCGTTCCAATGGTGGAGGCTTGGATCTTGAATATTAATAGAATGTGGTGACGTGGCCTGGCAGTCTTCCAATAGTGAATTCGTAGCTCATGAATATTAAACTGAACAGTTCGGGCGAAACCAACGGGGATGTTGTTAGGAACTCAACAAAGAGGACGAGGAGAGATATCTGCGCTATGCACGGCTGTGAGTGGGAGGGGTTGAATGTGACAGAACTAAATGGCAGCAGTATGACATTTTTGATCTCGTAGAAAATTTCTCTTGGCATGCCGGAATATTTCACCCAAACGGAGAGTGTATTTGCAGTAAGTAACGAGCTGTCATTGTGAAATTAATGTATTGTCGCAGCATTGAGCGGATCACTCTACCGCGGAGGCTGCATCTGCATGAAAGGACAATTATTTACCAATAAACCGTAAAAATAGGTGGTTATGTCTTTTTAACGCTGTGTTCAGTCTTAACGCTTAGGAAATTGCTTTTCGCAATTGTAAGTATACTGCATAAATGCCTAAAAAGTGTCAGGTTGGAACATCTGTGATCCGTGATCATTTGTTTTTATCGCTTTGATAGATCGGCACATCTTTGAGCTTCCGGGCAGCCCGTTAACCGCGAGTGACTGATGCTCCGTGCCGGCAGGATGGAGGAGTTTGTAACGGAGGAGGATGAGCCATGGTACGACCAGAGAGACCTGGAGCAAGGTGAGAACTGAAAGACACCACAAACCGCATCGGTTTGACAACAAAGAGTGAGGATGGTCGAATAACAACCCATGGACCATTGTCTAAAGAAACAATGATTTCATCTACCTATTGTGGGGGTTATTTGTTCTTGATCAGGCCATGTTATGACATGAATTTACAAAGGGTTAATGTTGGAGGTTAAAGATGCCCATCTTGAGACTTCTGACCATTTGGGATCATGGATGGATGGGAAAGAGATGACGTCTTTGGATGTGTGACAGTCCTGATGCACCACAGTTGCTGAGTCTGAATTTAATCTGCTCATTTTCAACTGTGACTGTGGGGTCAAAGCAAGGATGAAACCAAATATACAGATTGGGGGAGAGAGATACAACTGAAAAATATAAGAGTCACTGATTAAGCCATATCGATCAAGCATTAATCTGAAATATCTGGTGTTTTTTTTATTTTATTGGCTGATATCTAGAGAGCAGGGTGGCTGATTGCCAATAATGCGTGCCGATAGGCTATAATGCATATTCATGATAGCAATTACAATTGAATAATTCCTAAGAAGCACACAAAAGTTAAACGGAACCATTTTACACAATATTTCTGCTCTAACTGACTCAAAAGTCGCAAAAAACACTGGAAAAAGAACCATACCCTGATAGCTCACGTACATCATCCAGATGTCTATTTGTTGTGTGTGCTTACATCTGGAAGACGTATTTTTTTTGGTTGTTGTAAGACGTTTCCTCTCAGATGTCAATAAGATGTTCAGCAGATGTCTTTGAGACGTTTATGATTTAGAATGTTTGTAAATCTGATCTTTTTAAAATGTTTAGCAGATCTTGATTTGATTGTGATGCTTTCCAGATGAAAAGATCTGAAACAGACATCTAAGGGATGTACGTGTGCTATCAGTTGAAAAGACTTTTGGTAGATGTTGCAGCTTAAAATGACCTCCTCTGTTTGGATTATGTTCCACTTCGATTTGTTTAATTCAAAGCCCAATTATTTTGATTTTCGAAGAGGTTGGACTGCATAAATCCTGTCTCTCTTGGTTTAGGATGATGTCATTGCCCTCTCTCTGCCCTCTGTATTGAATCGCCATAAAATGCTGAGCTATAGAACCGCCTGTGCCTGGTGTTTATGAATTTCAGGACACTTTGTGAGGTTGCACTTTAAAAGACTTGATGACCTATTAACCAAATGTGAATTAGATTTGAAGGATCCGGGACAGTGCAGTGAAAATGAAAAGGAGAACTCTCGCTATTTGAAGAATTTGGTTGAGATGTAACTTGGAACAATAATTCTTTGGCTGATGAGGAGTGCAGATGCGCTTCATTTGGGAAGGAGGGTTAGGTCAAGTTATGCCTCTCCCAACAGTTACTGTTGGAAAAAAATGCAACTTTAGTCAAATTGCAGCTGTGCATTAAGGTTTTGTGCTTTAAAAGGCCAATTTTGCAATGTTAACTTGCCATATAGATATTTCTTCAGAAAACGGACAGTTCCGACTAGTGTTGTCAAAAGTACCGGTACTTTGGTAGCAATTTGGTACTTAAATAAAAAAGACGTAACAATACCAGTGTCTCTACAGTACCAGTACGGAGCACAGACTCGATCCCTGCACCCTGTCTGACTGACACGACTGCTTTCAAATGCTCATATGCTTATTTGAGTGCGTGTTCGGTTACTCCTTTTACACAGAAATTGACAATTAATCAAATTAAAATTGTGATAGGTCCTAGTGTGATAAGTAAACCGCAAACAGATGTGATTTCATTAAATAAATATACAGTCTGCATGTGATGCATGCTGCAAAGTGAATATGTGAAGCTGCTCATATGCTGAAAACACAGACTGATCAAAACACCACATTGTATAAACATCGTGCACTGTGCATGTTGTAGTAGATGATGGAAGGGAGCGCTCATTAACTGTGAAGCGTGCAGCACCTGCAGACTATATAGTATATTTATATAATTTAATCGCTTCATTTTGTGCTTAAATAATCACACTGGGTCATATAACATACGTCTTATCCTGAAGTGTGAAATTACCGTCAAAAACATAGAGCCGAAAAAGCCTTCATGTCAAAATAAAGGTTGATGCGTAAAGTTTAAGAAAATGCGACAGAAAAATATTACTTGTGTTGAACCTATATCTCACAAGCAGTAGTGCTGTTGTACTGAATAGAAGTTTTCATCAATGTTTTTGATTCTTTGATGCTTTTTTCTGCAGCACTTTATATGACAAAATAAGACCAATGTTGCGTTTTAGATTATGTTGTGAGGATCTTTACTAAAGCACTTCATTCATTTTTTTTATTGTTTTGTTGAAAAGTAACTGTTCTATTTTCATTTGAATGAAGTTTGGATTCAGTTGACACAATTTTGAAAAACTACTAATTCAGTAAACTAGCAATGTTTACTTAATTGAGAAATGCTTGAAGGAAACAATGTATTATTTACATTGAAATTTTACATTTTAATAGGCAAAAGGAGTGTGTTCAATAGCATTAGGGATGCACCGATCCCTGATACTGAAGCTTTTAGACAGATCGGGTATCGGTCCGACGAGCCCTATCCAAATCCGATACTGTGTGTTAGTCGTGTTCTTTACTGTCAATCACCAAAAATGACATACAAGAACTATAAAAACACCATTAAAGTAGTTCATATGACTCATGCATTTGATTCAAAGCCACTTGAAGACGTGCGATAGCTCTGTGAATCACAAAAGGCTGTGTTTAATAAGTAAATATATGTTATGCGCCGCGCCGCGCCAGCGTGTTAGTGAATGGTGCTGCTCTGTTTACACAAACTCACACACAGGGAGCCTGGGTAACTCAGTGGTAAAAGACGCTGGCTACCACCCCTGGAGTTCGCTAGTTCACTAGTTCGAATCCCAGGGCGTGCTGAGTGACTCCAGCCAGGTCTCCTAAGCAACCAAATTGGCCCGGTTGCTAGGGAGGGTAGAGTCACATGTGGTAACCTCCTTGTGGTCGCTATAATGTGGTTCGTTCTCGGTGGGGCGTGTGGTGAGTTGGGTGTGGTTGCCGCGGTGGATGGCGTGAAGCCTCCACACGTGCTATGTCTCCGTGGCAACGCGCTCAACAAGCCACGTGATAAGATGCGCAGATTGATGGTCTCAGACGCAGAGGCAACTGGGATTCATCCTCCACCACCTGGATTGAGGCGAATCACTACACGACCACGAGGACTTAAAACGCACTGGGAATTGGGCATTCCAAATTGGGTGAAAAAGGGGAAAATTCCCCCCCCCCCAAACAAACTCACGCACAGGCTGGTGATGCACCTGCGACTATTTTTAGCCTTCACAGCCGTGCACAATATTTGAGTGCTACTCAAGAACAACATCTCAGATGTAGATGCTCAATAGTTCGGTTCACTTATATGCATTTAGAATGGCACCGGATGTGCATACTGATGACTTATACTGGAATTACTGTTCATTTTGGTGCTACATTATCCAGTATACTAGTTAACAATAAAGTGTTTCTTAATAAGCTGTACATTTATATTGAAATAATGTGTAGTTAGAGGTTTGTGTTTCTTTTCATATTACAGAGTACTCACAATTAGTTCCACACAATAATGTAAAGATATTGTAAACTGATTATGCAAAAAAAAACAACACTGGTATCGGCCGATACTGAGATTTCCGATATCGGAATCGGTTCCAAAGAGAAAAAGTGGTATCGGTGCATCCCAAAATAGCATATTACCTTTTTTTTTTTTTTGTGGTATCCAAATTGGTATCGTGAATCATGAAATTTTACTGATATCGATACAGACTACTGAAATTTTGGTATCATGACAAGGCTAGCTCCGACTCTAAACTCTGATTGGCTGAGCTGTGATCAAAGCTAACTGTGAGTGCATGTTCTCTATTAATCTGCCACGTTGCTATGTTGCTTGGCAACTATAAACAGCCTACAGTTGGAGTAATAAGTTACATTACTAGTTGGATGAATAGTTTTTTCTATTTAAATATTTTAATCAGTCTTATCCAGTTTTATGATGGCTTCATATCAACTTTGTTTCATTGGTTCATCAGCAATGTTATGGTAATATGAGATGTGTGCATGTAAGATATGCTTCAGAAATGCAGCTACAAGAAGAACTCTAAGAGCTTTTTTAGAGTTTGATTGATTCATAATGAAATTAGCTCAGTAATATTCATGCACTTTGTGCTAATGGCCTAATTAGGGGTTACACAGGGTCTCTTACAGAGACTCCATATTGATCTGGTTCAGGATCTGTCAGGCGGTTGGAGAAAGCAATCTTTCATGAGAGGAAATGCCATTTCAGGAAGTGCCTGCTCATATCTGAAAAGATTGAAATATCAGCGTTGGCCAGTGAGTGCCATTTTGATTAATGACATGTGACACTTGGTTTTAAAGTTGGTAACTTGGTGACCCCTTGATCCTGGAACAGTCTGTGGCTTCACATTTGAGGTGGACGGTAGGACCAGAATCTGTATGTAATGTCATATCACATTCATGCTGGAAATTCAGTGAAGAATTATATTAAATAACCATGTAGTAATGACTAGTTTGGATAATCCAGTGAATTACAAATGAACAGTACTTCAGTTTATTTGATTATGCTCTCTTTTTATTTGGAAATTGATACAAGCAAATTAAAAGATACAGTTATTCATAATAATGATAAATGTCTTGCATCAGTGCAAAAACGGCTTCACATAATATAACACTTGAATTAAAAACAAAGGACTTAAAACAGTAAAACGAATATTATAAAACGGTTAGTTCCAAATTTCCAATTCTAAATTCTAATTAGATGAGCCACATTCAAAGCCATTGTAAAATAGGCAATATACACACACATCAGTTGAATTCTGTATTAATGCGGCAAGTTGACATTGCTCTGCAACCGTAAACAACTAAACTCTGCATTATGCCTGTAAATTGATTATATTTCTTCAACTATACATTTATAATCTTTATGATCAGCTATATGTTATTATCTTTATTACCAGTTATGTCTTGTCTACCATATTATTTTGTATTATCGGTTTAATAATTCATTATAATCTGTAGTATCGTTTATATCTTTTCTATCGTTATGATCTGGATTATCGATCATATCTTGTCTACCACTTATAATACGGGTCGATCGATATATCGGTTCTACCAATTAATCGGTGCCGATAATTTTGAACTATCGGTTATCGGAAAAAATCAACACCGATAGTTGCAGACATTTTTTTTTAATTACTATTATTTTTATATTTCTTCATGTTCCTCTGTCAAGTCATTTTTATTTGTATAGCGCTTTTCACAACACACGTCGTTTCAAAGGAGCTTTACAGGACATTAACAGAAAACTAAACTGTAATATCTATAAAGTCTTAGAGTGATCATTGTGTAGTTTGATTAAATATGATTGTAAATTGTGTATAAAAATAAATAATTAAATAATAATTGTATTTAGAACCCCTGTGAGCAAGCTGAAGGTGACTGTGGCAAGGAACACAAAACTCCATAAGATGCTGGTTAATGGAGAAAAATAACCTTGAGAGAAACCAGGCTCACTGTGGGGGCCAGTTCCCCTCTGACTAACCAGCATGAATATAATGCCAGTATTAGTTATTTATGTGCAGTGCAGGTCATGGATTAAAAGTAGTAAACTAAGTAAGTGTTGAGGTCCAGTGTTTATAAAAAAAAAAAAGTTTTTTATGAACAGTAAGATTAATGACTAAAGTCTTTTGAAGTTCATCCTGGATTAACTGCAGAAGTTCACATTGATGCAACTGTTCTTGTTAGTTGGCTGATGAAAGCTTTTGTTGGCAATTAAATGATAGTCTATGTATTCCATTTCAAGAGTGCAGTCCATCATTAGAACGAGGTGATGCAGGCAGAGATCAATGTCTGTGTCCAAAACCCTTCATCTGTTGAAAATATAGGCTATAAATAGCTTAATTTGGTGAATATTTACCTATGGAGGATTGTAATGGAGCCAAATCACTGTCAGTATTACTGTTTATGGACTACTAAATCACGATTATTAATACAAAATATTATGTAAAAAAAGAAAAAAGACACATATGAAGCATAGATCTTATTGAAAGTTTATTTATATAACCTTTATTGATTGTTGAGTTCATGTTGATTTTGACTGACAGTGTCGCTAGAGAAAAGGAAAAGAGTATTTTATAATACTGGAATACTGGACCATTGACAAGCAATTTTTGTTGATCTACTATTGATGAATGATGATCTACTGTTATTGAATTACTGCTCATACAGTTTTTTTTTTAGCCCTTAGTACAATGTTTACTTCATAGTGTAAGAGTGCATGTTTTGTTTGGAAGCACAGACATTTCAAAATAAGAGTCCCCAACGTATTTTGGGCTTGTTTAAAAGTCCCACATTATGCACAAAATCTTCATTTTAATATGGAGTGTCAATGATATCTTGTTAGCCATTATAATCTTTATTATCGGTTTTATCTTGTCTACCATTATCATTTTTACTATGTGTTAAAACTTTTCTTTAATTTTAATATGGATTGTCGATTATATCTTGGCAACCATTATAATCTTTATTTTTTGTTTTATCTTTTCTATCATTATAATTAGTATTATCGGTTTTATCTTTTCCATCTTTATAATTTTTACTATAGGTTTTATCTTTTCTATCATTATAATTTTTACTATAGATTATCTTTTCTATCATTATAATTTTTACTATAGGTTATATCTTTTCTATCATAATTTTTACTATAGGTTTTATCTTTTCTATTATTATAATTTTTACTATAGGTTATATCTTTTCTATTATTATAATTTTTATTATAGGTTATATCTTTTCTATCATAAGTTTTACTATAGATTATCTTTTCTATCATTATAATTTTTACTATAGATTATCTTTTCTATCATTATAATTTTTACTATAGGTTTTATCTTTTCTATCATTATAATTTTTATTATAGGTTTGATCTTTTCTATTATTATAATTTTTACTATAGGTTATATCTTTTCTATCATTATAATTTTTACTATAGGTTTTATCTTTTCTGTCATTATAATTTTTACTATAGGTTATATCTTTTCTATCATTATAATTTTTACTATAGGTTTTATCTTTTCTATCATTATACTTTTTACTATAGGTTATATCTTTTCTATTATTATAATTTTTATTATAGGTTATATATTTTCTATCATAAGTTTTACTATAGATTATCTTTTCTATCATTATAATTTTTACTATAGGTTATATCTTTTCTATCATTATAATTTTTACTATAGGTTTGATCTTTTCTATTATTATAATTTTTACTATAGGTTATATCTTTTCTATTATTATAATTTGTATTATAGGTTATATCTTTTCTATCATAAGTTTTACTATAGATTATCTTTTCTATCATTATAATTTTTACTATAGGTTATATCTTTTCTATCATTATAATTTTTACTATAGGTTTTATCTTATCTATCATTATAATTTTTACTATAGGTTTGATCTTTTCTATCATTATAATTTTTACTATAGGTTATATCTTTTCTATCATTATAATTTTTACTATAGGTTATATCTTGTCTATCATAAGTTTTACTATAGATTATCTTTTCTATCATTATAATTTTTACTATAGGTTATATCTTTTCTATCATTATAATTTTTACTATAGGTTTGATCTTTTCTATCATTATAATTTTTACTATAGGTTTGATCTTTTCTATCATTATAATTTTTACTATAGGTTATATCTTTTCTATCATTATAATTTTTACTATAGGTTATATCTTTTCTATCATTATAATTTTTACTATAGATTATCTTTTCTATCATTATAATTTTTACTATAGATTATCTTTTCTATCATTATAATTTTTACTATAGTTTTATCTTTTCTATCATTATAATTTTTACTATAGATTATCTTTTCTATCATTATAATTTTTACTATAGGTTATATCTTTTCTATCATAATTTTTACTATAGGTTTTATCTTTTCTATTATTATAATTTTTACTATAGGTTATATCTTTTCTATTATTATAATTTTTATTATAGGTTATATCTTTTCTATCATAAGTTTTACTATAGATTATCTTTTCTATCATTATAATTTTTACTATAGATTATCTTTTCTATCATTATAATTTTTACTATAGGTTTTATCTTTTCTATCATTATAATTTTTACTATAGGTTATATCTTTTCTATCATTATAATTTTTATTATAGGTTTGATCTTTTCTATTATTATAATTTTTACTATAGGTTATATCTTTTCTATCATTATAATTTTTACTATAGGTTTTATCTTTTCTGTCATTATAATTTTTACTATAGGTTATATCTTTTCTATCATTATAATTTTTACTATAGGTTTTATCTTTTCTATCATTATAATTTTTACTATAGGTTATATCTTTTCTATTATTATAATTTTTATTATAGGTTATATATTTTCTATCATAAGTTTTACTATAGATTATCTTTTCTATCATTATAATTTTTACTATAGGTTATATCTTTTCTATCATTATAATTTTTACTATAGGTTTGATCTTTTCTATTATTATAATTTTTACTATAGGTTATATCTTTTCTATTATTATAATTTGTATTATAGGTTATATCTTTTCTATCATAAGTTTTACTATAGATTATCTTTTCTATCATTATAATTTTTACTATAGGTTATATCTTTTCTATCATTATAATTTTTACTATAGGTTTTATCTTATCTATCATTATAATTTTTACTATAGGTTTGATCTTTTCTATCATTATAATTTTTACTATAGGTTATATCTTTTCTATCATTATAATTTTTACTATAGGTTATATCTTGTCTATCATAAGTTTTACTATAGATTATCTTTTCTATCATTATAATTTTTACTATAGGTTATATCTTTTCTATCATTATAATTTTTACTATAGGTTTTATCTTTTCTATCATTATAATTTTTACTATAGGTTTTATCTTTTCTATCATTATAATTTTTACTATAGGTTATATCTTTTCTATCATTATAATTTTTACTATAGGTTATATCTTTTCTATCATTATAATTTTTACTATAGATTATCTTTTCTATCATTATAATTTTTACTATAGATTATCTTTTCTATCATTATAATTTTTACTATAGGTTTGATCTTTTCTATCATTATAATTTTTACTATAGGTTATATCTTTTCTATCATTATAATTTTTACTATAGGTTATATCTTTTCTATCATTATAATTTTTACTATAGATTATCTTTTCTATCATTATAATTTTTACTATAGATTATCTTTTCTATCATTATAATTTTTACTATAGGTTTTATCTTTTCTATCATTATAATTTTTACTATAGGTTATATCTTTTCTATCATTATAATTTTTATTATAGGTTTGATCTTTTCTATTATTATAATTTTTACTATAGGTTATATCTTTTCTATCATTATAATTTTTACTATAGGTTATATCTTTTCTATCATTATAATTTTTATTATAGGTTTGATCTTTTCTATTATTATAATTTTTACTATAGGTTATATCTTTATCATTATAATTTTTACTATAGGTTTTATCTTTTCTGTCATTATAATTTTTACTATAGGTTATATCTTTTCTATCATTATAATTTTTACTATAGATTATCTTTTCTATCATTATAATTTTTACTATAGGTTTTATCTTTTCTATCATTATAATTTTTACTATAGGTTATATCTTTTCTATCATTATAATTTTTATTATAGGTTTGATCTTTTCTATTATTATAATTTTTACTATAGGTTATATCTTTTCTATCATTATAATTTTTACTATAGGTTTTATCTTTTCTGTCATTATAATTTTTACTATAGGTTATATCTTTTCTATCATTATAATTTTTACTATAGATTATCTTTTCTATCATTATAATTTTTACTATAGGTTTTATCTTTTCTGTCATTATAATTTTTACTATAGGTTATATCTTTTCTATCATTATAATTTTTACTATAGGTTTTATCTTTTCTATTATTATAATTTTTATTATAGGTTATATATTTTCTATCATAAGTTTTACTATAGATTATCTTTTCTATCATTATAATTTTTACTATAGGTTATATCTTTTCTATCATTATAATTTTTACTATAGGTTTGATCTTTTCTATTATTATAATTTTTACTATAGGTTATATCTTTTCTATTATTATAATTTGTATTATAGGTTATATCTTTTCTATCATAAGTTTTACTATAGATTATCTTTTCTATCATTATAATTTTTACTATAGGTTATATCTTTTCTATCATTATAATTTTTACTATAGGTTTTATCTTATCTATCATTATAATTTTTACTATAGGTTTGATCTTTTCTATCATTATAATTTTTACTATAGGTTATATCTTTTCTATCATTATAATTTTTACTATAGGTTATATCTTTTCTATCATTATAATTTTTACTATAGGTTTTATCTTTTCTATCATTATAATTTTTACTATAGGTTTTATCTTTTCTATCATTATAATTTTTACTATAGGTTATATCTTTTCTATCATTATAATTTTTACTATAGGTTATATCTTTTCTATCATTATAATTTTTACTATAGATTATCTTTTCTATCATTATAATTTTTACTATAGGTTTTATCTTTTCTATCATTATAATTTTTACTATAGGTTTGATCTTTTCTATCATTATAATTTTTACTATAGGTTATATCTTTTCTATCATTATAATTTTTGCTATAGGTTATATCTTTTCTATCATTATAATTGTTACTATAGGTTATATCTTTTCTATCATTATAATTTTTGCTATAGGTTATATCTTTTATATCATTATAATTTTTACTATAGGTTATATACAGTTGAAGTCAGAAGTTTACATACACAAATAATTTTTTAACCACTCCACAGATTTCATAGTAGCAAACTATAGTTTTGGCAAGTCATTTAGGACATCTACTTTGCACATGACACAAGTCATTGTCTGTAAATAATTGTTGGAAAAGATTGTTTCACTTTTAATTGACTAAATCAGAATTCCAGTGGGTCAGAAATTGACATACACTAAGTTAACTGTGCCTTTAAGCAGCTTGGAAGATTCCAGAAAATGACGTCAACCTTTAGGCAATTAGCTTATGATAAGCTAATTGGAGTCAATTGGAGGTGTACCTGTGGATGTATTTTAAGACCTACCATAAAACTCTGCCTCTTTGCTTGACATCATGGGAAAATCAAAAGAAATCAGCCAAGACCTCAGAAAAAAATTGTGGACCTCCACAAGTCCAGTTCATCCTTGGGAGCAATTTCCAAACACCTGAAGGTACTACGTTTATCTCTACAAACAATAGTACGTGAGAATAAACACCATGGGACCATGCAGCCATCATACCGTTCAGGAAGGAGACACATTCTGTCTCCTAGAGGTGAACATAGTTTGGTGCGAAAAGTGCAAATCAATCCCAGAACAACAGCAAAGGACCTTGTGAAGATGCTGGAGGAAACAGTTAGACAAGTATCTATATCCACAGTAAAATTAGTCCTATATCAACATAACCTGAAAGGCTGCTCAGCAAGGAAGAAGCCACTGCTCTAAAACTGCCATAAAAAAAAAGCCAGACTACAGTTTGCAAGTGCACATGGGGACAAAGATCTTACTTTTTGGAGAAATGTCCTCTGGTCTGATGAAACAAAAATTTAACTGTTTGGTCATAATAACCATTATGTTATGTTTGGAGGAAAAAGGGTGAGGCTTGCAAGCCGAAGAACACCATCCCAACCGTGAAGCATGGGGGTGGCAGCATCAGGTTGTGGGGGTGCTTTGCTGCAGGAGGGACTGGTGCACTTCACAAAATAGATGGCATTATGAGGAAGGAAAATTATGTGGATATATTGAAGCAACATCTCAAGACATCAGCGAGGAAGTTAAAGCTCAGTCTCAAATCGGTCTTCCAAATGGACAGTGACCCAAAGCATACCTCCAAAGTTGTGGCAAAAACTCCAATACAAAGTCAAGGTATTGGAGTGGTCATCACAAAGCCCTGACCTCAATCCGATAGAGAATTTGTGGGCAGAACTGAAAAAGCGTGTGTGAGCAAGGAGGCCTACAAACCTGACTCAGTTACACCAGTTCTGTCTGGAGGAATGGGCCAAAGTTCCAGCAACTTATTGTGAAAATCTTGTGGAAGGCTACCCAAAAATTTGACCGAAGTTAAACAATTTAAAGGCAGTGCTACCAAATACTAACAAAGTGTATGTGAACTTCTTACCCACTGGGAATGTGATGAAAGAAATAAAAGCTGAAATAAATCATTCTCTCTACTATTATTGTGACATTTCACATTTTTAAAATAATGATCCTAACAGACTTAAGACAGGGAATGTTTTCTACGATTAAATGTCAGGAATTGTGAAAAACTGTGTTTAAATGTATTTGGCTAAGGTGTATGTAAACTTCTGACTTCAACTGTATTTTCTATCATTATAATTTTTAATATAGGTTATATCTTTTCTATCATTATAATTAGTATTATCGGTTATATCTTGTCTACCATTATAATATTTATCATTATAGTTTTTACTATAGGTTTTATCTTTTTTCTATCATTATAATCTTTAATATCGGCTATATCTTGTCTACCATTTATAGTCTTTATTATCGGTTTTTATCTTTTCTCTCATTATAATTTTTACTTGTGCCTGACCGATATATCGGCCGACCGATATTAGCCTTTCACCGATATATCGGTATCGGCGTATATTTTACTGATATGCAGAAAACAATGCTTTAGAATTGGTGTCATAGCGTAGTTTGTCCAGCAGAGCGCGCTCCGACTCCATTGTTTACAGAGCTGAACTGAGGTGGCTCTGCAGACAGGGCGGAGTTCAGCAGTGTCTCGGTAAGTTAACTAGTTTGTGAAATACATACTGAAAAGTTAATAAACAAAGACCCCATCATTTTCCCTTTTTAATATAACTAATATAAAGTTAACATTGTCCCTGACAACCATGTCACTCATGTCTGTTTGCTGTTAGCCAGCTTTAGTTTGTCAGTGCAGTCAGTAATGTAGCAGATTGAAAGATAAACATCAGAGCATCTTTTTGCAGCTCAACAGACAACGGTGGTGGATTGTGTCTGTTGAGTGTTGATTTCATGCTATGTTGTTACGTAGTTGGTGAGACACAGTGCTGGAAAGTAAAATAAACAACGTCTGTCTTTTACTCTCTGTGACAACGAGCTTATAGCTAACTAGCTAACCACATAGCTACTTTCAGTAACTAAGTTTCCATCCAAGGATTTTTTGCGAAAAAAGTTTAGCGCATTAAAATAAAGCTGATGGAAACGCAAATTATCGGTAACATTTCACAAGTGTCCACATAATATTTTTCCATTTAACTCTAGTGCATAAACTCTATGTCGATACTTCAAATGTCGTGAAAAACTGGTTTGGAAACACTTTTTGTCGAGAAAATTGGCATTAACGCAAAAATATAGTGTCACATGACAATCGTTAGCCTGTGTTAATCATGACAACAAGGTATACATCTATAAAAGCCAATTTATTGTACGTTATTATGGATTGATCTGAACGGCATAAAGATCCAATCACTGCAAACATGACACTTCCAGGAGTGCCAACACAAATATCTCGTATCATGGAGAACAAATGAATGGTCACTCTTTGCGATTAATTTAATCGTGGTAGACATCCGTTTATTTATTAAAGTTGCTTTTCCACACCATTCAAAATAATAGATGGCAGTCACGGAATTAGCCCACAATACAAAAAACATATCATTTCTGTGCACAAAGATGTTTTAAATTAAAAATAAATACACAATACTAGGAGAAAAGCTTCAGTGTGCTTTTTTGGAACACTAACATATAGCCCAATTCTATTAAATTATTCTTTAGCTTACTTTTGAAAAAATGCTGGCAACATTTCCTGTATTAAATTAATTACCAAACGAAAAAAATGATATTTTTAGACCTATATATGCCTTTTCTTTACACAAACTTAAATTAGCCGTACCCTGTTCTGTAGATGAATAAAGTCGGCTGAATGACATTTTCTGCACTTCAAGACTATAAACTTTCAGAACTATTTGTCCAATGATGAGTTCACTTTCAGAAAACTAGCTTTTGAACATTTTAAAACTTTTAAATATTTGAAATCTAACCTTGGATGGCATTTGCAGAGATTCTTCAGAAAATGTAAATTGCATTCTGACGCTAAAATGAATTTGAGATGACAATCAAGTTCAGTTGGTCGTTAAAAGTTGCTGGAGAAATATGCGGGACATAATGCAGTTGTGATGGCAATGTTTTAGATTAGATGATTGTTCAAAATAGCCTCTTGAATATCAGGAATGTATCAGATGTAAACCCTGATATTACACCGCATCAGTTTTTCTGTAATAGCTGTGCACACAGCTTATACACATCGATGGATGGTCCTTATACTAAGACCGAAAGTTTCCCACTACTTGGTGCAGGTTGCCAGCTTGAACAGGGCCATGACGATTCACTTTTGGGTTGGAATCGGTGGCAACCTGCGATAGGTACAACATCAGGACCAATATTACAGTCCTATCAGAAGGGCAGCTGTTCCCTTTTGACTGCAATTCCTCCTCTTCTGATTGCATTTATTTGTGAAATTAAAATGAATTGTCCCAATACTCTCCCCATTTGACCAAAACTTCGGAGGAAAAAAATTAGGGACATCTGGGAGGCGAATTAGCGATAAACACATATTTCTGTATGGAAACGGCTTCAGGGCAGATTTCTTTTGCAATTAACCAAAACTTATGCGACAAAGTGTTTTTTTAGGCATGACGTCACCACGCACTCCATTTTTATCGATAAAAGGCCATTTGAATGGAAACAGGCAGAAGACGGCAAATTTTGCAAAAAAATTTTTTTATACATTTTCACTTTGTTGATAACAAAATAGTGGATGGAAAAGTGGATGGAAACTAGGCTATTGTTGTCAGCTGAGTGGAAGCTAATGAGTAAACGTATTCACCAAACTGTTTTGTTCAGGATTTACAGTTTGGTACCCCCTTCAACCGAACAATTCCAGTCATTGCATTTATAAAATGTAATATTTAAAAGTTTCCACCGTTGAACGTTTCCCCTGAACTTATATAGCAGAATACGGTGTAATACCGCTGCCACTGTTTATCTCTTGTCTCGGCAGTATTAATAAAAGTCAGCATTTGACTGATACTAAACAGTACTGATATTTATTTAGCTATTTATTTTATTTTTATTTTTATTTATTCTTTATTTTAATGGTCAGCATTTGACTGATACTAAACAGTACTGATATTTATTTAGCTATTTATTTTATTTTTATTTTTATTTATTCTTTATTTTAATGGTCAGCATTTGACTGATACTAAACAGTACTGATATTTATTTAGCTATTTATTTTATTTTTATTTTTATTTATTCTTTATTTTAATGGTCAGCATTTGACTGATACTAAACAGTACTGATATTTATTTAGCTATTTGTTGTATTTTTATTTATTCTTTATTTTAATGGTCAGCATTTGACTGATACTAAACAGTACTGATATTTATTTAGCTATTTGTTGTATTTTTATTTATTCTTTATTTTAATGGTCAGCATTTGACTGATACTAAACAGTACTGATATTTATTTAGCTATTTATTTTATTTTTATTTTTATTTATTCTTTATTTTAATGGTCAGCATTTGACTGATACTAAACAGTACTGATATTTATTTAGCTATTTGTTGTATTTTTATTTATTCTTTGTTTTCTCAGTGTTCATTTCTAGAATTTGTTGACAATGTATAATAATAATGTCAAATATTCTTTGATAAAAATATTTGTTTAAGAAAGCAGCCTTCTGAGTACCTTTGCATAGTCATATCGGTGCAAAATCGGTGAACAATCTACATAGAAAAGGTCTGTTTTCATTCCAGCTCAATAATTAAATATATCGGCCACCAAATCTGTAATCGGTGAATTTTCCCTCTCTGAAATCGGTATCGGTCTCAAAAATCCCATATCGGTCAGGCTCTAATTTTTACTCTAGGTTATATCTTTTCTAACATTATAATTTGTATTATCGGTGAAAAACACCACTTAATAACAGATTCTTCCTCATCTTGACTTTGGGACACATCATTCTCTGTATTTTCTCAAGAATCCATATTTCTTTATCACTCTCAATTGTAAATAACTTCAAGCAGTCCTGCTGGCTAGTAGCCTTGCTAATATACCTACCGCAATATAAACGGAATACCAAAATATCTTCCGGTTGACACATTTCTGTCATTGCACATTGTTTACTGTCATACTTCCCAGTCCTGCTTAACCCTAAATCGTGATTTACCCCCCTGACTAATACACAGCAAACAGCTTTAGTGTGCATTCCGTTTGCTGCGGCAGAGGACGAGATGGATCATGCTGTCTGCTCTGCAGTTTCTCTCTGCACAATTCACTTTTTGACTGGGTGGAATTAAGGCTAGGCTGATCTGATTAGGGATCCAGACACCACTGTCTCATTTGTAGGGGGCGATACAGCTGGTCAGACACAATGGTGAAAGACAACGTTACAAACTGTGTAAGGGGGAGGAGACGGGCCACTTGTAGAAAAATGAATGGAAGAATGTCATTGCCCGCCTTTCAGTTAAAACAGCCAATCAATGTCTCTTTTTGATGGAGACATCACTTGTTTTATTTATTTTTTTATTTACTCTAGAATGCGCATGCACATTAGAGTGCAGACTTTTTCCGCACTGTTGTAGAAGCATTCTATGGATACGACTGATACCTCAGATCATGTGCTGTTACTTTCCGAAGTGATCAGACTTGCGATTTTCACCTGGTTTGATGATAAAGCGGGAAAACAAATCCCATAAACTTACCTTGAAGGCAGGACCCAAGTCATATTTAGGGACCAGCTGCAAGAAATGTCTTACATGAAGAAAACCCTTAGTAAAAATGGTAAGAACACTCTCATTAAAGGTTCTCCTAACCTAAAGGGTTTCTTGCAGTGGCAGCAGAATATCATAGAGACTTGGGTGTGGACTCTCTTGACTTTAACCAGTAATTAACCACCTAGCAACTACCAGGAACACCCTAGCATCAACCTAGCAACCATATATCAACACGTACAAACTACTCAACACATAACACCCTGCAGCCACCCAAAATACCTAAGTATTGTTAGCAACTTTTGCATCCAAGAACTACTTGTGTAGTTGTCTTGTCAAAACTAGTTTAACTCGTGTTCCATGCAGGTAAAAAATGTACATTTGCTGTGAAGTAGTGTTAAATTGGCCTGAGTAGCAGGTGTGAATGGGTTTGCACTTATTCTTGGTTTGCTGTCATGACAGTTTGAGTTGATGTGAATCTACACGTGCAGAAACGCTCAGTGCACATGAGCCTCGGGCGATTGACACATGGTGTGTGTTCATGTGTGTGTAGTGCTTGCCTGGTAACATGCATAGTACCTTGGAAATACTCTTTGGACGAGAGTGCACATCAACATTGGAAGAGTTCATTAATAAAAAAATCTTTAATTTGGGTTCTGTGTCCTCTAGAGAACACGACTGACCTTGTTTCAAAGCTGTTTTTAAGAATGTCCTCTACTGTACTGAAAATGACATTATGCCAAGAATTCACAGCTCTAATGTGTGACAATTGATAATGTAACCGTAATGTACTGGGATGCTCAATATATTGATTACCATATCGAAATCGGCCAATATTGATGTTTTTTTATTGGCATAAGTTTGATTTTGGCTGATTTTGGAATCTGAAAATATCAGGGTTTATAATTATTTCCAAAGCAATTATAGTCATATGCAAATTACATTAAGGGTGTCATCGTACCACAATTTCTAGCATTCTGGTAGGCCAACTACTTAGAACATTTTAACATATTACAAATACTGACTGTTTCCGTCTTCGTGCAAACAATAATTGTTAGCCACAACATGAATCGAGGTCCCATTCTTGGTTGAAACAAACTTATGGTCAGATATCAGAGGGTAGCTATCAGTTATGGCTACTCATTATTTCTTTACGTCAAAGGGGTACCAAGGGGAGCAGTTAAAATCCTTGGAAGTTGTTTTCGACTATGGCAGTGTCACATTTGAGAGGGCACAATAACCGTAAATAATTTAGATATTCAATGTGTATGTGTTATCTTCTCCTCTGGAATAGAAGCCTCCTCCTAAAACTTGCTGGAATGTCGGGCCTCATCATCTGTGGAACATTATGACAGAGAGCAGGAGAAAACACAGAAAACATACACAAGGCCAAACGAGACATAGTATAATATCACATTAAAGAAACTCAAATCTCTCTCATACAACTAATAATGATTGAATACAATAGAATCAAATGGTTATAGAATAGTTGATTCATTATATAATAATTATAACAGATACATACCTTTATGAAAATATAAGATACAGTAAATGCATACGAGTAATCACTGTTACTGCACTCCTGGCATGGGCCAGACCCTCAGTCACCCCTCAGATTACATACGTTACTTGCACCTTATAGTAAAAGTAAAAACAGAAAATTGATTAATATAATAACAATAAATGAGGACGATAAATGATAAGGTATAATTTGTAAAAATAAAAGGATTTCGAAAACCCACCCCTTCAGTACATTAAAATAATTATTATCGGTTATATCTTCTGGACCATTATAATTTGTATTATCGGTAACATAACTTCCACCATTATAATCTGTACAATTGGTTATATCTTCCATTTAAATATTTATTATCGGTTATGTATCCTCTACATTATCTTTTTTTGTCACTTATATTCCTTCTACTGTACATTTTAATCTTTATTATAGGCAATATGTTGTTATCTTTATTATCGGTTACATCTCTTCTGCTATACTTTTATAGTTATTATTATTGGTAATACATTTTCTACTGTACTTTATAAACTTTATTATCGGCAATCTGTTATCTATCTATCTTATTGGTAAAAAAAATGTCTACCATTTATAATCCTTATTATTGGTTATATCTGTTTAACTGTACATTTATAATCATTATATCCTTTCTACGGTATAATTATTAATATCAGTTGTCTTTTCTACAGTTCATAATAATCTTTACTATTGACAATATGTTGTTATCTTTATTATAGTTTCTATATTTTGTACCATTTTTTTTTTCTTTTCCACCATTATAATCTATGTAATCGGTTACGGTATATCTTTTCTTCCATTTAAAATATTTATTATTGGTTATATCTTCTCTACTGTTATAATCTTTATTATCGGCAGTATGTTATTATTTTTATTATTGGTTATATCTTTTCTACTTCATAATGATTTGATGCCTGATTTTAGTATGTAAAATTCTAGATTGGAGAAAACAGTATTGATTTATAATATCGTCCATCACATTAAACATAACATAAAAAAAATTGTCTGCATTTATATATGGACATTGGCCAAAATGTCTGAATCAGTGCATGTCTGTAAAGTACTGCAAGAAAGGTACTTGCAATGAATCAGGACAGAATACTTTACAAAATTCATTTACAATATGTGTATCCTCGCCTCTGTGGTTTGTGTTTCTCTCCAGTAAACTTCCCCATGGGATCAGTTACCACACACACAGACAGAAGAAGCCGTGTTATACTGTTGCACAATAATGCTCTTGTATGATTTATACGTGTGGTGCTTTGTGGTTCCTCATTTTGGTATGTTTGTGTTAATGGCTGACAGCATCTTTCCAGTGACAAATCTTTGCACTCATATGAGAGTAATAGAGGCCAGTGACTCAACTCCATCCAATGAAGCATCTCCCACGATGTCACTTCCTCCCTGCGTGTCACACTGTCACTGTTAGCATGTTGCCTGTGTCTACTGGGTATTAAAAGAGCATCTAGAGTAGACCGGGGGACTGTGTTTGTGTCTGTATTTATGTTTAGGGTGTTTAGTTTTAAATCACACTGAGCTCAACAGGGATATACTGATGTAAGAATAATAACCAGTGATGGGAGATGTTTTTTTGACAGAAACATGTGTTCTGTTCCATGTGGATAACCGCTGCAATACAATAAAATATTTCCATCTCACCCTCAAGAGATGTAGGAGATGGTTGGCAGAATTTTAGGGACTGACAAGCCACAATCAGCACTCAGTTTCATAGGCCAGGACGTCCTGTATTGTGGCTGAAATTAAGATGTTTTGTATGGTATGCCTATTGTCCTGTATTTAACAGCGAAATGCTTATTTTTGGATTAGTAATGCAAGTGGTGCAGAAATTACACACATCACCTTTACAAAATGGGAAAATGATGAGTGTCTTTAAAATATGTTCGATCTAGCAAAAATCAGTTTCAATAAAAAAGATAATAAAGTACAAAGTTTGTACACACTCCACTTTCAGCAGAGCACGATCAGCCGCTCTGTCTCTTGTGTTTGATTTCTTCAGTTGTGTCTTGGCTGGCTCATGTTAATCAAAAAACATGAGGATTAAAAAAAAATACCCTCCTTTTGGCAGAATTAAACAGCAGGATTTTCTCTGACCTCGTTTCGCTCCCTTCTCAGGTTTTCACACACTGAAGCCACTAATTCCAGCTGCAACACGGGGGGGTCTGTTACAAAACCTCATAAGGGATTGATTTGAGACACTCTATATAGGCAGCACTTCTAGCACTCCTCACATGAAGTGCACACTACATTCAACTCACAACTGATGTCAAAACAGGAATGCCCCAAAACTCTAATGAGCATAAATATACATAGCACACACACATTTTGGGTAAAATAATCAGTTTTCAATTTTTTTGAAGCTGATTACATTAAAGTATTTTATCAATACTCTTAAGTATTTTTTGAGATAGAAAAACGATAAGAGAGCAGTACATAACATCAGAATGGTACGAACGGTTGTGCTATATTGTTGGTGGATTTCTTTGTTTCCAAACCAGCACCATTGAACCCTTTTCCTGATACTCTATTGTTTGTTTGCCTATTGTCTCTTTTCTTGTAGATCTGCACTTGGCCGCTGAGCTGGGTAAAACCCTCCTGGAGCGCAATAAGGAGCTGGAGGACTCGCTGCAGCAGATGTACATCAACAATGAAGAGCAGGTGCAGGAGATCGAGGTACAGCTCCAGAACAGCCGGACATCTGCATAAGCATTTTTTCTGCTTAGCAGTGGAAATGCATCCTGTTATCAGATTCTTTTTGTGGCTATGAAAACATCCTGCCTTGATCCAGGGTAGGAAAATTAGTAGCATAATATTGCGTGAATAAAGGAGAAATCTTCTGAGAAACCCCAATGTGCAATCTGAAATGGCAACCATTGAATGACTCTGAGGTATCGATGGTTAAATCTGCTACTTGGCTGTTCTCCACCACATCACTTTTAAGGCTGTCAAATGAAAATCTGAATATTTTAAAATTTAAGATAAAAACACACATTTGAATGGTAAAACTGCATTTGCATTTTAGATGTGTGGCAAGCGCTGATGAGAACTTCAGACCGATGGCACTCTTGCACTAAAGAAGTCTAGATGCCATGCAACAAATAAAGTTTAACAGAACGCAGGTGTCTCGAGACGCGTTTTACAGCGTTCCTCCACAAGACTATATAATAAACTACAAAACGCGGCAAAACAGTCAAAGTCGTCCATCTAGCACATGTTTATATAGAAAAACAATTGGAAAACCATGTGGGTTGACGCAAAAGCGTCTTTCTCTCTTATCAGCGTTTCTCAGATTAAGTAATGGGTTATTAAAATGCTTCGTCAGGAAATTAGTTCAGTTTGGAAAGGTGCGTCTCACAATCCTCACGTTCTGTTCCATTCTGTTGTGCTCCGTCTATTTGAACAGCCCCCCGGACTGCGAGTCTAAGGCCACACCCACACTAATAAGTTTTCGTTTGATGCCTCTTTTTTTTTTTTTTTTTTTTTTTGCTCTCTACGTTTTGGCCTTCCGTTCAACAGAGCTTTTCGAAAACACTTTCCCAAGTGGATACATTTGAAAACGGCATCTTCGCATTGTAGTGTGGACAGGAAAACGGAGATATTTGAAAACGATGATGTATTTGTTGTCATGTGACACAGTCATGTGATCCATTCAACCCAAAACACTCAAGATGGCGACCCATGTTGTAGCGGCGTTGTTGTGCCTGCTATTCACTTTGATAGCATTGTTAAAGATAAATGTTACTTTGTACAACCTTCACATTGAATCCCTTTAAAGGCGACAGGAAGTGTATAAGGAATTGCTGTCCGTTGGAAAAGTTTGAGGACAACTCAGACTGTACATGGAAAATACACAGGGCCATGCTTCTTACGTTCCACCCCCCCCCCCCCCCCCCCACATGCACAGTAAGGAAATTTAAGCGATTTCAGATGTTTCAATGTGGATGAGGGACTTTTGGAAAATGTTTGAAAATGGCGATGGAGAGCGTTTTGAAAATGCTGTTTTCAAATTTATCCGGATGAATTTAGACATAGTCTGAGCCGCTTCACCACCGAATGCCAAATACCACTACAATCTGGGAATATTGCTACCGTACATACAACTGTAACGAATGAAAAATACTGTGGTATCGCTGTTATCATGAAGCTCGAGTCTGTGGCGCCAGTGCAACACCATGTTAACAGAGAACTGTCCACTGAAGTGTTTTCCCTCATTTTTACTTTATACAGAACATTTGAGAAAATAAGCTGGATAAATCTTTTAATTTCATGCAGTTTAGTTAAAATGAAATGCACTTTTTTAAAAGCCAGAAATTTTCTTTGCAATAATATAACACTATGGTTCATATGTATTTTTTGCGCTGTCTTGTGGGCTATGGAAACAACGTCAATTTAAAAATCTTTAATTTCTTTCATGTAATTTTTAAGGAAAAAAAAAACTTTTTAGAAAAAAATCTCAACATCAAAATTTGGGGTAAATTAGAGTATTATAGGAAATTAAGTGTTCTTTCATCATAAAGTTCATTTATTAAATACAAATATCTATTGGTGTCATTTCAAACATTCAATCAATCTAATGTTTCTGGCAATATCCCATATGTTGTGTGGATATTTTAATTTTTATTTATTTATTAATTTTTTTCACCCAATTTGGAATTCCCAGTGCGCTTTTAAGTCCTCGTGGTCGTGTAGTGATTCGCCTCAATCCGGGTGGCAGAGGATGAATCCCAGTTGCCTCCGCGTCTGAGACATCAACCCACGCATCTTATCACATTGCCACAGAGACATAGCACGTGTGGAGGCTTCACGCCATCCACCGCGGCATCCGCGCTCAACTTACCACGCACCCCACCAAGAACGAACCACATTATAGTGACCACGAGGACGTTACCCCATGTGACGCTACCCTCCCTAGCAACCGGGCCAATTTGGTTGCTTAGGAGACCTGGCTGGAGTCACTCAGCACGCCCTGGGATTCGAACTAGCAAACTCCAGGGGTGGTAGCCAGCGTCTTTTACCACTGAACTACCCAGGCCCCCATATGTTGTGTGGATATTAACAAATTTATGGGTAATTCAAACTGAAAATTAAATGTATTATTAAAACCTACACTTTCAGCAGTTGTATGAATTTTATTGTTTTTAATGAAAAAATTTCTTCCATAATTTCAGGATTAAATTACAATTCTACATCCAGTTTGCTACCTCAATTTCAATTCAGACTGAAGAATTGAAATGTAATTTAAAAGGCCATTTTAATTCAATTCTGAATGGAGCACAACCCTTCTTATCTCAGCAAAGAATCATTTTTACTGATTTCCTTCAGCTAATAGTCTCATTATGAGCCGGAGCATATAGAGTGCGTTTACAGATGAGAGACTGTTAGCTGAGTGCGTGCAGTGGGAGGCAGCAGTCGTCTTGTCTCTGTTCCAGATCCACCAAAACAAAGACTCGATTACACATCCATGAACAATGGCATGCTGTGATGAGGATATATCTGGATACAGTTCACATGGCCTCATTATGTATGGATTGCACAACATTTAGATATGTGAAACTAGTAATGTTATGGCTATGACCATTTTTGCTACTTAAGCTTAAATCAGAGACGCTATCTTTGACTTACTGCTGTCATCTAGTTGCTAGACAAAGATATGAAATAGATTGCGAAACTTATCCAATGACACTTAATAGGCAAATAAAAAGCATATTAAAATCATCGCAATATTTTGCTTGATTTTAAATCACCAGCAGAATCATTCTGAATATATAGTTAATATCTGATATAGTCCGAAGTCTCCATACAGTACTATGTACAGTTGGTGCAGTAAATGGAATATGGCTAATTCATATGTTTCTTTATGTATTAGTACTTAACCAAGCAGATGGAGATGTTACGTGAGATGAACGAGCAGCACGCTAAAGTGTACGAGCAGCTGGACGTGACGGCGCGCGAACTGGAGATTACCAATGAGAAACTGGTGCTGGAGAGCAAAGGGTCTCAACAGAAGATTGAAAGGTGAGCTATAAATTATCAGAGTATCATGGGTGATACACTCCACACTAGGGATGTCAAACATTCTGGTATGTCAATACCAATAATGCAAAATTTGAAGCGCTATCATTTTCTTCTACGGCAATGGTCCAACTTAGTTATTTTACAAAATGATGAATCCTACTGTGGCAAAAGATTAGTTCATGAATATGAATTTGGTCATGCTGACTTTGCATTAAAACCTTCCTGGAGCTTTTAAGCAATTACAGTAATATTCACAAGCCAAACCATCACTATAAGATTCATTTGTTATCTGATTAGTGGCCAAAATTAGAACTACTGGGCAAACATCTTATGTATTTAATATTCATGAGCTAAGCCTTCACCATAGTAGCATTGGTAAATTGGCTAGCACTTGTTGGGTTGTAGGTGATATGCTATTGTTTAAATTTAGTTAATTAATTAGGGGTCCAAGCACCGAAGCATATTTAACTTTATCGTCAAAGTTCAAATTAAATGTGCTCAAGTATACAGTGCATTCAGAAAGTATTCAGACCTCTTCATTTTTTTCACATTTTGTTATGTTGCAGCCTTATGCTAAAATGCTTTAAATGATTTATTTTTTACATCAATCTACACTTCATATCCCACAATAACAAAGCAGAAACCAGAGTTTTGATAACTTTGCAAATTTATTAAAAAGAAAAAACTGAAATATCACATTGACGCAAGTATTCAGACCCTTTGCTATGACACTTGAAATTTAGCTCAGGTGCATCCCATTTCTCTAGATCATCTTTGAGATGTTTGTACACTTTGCTAACATATTCTTAAAAAAATCAATTCAGCAGCCAATCAAATTTCTGCAAATAATAACTTGAATTGTGAATGGCCGATTGTCATGAAGCTTATTATACTCAAGCAGAACATCTACATGAAGCTGTACATCAAATTTTGTGAGAATCGATCAACAGGTGGCGCTATAATAAGTTAATTCAGGTTTTTGCTAATAACTCCAGAAAATTTGTAGTTTCTCCAAATCCTTCAGTGCCCCCAAATCATATGGACACATTAATTTTCATTTCGGCAAGAAAAGTTTTATACCACATGGATTTTTTTACGAACTTGTCCTAGACCGTTAGTCCGATTTGCACTAAATTTGGTATACATCATCTACAGACCTTCCCGACAAATAGATCAAAATAATTTTTAATTGTTAAGTCGTTAGGAAAATATTAGCCAATACATATTTGGGTGTGGCCCATTATGACTGATTGGCCTGTATCTTATGAGCGCAAGTTTCAAACATAACAAACTTGGCACACATGGACAACAGAACTTTCTGAGGACACAGGCAAAATTTCATCAGTTTTCAATGATAGGGGGCGCTATAACTCAAGAAAATCCTGTGCTCAAAGCAATTGAACTTTGACACCAAAATAGCTGTCCATCGCATCTATTTCGTCAAATTTGATTATTTTAGTCATCTCTCCAAAAGTGCTTGGACCCCAATAATTGCTGCTTACAGCTATATTATTATTATTATTTTATTATATTTTATCATCTATATTTTTAATAGTATTTTTGCCTACTTTTTTTTTATACTACACTTAAAGTATATGTGTATTTAATGTGTTAAATATAATGTGTATTTAGTGTAAAATAAATTAATAAATTTCATTTTTTGCTGTGGTATTAAGAACTGCCCAGTTTTACTGCTATTGGTATAGATTTTGCTGAAAAGTTTTGCAGATATTTTTATTTTTATTTTGTATTTATTTTTTTTATATTAAATTACTGTATTTCATTGCAGTACCTTTTTAGTTATTGAAATCTGAAACTTTTGATTGGCCTAAAAGTTAATGCTTAACTACTTAAAATTAATTTTGGAGACAAATATAAATTGTGCCTGTGTATGAATTTCTCTATAAAACAATTAATTGAAATGTATGAATTGGAGCAGATGGTGAAGGAAAAGTAGTCAAGTCTCCAGCATATATTTCTCAATATTCTCAGAATCCAACCCATTATGAGCAATGCAGAAGTACTGTACATTTCTGATATGGTTTGTTGTGGTAGGACGGATAGAAAACTAGACTGATTATATGTAAATATATTCATGCAGATTGACAAGCACTATGGAGATGCTGCAGGGTCAGGTGGATACGCTCACTGCTCGTGTGGAGGAACTGCGTACACTGGAAGAGCTCAGGGTTCGCAGAGAGAAGAAGGAGAGGAGAACGACTGTGCACTCTTTCCCCTGCCTCAAAGAACTCTGCACCGCTCCCAGGTACATCCACATTCATCATGTCTGCATTTGAGCAATGTCTTATCATAGGAAAATATCTCCTCGGGGAAACAATCTGTAACAGAGGGAACAATATTTTACCAAGCATCGACAAATAATCACCAAGAATGAAATGAAATGGCTTTGAGATTTGGAGTTCATTACTCTTAAATCCTAGTGCTTTTTTTCCTCATAATTAAAGTGACAAGTCCACTCATAGTATATTCTGAATTAATGTTTTGGATTTTCTTAAACACATTTAATGTAAATAGTCAAAAAAAAAAAAAAACCTTAAAGAATCATGGAAATTTATATTGTCGATAAAACATGTTCTAACCATGGTCAACTTGAATATTTAATCGGAATCGAAATTTATTTTTGTACGTGCAGTCTGAATACTGCACTGTATACTGTCTATTTTATTTAGTAGTAAGTCAAAAAGTAGTCATTATTCCACGATAAACATGCTACATTGTCACTTGACCTTATCACGTTGTATATGAGGGCGTTTCTTCAACTTCTGAGAAATAAAACTGTTATTTTCCATTTTCATTTCTATTGTGTATAAAAATGTCAGATTTCAAATAAGTAAAAAAAACAGATGCTAAAAATTACAGCTGAAATTACTTTGGAAATGGAAAAACAGGTTGATAGTATTTTGTGCAGAATATGCTGTATACAGTATTTTGGCAACTGTATTAGGTCATCCGGGTACACTCACTGAGCACTTTACTAGTTACACCTCTACATCTACTTATTCGTGTGATTTATCTAATCAGCCAGTCGTGTGGCAGCAGTGTAATGTATAAAATCATGCAGAACATGTCAGAAGCTTCAGTTAATGTTCACATCAACCATCAAAATGGGGAAAAAATGTGATCTCAGTGATTTGGACAGTGACATGATTGTTGGTGCCAGACGGGCTGGTTTGAGTATTTCTGTAACTGCTGATCTCCTGGGATTTTCATGCACAACAGTCTCTAGAATTTATTCAGAATGGTGCCAAAAACAAAAAACATCCAGTGAGCGGCAGTTCTGCGGTCGGAAATGCCCTGTTGATGAGAGAGGTCAACAGAGAATGGCCAGACTGGTTTGAGCTGACAGAAAGGCTATGGTAACTCAGATAACCACTCTGTACAATTGTAGTGAGAAGAATAGCATCTCAGAATGCACAACATGTCGAACCTTGAGGCGAATGGGCTACACCAGCAGAAGACCACATCGGGCACTTTATTAGGACCATAGTGTTCCTAATAAAGTGCTCAGTGAGTGTATTTGCATATTATGCATGCACAGTATACATACTACCTGTATATACAGAAATAGTAAGAGTAGAATAGTAGTATGCTAATCTGAATTTAACTTCTATATAATGATTTTTAATAATCTTTATCCGGTAATCACAAACGACTAAAGAAAGTCATTAAAATTAATTGGTGTGAAGGTGTGGGGAGACTGAAAATAATGCCAAATACACGATGCCAAAAATCATAATTTGTGATTATTTCCCTTGATATTGTAATCACGACTATTAATTTCAATGAATAGAATTTTCATTAAAATGCTTTTTCTTTTTTTAATGCCATATTATTTGTGTAGGCTAGACTTTGTTCCTTAATTACTTCATTGCTGTTGCACTGTTATAATAGGAGTGTTATAGTTTTGTCACGCCATTGCTGATAGGCTTGTGCACTTAACAGACGCATGATGTATTACAATAGACAACCACTGAAAAAAAAAGAAATCGTTTAATTCTGATGCAATGGGAGTAGATGTAAATGGAATGTTGTAAATTGAATTTTTTTATTCTTTGTGCAACCCTACTGTGCCTGCGCTTTTCCACCATCAGGCCGAATGTTTGAGCACGGAGAGGAATGGTTCCAGTAGCATTTTCTCTTAAGCCCAGTTCTGTTCAGTATGATTACAATCCATTTTTTCAGCACTGTTAGCTAACTATACTCAGGACAGCAAACTGTTTTGATGAAACCCCTTTAGTGACGTGGCGACTCACGATTGGTCACGTGTTCAGTTAGTCCATTCTTATCCTGATTTCACTGCACCACAGTGGAAAAAGAAACAATAACATTTCCAACAAGCCCGGATTGGTATGGAACGGCATGGTTCCCCAATGAAAACCATTCAGTCAGATGATGGAAAAGCGCCTATTATTGCAATCTCAAAACCTAAATGTTACATCTTCCTCCTTCAGGTATGAAGATGGTTTCATGGTGTCTTACCCAGGCAGCGGTGACCTAGAGGAATGTCAGCCAGTGGACGAAGAGAATGAACACTTGCGTGTGATGGTGACGTCTTTGCGTGCAGCTGTGGCGGCTGAACGCGGTCGGCGTGAGGCCGCTGAGCGGGAAT
This sequence comes from Myxocyprinus asiaticus, assembly GCF_019703515.2. NCBI lineage: Eukaryota > Metazoa > Chordata > Actinopteri > Cypriniformes > Catostomidae > Myxocyprinus > Myxocyprinus asiaticus. The sequence continues at coordinate 42,588,721 of NC_059357.1, forward strand.
GTGCTGCGGTGCTACAGGAGTTTGAGCGCTTGGAACAGCGCCTAATGGGGGCCGAGAATTGCCAGCGGCGTGTGTATGAGCTGGAGGCGGAGCTCCTGGAGATGCAGCTGCTACGCAAGTCTCGCGCATGCCTGCTGAGTGGTGAAGAAGGTCTTGAGCAAACACTGCTCAACAACGCTCCAGAGACAGACACGCCGGATGACGCCATTATGACGGGAATGCAGAACGGGGATGCAACTGATCCGAGCGGTCCGGCGCCTGTCCGGAAGAGCTGTAGCGATACTGCTCTGAACGCCATTTCTGCTGTTGACGCCTCAGGTAGACGTAAAGGCAGCTACGCAATTCATGCCAACGGCGTACGGAAGAGGGGTATGTCCATCCTACGGGAGGTGGACGAGCAGTACCACGCCCTTCTGGAGAAGTATGAAGAGCTGCTAGGGAAGTGTAGACGCCATGAGGAGAGTCTACGCCATGCTGAGGTGCAAACTTCACGACCTGTATCTAGGGACCCATCCATGAAGGAATGCCGGGCCATGGAGCCCCAGCAGCCACCCACTCCACCCCAGACACCCTCGACTCCAGAGGCCCTGGAGGGCATCAGCCGACAGGTGGAGGCTGTGGACAAGAGGCTGAGCCAGAACACTCCTGAGTACAAGGCCCTCTTCAAGGAGATCTTTTCTCGCTTGCAGAGGACCAAGAGCAACATAAACACCACCAAAGGAAGGAAAAGTGGAAAATAGCCCATTTGGGTCTCGAAGTTCACCCAAAAATGAAAGATCTTTCATTATTTACTACCCTTATGTTGTTCCAAACCTGCATGCTGTTAATTTTTTTTCTAGGGAACACAAACGTTTCATTTTTTTGAAGAAATGTTACTCTGCTCTTGCCAATCAACGATAGGTCATAGTGACCAAGGACTGTCATGCTCCAACAAGGACCAAAAAAATCCCATAAAAGTAATCCAGATGACTTGTGCACTACGTTGTAATTCTACTAAAATGATACGATTGATTTGTTTGGGAATATGCCTCATATGGACTACATTTAAGGTGCTTTTTTTTGTTGTTGTAGTGGAGCTTGACATACATGTTCATGTTAAATGCTGTTGTGTGGAAATGAACTGCAATAAGAATATTCATGAATTTCTCAGTTTATTTAAATGAAAAAATTATAGCATATGGGTTTGGAATGATCCAAGAGTGAGTAAATAACAGAATTTTCATTTTGGTATAACTATAACTTAAACATACCACCTGATTATTTCCCCCCGCTCATTTATGGAATGTCTTAATTTTTTGAAGATACACTCTTTAAGGTGACATAATACTCTGTAAAGTAGCAACTTCCTGTTAATCGATTGGAATAGCTGTTATTTAGTTCAGTTCAAATGTTTCCCCAAATGGTGTGTTGCCACATATCAAGAGAGAAATGTTGACTTAGTCTGTTAAGAGGAAGTTGCCTAGTGTCTAATGTGCTTCTCCAGGGTTGAACTTTTAGGAAAAAACATATACTTACTATAGGTTTTACAGTAACCATATTCACCCCAAGGATACCTGTGATGCTTATCATTGCTCATTTACATTCTCATGTTCTAATCATGTGTATTACAGTATCATGAATAATCAAAGCATTGTGTAAACACTTTTGTTCAATATTAAATGACACTTTGCTTTAAGTGTGTTTGATACATTTATTACCTTTTAATGGATGAGTTTGTTGTGATGAGAGTTCAGGATGGTTCTGCTGTAGGGTCATGTCCAGATGGTAACCCTCATTCTGCAAAAAGTCTTGTGATTCTCGTGACATTCGTACTGTTTATTTGGCGTTCCATAGCAACCCTAGTTTCAGCATCAAACTGCAAGTCCATTTAACACTTTTAAGAGCCCTTCAAAATCAATGTCACTGGAAAAATCTGTACTATAATTTCATGAAATAATTGCAATCAGGTTAAAAGTTTCAGAAAATGTTTTTCTTTGGAAAACGCAAGAAGGATATAGCTGCAGGCTAAGCTCCAAAATGAGTCTGGAGCTCCAAACCGCCACCAAAGATGCACTGATGAGCCAAAACATTATGACCACCTGCCTAATATGCTGTTGGTCCTCCACGTGCCACCAAAACTGTGCCGACCCGTCGAAGCATGGACTCTACAAGACCCCTGAAGGTGTCCTGTGATATCTGGCACCAAGACAATAACAGCAGATTGTTCAAGTCCTGTAAGTTGCAAGGTGGAGCCACCGTGGATCGGACTTGTTGGTCCAGCACATCCCACAGATGCTCAATCGGATTGAGATCTGGGGAATTTGGAGATCAGGGCAAGACCTTGAACTCTTCATCATGTTCCTCAAACCATTCTTAAACAATATGTGCAGTATGGCAGAGCGCATTATCCTGCTGAAAGAGGCCACTGCCATCAAGTAATACCATTGCCATGAAGGGGTGTACCTGGTCTGCAACAATGTTTAGGTAGGTGGCACGTGTCAAACTGATGTCCACATGAATGGCCGGACCCAGTGTTTCTCAGCAGAACATTGCCCAGAGCATCACACTACCTCCACCGGTTTGTCATCCTCCCACAGTGCATCCTGGTGCCATCACTTCCCCAGGTAAACGATGTACACATCCATCCACATGATGTAAAAGAAAACGGGACTCATCGGACCAGGTAAACTTCTTCCACTGCTCCAAGGTCCAGTTCCGACACTCGCGTGCCCATTGTAGGCGCTTTCGATGGTGGATAAGGGTCCTCATGGGCGCACTGACTAGTCTGTGGCTACGCAGCCCTATATGCAGCAGGGTGTGATGCACTGTGTGTTGTGACTTGTGACACATTCCTCCTGTAACCATCATTAAAATTTTCTGTGACGTGCAACAGAAGACCTTCTGGCAGTTCGGACTAGCACTGCCCTTGCGCATCAATGAGCCTTAGGCGCCCAACACCCTGTTGCCGGTTTATGGTTTGTCCTTCCTTGGACCCCTGTCAGTACTCACCACTGCTGACTGGGAGCACCACATGGGCCTTTCCATTTCAGAAATGCTCGGCCATAACAATTTGGCCCTTGTCAAATTCGCTCAGGTCTTTACTTCTGCCCATTTCTCCTGCATTCAACACATTGACTACGAGAACTGATTGTTCGCTCACCATCTAATCTACCCAAATCTTGACATGTGGCCTTGTTAGGAGATAATCAACATTCACTTGTGAGTGGCCATTATGTTTTGGCTCATCTGTGAATAGGGAGCCCTTTACCTAACCCTATACCTAACCTTAACCGTGAGTGGAACTGATGCCCCCTTTTGGAGTAACCCTGCACTTCTCTTATTGCTGCCTCCTTGGGATGAATCGCTTCTGTTGTACTTCTCATCTGTAAGTCGCTTTGGTAAAAGGGTCTGCTAAATGAATACATGTAAACCCCACCCTCTTTTAAAGTTTTCCGCCCCCACCGTGGATTTCCCCTCCAAGGCACTTTTGTTTGAGCATTTCAATATTCTCAAGCATAACAAATGTACAAAATTTTTTGTATCCTGTGCAGTCAGTCATGGGCAAACACGCTGGTCTGTTCTTGTGGTATTAACTATTTTATATAACCCTGCCCCTAAGTGACATATAAAACCACTATTTGTTTTGTTTTGTTTGTATTTGTCAGTCAGCACTTGGCCAACGTGCGGTCTGGTTGAACATGCTTAAGAACCTGTGTTCTTGCATTTCTGTGGTGGTACCAAACCTGGAAGTGTTATTCGGGTAAGTTGCTATAAATATATTGACTTTACCAGGCATGTGGTTGACAAAAAAGCAGGAAAATGTAACCAACAAAGTCTGCAACACCGAAAAAATATTCTTAGCCCGAACTGACAGTTAAATGCTCACTGACAATAACACTCTAGCACCACCTAGCTTTCTGAAAAAGTATAACACACACATGAGAGTTTCACAGCTGAATACATTTCCAAGGGCCTAACTTAACGGATCTTTAACCTAAAGTTTTTTTTTTTGTTTTTTTTTTTATAAATATGAAGTAAACATAAGAAAATACATCAACATTTCTCTAAATGTGCAAACTATGGATATTGTTTATTGAAGCACTGACATGAAATTCAGCTCGCATGATTGAACAGGTATGTGATTATTACATTCTGAAACAAATATGTCGCGTTTTGATGTGTACTCCTGATGCAAGTTAAGAAATTACTTTTGGTGTGGCATTGCAATATCAAAGCTGGACACCAGCAGTATGAGCGTTACAATGATAATGTAAGGATTAAATAAGAACTGTAAATGATAAATGGTGGTAGGATACATTTTTATTTGTATATACAGTACTGTGCAAAAGTCTTAGGCACATAAGATGTTTCACAAAAACATTTGTCTTAAAACGTTTATTTATATCTTCAGCTTTAGTGTGTCAATAGGAAATATACATTTTAGACTCCCAAACATTACATTTGCAAATAGAAAAGATTAGAATAGAAGAACAGGGAGCCCTGCAACAGATGTCATGGTCCCTACAAAGCCCCCCACTGAACATCGTGTCAGTCTGAGATTACATAAAGAGACAGAAGCAATTGAGACAGACTAAATAGATAGAAGAACTGTGGTGAAATCTCCAAGAAGCTTGGAACATCCTATCTGCCAACAACCAAGAAAAACTGTATCCAGGTGTACCTGGAGAATTGATGCTGTTTTAAAGGCAAAGGTGGTCACACCAAATATTGATTTAGATTTTGTAACATTTACTGGACTTTGTATGACATTAAGTGAAAACTATTTATGGCATTATTGAAGAATCCTTACTATGCAACATTTTTCACAAGTGCTTAAAACTTTTGCACAGCACTGTTTCAAAGGAGCTTTAAAGAAAATTATGCTATAATGTCTGATGTCTTCATTGAAAAAAACCTAACTGAAAATCACACCTTAAAATTAGTACATACCTTCATGTTCTCTCATTTAACATTTCTGGCATGTTTTTCTTTTTTCGGTTTCTGATAGGCGGGTAGCTTCGCTTCAAAACCATAGCCATGTCTACTACTACGCTATGCATTATTACCTGAATTTTAAACATATTTTACAACATGGGGGCCCCCCTGGTGGTTCGAGGGCCCTTCGCAACTTGCATAGTTTGAATATATGGAGGATGGGCGCTGGGCTTACCTCTCATCAACTAACACGTCCGTAACTCAGTTTTTCCCATTTACGTGAAAACGACAATGAATTAAAAAAAAAAATTTACCTCACGTTCCTAGGAGTGTCAGCGCTCCTACATTACGTGGCTATTATTATTTCTGGACTGTACTTTCAATTCACAGTTTTTACAGTGTGTCTCCCCAAAACTCACGTCTATAACGTCCTATTCTAGATAGGAAAAAACTTATCTAGACCAGAGTTGCAAGAGGGAGGCCTTGGGGGCTTAAGCCCCTGATGTACTGTCCCAACCCCAGGTGCATTGGTAGGGTTGAAAGAGATAAGGGGCTTAGCGCAGAGTATGTACTGGCATTAAGTGGCAAATGGAGACCATTCTACCCCTAACCTTGATTGCACCAAATGTGAATCTTATGGGAATTTCGCAGAATGAGGTTCACCATCTAGACGTCACCCTGCTGTAGCAAAACAAAGGTAACAATGGTATAGCATCCATGTTAGAAAATGGAAAACAAAAGAAACATAATGTCTGTTCTGAACACTTTAATGTTGACACAGGTGAACAGTAATCTCCAGCTTTCATAGAGATAAGTATACAGAGAAACCAAACAAATGAAGACAGATGCAGCAATCTGGACCAGCACATCAAGTTCCTACCTCGCAGGCAATGTTGCCGAAGAAATAAGCGTGCATAAAACAGTACAGTGATCGGAGCACATCCTCTCGTTGGAACGTTTAGGTTAAACTACATCTGGACTGACACTGAGAGTATTACATTTTCGGTGCACTCTTAGACCTCCAAATCTGTAGCAACTAGAAATGCACCTCCTTTAGAGTTCTGACTTCAATTCCCGTAGGTTTTCCACACCTTGAGCAGCTCATTTTTGACAATACTGGAGGCACAATCTGTGGTGTTTGTAATATTTCAGTTGAGTAGTTAAATACTTGAGGTCTGTGAGTGAAATCAGCCCTTTTTCACTCAAAAACATCCACAAGCAAAGGGCACATTCATCAAATTGAGCACTAGTCGTTTTTGGAAAGCAGGAGGTTTGTGAGCAAGAATGAATCTGTTGGAGGTACAATAATTTGGGTGGGTCCACTATTTGCTCCGCATCAAGTTTGACAAACTACTACTGGCCTTCAAGTTTGGTCCATCCTGAATCAAGCCAATTGAATGACGTAAAAGATGAGACCGCTAGTCCCTTAAGGACACAATAGTCAGTGAAGCAACTTGGCCTCCATAACACAAAGATCTGATTGGGTTTGATTGGAAAACTAGACACTTAAAAGGCAGCTCCTAAATATTTTGCTACAGGAATATTTTAAGGCCACATGGCGATGAAATGGTTCAAATGAAAAACTTGCACCATCCTAGTTGACGAGACGTCAGTTTCAAGAAAGATTACGACATCCTGTGAACCCTACATATCTAAAGCAATACATGGTCACGCATACATACCAAGAGCTAAGTAAAGACCTGCTCCGCCACATCGCTTACATTTCTACATTTTTAACCCTAACCCTAACTTATCTCAAAGGCCTTGGACAGGTTTTTTTTCCCCCTCTGGGCAAAGGCAAACTTGAGTTGTTGAGGGAATGCCAGTGGCAAAGTAAGAGCAAGCGGCACCTTCTCACATTACACTCATCAAGGCAGATCATGGTTAAAACAAAATAAAGAAATGTTTGAAAAAGGAATGACACTGGATAAATGGGAAGGGTTTCAGACACAAGAGGAAGACGGGGAGTAAAGATTACTAATAACAACCATGTCAAAAGTATCCATGAGGTTTTTATGAATATTTTTTCCCTCAGATTTTTACTTTTATTTACAAACAAACCAAAACACAAAATATGGATTGTGCACGTTTTTGTTTGTTTTCACAAATATATTTCATGAAAAGCCTCAATACTCATTGGAAAGGGAAAGGGATGGGAATATAGAGGGAGGAATGGAAGATGGAAAACTGCAGGAAAGTGGACGGAGTGAGAGATCCTTTTGCTTTAAATCAGTTAATCCAAGATTATGATGATGATGGTGGCAGGAAGTGGGAGAGGAAGAAAGGGAGGGAGAAACAGGGAAGATGACAGGAAGGAAATGACGGGTTTGGAATCAGCTCAATCTTTCCAGTCCTTCTTGATATTGAGGTTCCATTCCCAGGACAGGTGGTCGTGCTTGTCGTCATCAGTGAACTTGGATTTAATGTTGTAGGTGCCGCGGGCCAGCATTCCTTTGGGTGCCTCCTCTAAAGGTGTCAGGAACTCGTATTCGTTCGGCCGAGGCCCGTAGCTGCCCACCATGTAGTCCGACTTGTCAACTAAACACAAAAAAACAAGGTAAGAGGTCATATTTGGTCTGCCAGCACACGCTACAAAAGTTTATGTCTAGGGAATACGCTGAATCGGCTTCCGCGCGTAACGTGCAAACTCAACTTTCCCCACGTGAGGCAATATAACGTGGTTATCAGTCCTAGCAAAATGTATGAATGGATGTGTGTTTGTGTGTCAGCTAGGAGTTGCCCAGATAGAGGCCACTCAACTGTTGATTTTGCGTCTCTCTGGCCCGGTGGCCGGTGCCGCATGGAGATCGGGTTTCCCGATCGTGACCCAGTGTAGATGCAGTTCAGTTCAATTTTAAAATGGTGGTGATGGGGGCCTGGGTATCTCAGGGAGTACTGACACTGACTACCATCCCTGGAGTCACGAGTTCGAATCCAGGGTGTGCTGAGTGACTCCAGCCAGGTCTCCTAAGCAACCAAATTGGCCCAGTTGCTAGGGAGGGTAGAGTCACATGGGGTAACCTACTCGTGGTCACGATTATTGGATCTCACTCTCAATGGGGCGCGTGGTTAAGTTGTGCGTGGATCGCGGAGAGTAGCATGAGCCTCCACATGCTGTGAGTCTCCGCGGTGTCATGCACAATGAGCCACGTGATAAGATGCGCGGATTGACTGTCTCAGAAGTGGAGGCAACTGAGACTTGTCCTCCGCCACCCGGATTGAGGAGAGTAACCGCTCCACCACGAGGACCTACTAAGTAGTGGGAATTGGGCATTCCAAATTGGAAGAAAAGGGGATAAAAATAAATAAATAAATGGTGGTGATGATAAAGATATACTCAATGATAACATGACAGTTTCTCAAGGAAAAAGCGACATCAGTAGTCCAACGAAGGGAACGACAAAACACAGTACATGCGAGACAAACCCCGCGTGTCCTCGTTGAACATCATTCCTCTTTTCGGTCCCTCCCCCCAGGATGCACATTTGAGTGACATCATCTGGGCCCTGCCTTTGTTAGTCAGTACTATCCCTAACCGTTTACCTTAAATACGTCATTACAATTACAAAAACTTGAAAGCAATATGTATGGATGCATTTACCATTTTTGAGAAAATTACTTTTTTAAAGCATACTTACTCTTCACCCCTTTCCTAAAAGTCTGCTGTACATACTTCAGTCCCGAGACAATGTCCTTGTTTACCTGTAAATAGATAGATACAAAAATACATCCATTTGTGGAAGACCAGTCAGAAGTGAAATCAAGAGTCCTTGACACAACACCTCTAATCAGAGTTCAGCTTTTTGAACAACAGCCCATTGTGACATGATTTTAGAAATTGTGTAACTGATAAACAGGGATAGGTTCAGTGCAACATGTTTGCATACACTGTATTGCTTGCTTATTGAGTAATCCTATCTTTAGGATTATGTAAATTACAAACATAAAAAGATAATTATCAATCGAGATGATTTAATTCTCTGGATTATCCAAAAATGGGCATTAACACATGGTTATTTTAATATATAAGCCATTTATTTCCCTCAAATATAAAAATGTAATAATATATATATACCGTTACCGTGATATAAAATTACTCTTCATTGTGATCATATCACCAATCCCTTTAAAGCCAGTGCATTCAAATATTTCCTGATTTAATTATTTAACGTGCATGCACGCGCACACACACACACACACACAAATCAGATTAGCACTAACCTTGAAGTTGATCTTTATCCTGTACTCCACTCCCTCCTTTAGCACAAACGATTGCTTCTTATAAGACTCCAGATCTCCTGAGAATATAAGGATAACAGATGTAATGGCTAGTAAATTCTAAATTTATCATCTACTGGAGGTTGTGGCACAAAGTGAATTTTGGGCCCTGCTATCAGCGTTTCTGTGAAACTGGCATTAGCCTGAATTGCAGCAGAGTGCAGTTAAAGCATGTTCCCAGCAGATGGCTGTAGGATGCATATATCCTCTTTCTGTCTCTCTCTTGCTGTGTTTCACACTGAACTGCTCTGTCAGGCTGTTGTGGTTTATCTGGGTCATATGAGAGGAAGATTAAATCTCAACAGAGGTGGAATTTGTCTCATTAGCTAACATATATAACACTCACTAATAACGTCATGAATTTAGGCCAGAGAAACGACCACAGACTGTTCAGTCTAATGTTACATCACAGCATAGGCTGAAACCTATTCAACACAAGTGCATTCTGACCCAAGTATTTATAAGATTACTGGGTAAATAAATGCTCAAGAGTTATGGTAACACACTTAGAATTTCATTCTAAATCCGTTACTATAAACACAGATGTTGTCGATAAGTGGTCGACAGATATGGGCTTATTTTATTGACAATGCAGGGTGGTTGATGACTGATTTATACTTAAAGGTGCTCCAAGTAATTTTTCATGGAAAAGTGCAAAAAATGTTCCTACTCCCTTAAAGATATTAATGAAATAAGTGTTGTGAGATATCTCACTGGTCTCTGTGACAGCTGTAGACTTTGTAAACGACTGAAAATGTGTCCATGGACATTGACGCTTTTCACCTGTCAATCGTTTTGCTCGTTCTCATAGTGGTGTATTTGAAACGGATCGTTGAGGCTATGATTCATAATGTTTGTCAGTTGAGGGCGCTATTGTGCCACTGTTGAATCTGACAACCACAGGAACAAACAACACTGCTCTTTTGTTCGGTTTTGTTCTCAAAATTATCTTTGTAGGGTGGGGTTTTGGAATGAGGGGGTGTGGCTAATTCAACGGCTCAGTCACGTGAAAGCTTCAGAACGCTAAAATCGCTTACAGCACCTTTAAGGTGTATTTATGTAAATCAGATTTACACAAAACTACAAAATTAAATGAACACTTAAAGGGATAATTCACACAAAACTGAAAATTCTGTCATCATTTGCTCACCCTTATGCCATCCCAGATGTGCATGACTTACTTTCTTTGCAGAACACAAGATTTTTGGTCCATAAAATGCAAGTGAATGGGTACAGAAACTGCAAAGCTCCAAAAAGCACAAAGCCATAAAAAAAAATAAAAAAAAATTTCCATAGGACTCCAGTGGATTAATTCGTCATCTGAAGCGAAACTCGAGGTGTAAGAAATAATCAATATTTAAAAAGGGTCGAGGCCACGCAGTTTTTATTTTATATGTGATTTTTGAAGCTTCAAAAATTTGGCACCCATTCATTTGCATTGTATGGACCTACAGAGCTGAGATATTCTTCTAAAAATCTCCATTTGTGTTCAGCAGAAGATAGAAAGTTGTACACATCTGGGATGGCATGAGGGTGAGTAAATGATGAGACAATTTTCATTTTTGGGTCAACGATGCCTTTAAGTTTACAATATTTAGTCAAATTCACCCCTCAAAAAAGTCCGAAAACAGGAAATGTGCATTTTCCACCGACAAAGCCGTAATTTTTGGAAATGAATCGTCCAACTGGGCAAAGTCATCAGCTGATGCTGATAATATCAAAATGGCCAAATTTGGGCCGATTAATCATTCTGGTTGATATATAGGTGTTTCGCTACTCTCGATTGAGCTTAGCTTTTATTTTAACTAGAATTTTGTAGCACATGTTCTAATAGCAGTATTTCATTGTAGCACCATTTAACACAAGAACTCACAAGTGGTCCTGTCTACTCACCTTGCAGGTCAAGGGTCAGCGGGGCGGGGGCGGTCTCACACACAAGAGTTAGCCGTGTCACTTGAACATTGGGAGCGTTGGGATCTGATAAGCAACAAAACGAATGTGAGAAAACATATTTTTCATTGCTTTGCTGTTGGAAGCACCATTTCAGGAATAAAGGCTATGGTTTTTCCATGTGCCATTCCGTCTCGCGCACTCAGCCTTTCAAAGTATACTCTTTGACTGCGAGCCCGAACAGATACATTCGCACTACAACTGCTTTGTGTAACTCTTTTAGCACAGTTTCTTTTGTAATAATATACTTATTGACTTTTCCAAGATTAAAAATTAACCAACAAAAACATTAATTCGGAATTAACATAATAAAATACAATTCCAACAAATCAAAATGCACTCGACTCCAACATGGGTGGTGTAACTATTCCAAATCAATAAAATCCAAGTAACAATGTCTGCAATACCAGGGTCCAGATAATTTACAGATGGCTCCCATTCCTTGTGAAAGAAGTCTGTTTTGGAGTGAATTATACATGTAAGGTATTCCATTGGTACAAACTCCATTAGTACTTTTTGCCAACCTTTCACAGAAGGGACCTTATCAGTGTCCACTGCAAGAGAATGTTCTTCCTCGCAGTAAAGGTCATGATATTATTGTCTTCCGTTACCTACACGTTATCTGACTGCTAGGCAGGCCTAAAAATAATGACAAGGGGTTTAATTCTAAGTTTACATTCAGAATCTTTTGCATTTCACATAGTATGCTGCGCCAGTATCTTTGTAACTTATGGCATGACCATAAACAATGAGTCAGAATACCAGTTTCAGTCTTACATTTAAGACAAAAAGGTGAAAGAGAGGAATTAAAATTGTCTACGATTAGAGAGAAGTGTAATCTGTTTATCATTTTCAGCTGAATTGCTTTCGTACGATTACAGACTGATATTGATTTAGCATATTCCCAAATCTCATCCCACGTTTCATCATCAAGTGTAATGAATAATTCCCTTTCCCATGTCCTCCTGGTACCCTGTGTGTCCAGTCATACAGCATAAAGTATTATAAAGTAGGCTAACTGACACTCTCCCATTTACTTGGAAAAGCATTCTCTCCATAGATGACCTTTCACAGTTATCTTTTAAAAGTTGTACTCTTTAGTATATAATGCCTAATTTGGAGAAATCTGAAAAAGTCTGTTTTTGGGAGTTCATATTTATCTACCATCTGTTGAAATGACATTAGGATATTGTCAGTGAATAAATCTTTGAGCCTGACTATGCACCAGTATCTCAGACCAGCGCCTAAAGCCAGCATCAGTCACCCCTGGTAGAAAATCCGGTTATTTAAGGTTGGTGTAAAGATAGAGGTAAGACCAGTCCTCCAAACACCTAATGAACCACCATGCCCCAAGTATGTTAAGTGTGATAGGATTGGCACAACTTTATAACTTTAAACAACGACAACAATAGGTCTTGCAAAGGGTATTTAGATATGTGTTTCAATATTTAGCCCTACAGATGAGACATCTTTTGTTATCCAATTAGATATAAACCTTAAGCACACAACTTATACATTCTAATATTGGGTAGGTCTAACTCCCCTTAAGCCCCTGGTAATTGTAAAACTGGCATCTTAAGCCTTGGCCTTTGTTTTACTCCAAATGAGAGCTCAACCATCTATTCACATTTTTTAATACCCTTTTGGAAAACACAATTGGAATCATCTGGATAGGATAAAGCAACCTGGGCAATACATTCATCTTAACTAACGATATACGGCCCAGTTTTAGCACAGTTAACATCAGGCGCATGCACTAATGACACGCTAAGACGCGGACTTACAGAAGTAAACACATTTCTGTCTAAACCAATTTACAAATAGTTATTTTAATTTGTCTTGTTTTTAAATTTTTTTTTACTTTTACTGTCCATTTGTCATGAAAAACAATGCCTCATGCGGATGATCTATGCTTGAGGTCAACCGATAGTGGATTTTGCCAAAACAGATAACTAATGTGGTGGAAAAGGCCAATAACCGATTAATCAGCAAATAGCTTTTAAAATCAATATACACTGATGGCCAAAAGTTTGGAATAATGTACAGATTTTGCTGTTTCGGAAGGAAATTGGTATTTTAATTCACCAGTGTCATTATTGCCATTATATCAAACACAGTTGAAAGCTATTTGGTTTGTTAAATGAAGCTTAAAATTGTCTTTGTGTTTGTTTTTGAGTTGTCACAGTATGTAATAGACTGGCATGTCTTAAGGTCAATATTAGCTCAAAAATGGCACAAAAAAAACACAGCTTTCTCTAGAAACTCATCAGTCAATCATTGTTTTGAGGAATGAAGGCTATACAATACTTGAAATTGCCAAAAAACTGAAGACAGAAACTAACAAGGACATATGTATATATATATATGGCCTTATCCACTACATTAGTTACAGGTTTTGGCAAAATCCACTATTGGTGGAACTACTGTAGAACGAAGCAGTTCTAACTGTAGAATCCTCTGGAGGAGGAACACGGAGGAATAAAAATGTTTTTGCAGATAACCCACAGTTCCTCAAATTGGTACTGATTAATCAGTAAAAACTATATCGGAAATTTGACAAATAGGTTTGCTTTTGTACGATAAACAATTTTGTTTCTGCGCTGGGTCGCCCCTTGATGTTTAACGTTAAATCTGGGTCCTGAAACGAAACCCGTTGAGAACCACATATGTAAAACCTGTCAACATCTTCAAAATAATATTGCTTGCCATAATATTGTAAGTCCGTGTTTGATGTTTTAGTGTGTTTATTGCTGCAACAGCACCATCCCCCTGTCTGTTTTCAGCAGGTACTGAACATGTTCTATAACGACTGTAATCTCTGAGGGAAAACGCTTTATTCACTCTTTATTAAATAATGAGATTAATAGTCTTGATTAAATGCTCTTCAGGTGAATGAATGAGTGACTGCTGATATATGCATAAAGGAGCAGGGCCTCTCGAGAGACATGACCTTGTTTTTGAGTGCTCTTCACAGGGTGCTGGCAGACTGCAGCCTCAGGCGTGGGGCCCTGTCTGAGAACATTTCATTCTGAGCATACTGCACTAGCCCAGAAAGACATGTTTTTTTTTTACCCAAGTAGGACATTTCCTGATAAACACTGTTTGTTGGTCCTGGAACAACATGGCGATGCATGATTTGGACAAACACATATTGTGATTATTTTGACAAATATTGTGATTGGAATTTGAACTCAGATACAGCAAACATGTAACATCTCATATTTCTGCTGTTTAGACAGACTAAAAGGAAAGACAAAAATATCAAACTTTTGTCCCCCAATTAATTATAATAAAAATTGTACCCAAAAGAAACCATTCATATATTATCTACATAAAAGGGTGTTTACTATTGGACAACTTGAATATTATTGAACTATTATTATTATTAAATTGACGATAAGCATTTTATTATACAAAAGTAAATTATTTCTGCCATAATTTCTTTACTTTCACAGAGCTTTACAATGTGGCTCAATTAAACACTCAAAGCCTTATTTTAGCAGACAACTATTCAAAAATTATTTGCTTTTCATTACAAATCTAGATAAATTCTGCCAATTCCTCCTCTGTCCACAAAACTACATACCTCAGTTAGATATTGCATAGTAATCTTCAATAGCCAAAAAATGTCTGGAATTATGAGAATGTGAAAAGAAGAGAACCTGGAACACTTTGTGCATGCACAAGGCCACTAATCTAGGTCTGTCACTATCGATTATTTTTGTAAACGAGTAATCTGATGATATTTCTGATGATTATTCGAATATGAAAGATTGCATATTGTTGTTGACGTGAAGTCACTTTTGGCTAAAATGCATTTATTGGCCTGAGTTTTGATTGTAGTCTACGTTTGAATGATAACGACAACAAAACAATTGTGCCAACAATATCTAAAGCCAACAGACACCCAAAGCAGATCTATAATATAAAAATGTATATAATTCCATTGGACAGAACTTTTATTTGCTTGTTTCTTTTTTGAACTATCACTCTCATGCAAAACGGTGCAGAGGTAAATCTCCCTTATTCTTTCACGAGAAGTGAATCGCGTTCTCTCACATGATTGGCTGTTAGCTGCAAACGTCACTCATTCATGTACACGAGCACGCAATCTAATCTTAAAGTCAGAATCAAAGCCTGAGCTGACAGAGAAAGTTGATGAGCTGCATCATGGTACCAATTGGATTTGTTTGGTTTTATCAAATCAAAACCAATCTTGTAACCCTGAGTTTGTTTAACTAGCTTTATGGTATAGGCCCCATATCCCTAACGCTACCCAAATCAGAGCAAGGCCAGTGGTTTATATACTGTTTAAACAGATAGTTCACTCAAAAATTCAAATTTATCATTTACTCACCCTCATGCAATCTCAAACTCATATGACTTTCTCTCTTCTGCGGAACACAAAGATATTTTGAAGGATGTATGATGTATTTTTGGTTATACAATTCAAGTCAATGAGGTCTAACACTTTCAAGCTCCAAAAAGGACATGAAGGAAGAATAAAGGTTATCCATATGACTCCATCCATATTAAGTGGTTTAATCCATGTCTTTTGAAGCAATACGATCACTTTGGGTAAGAGGCAGACCAAAATGTAGGTCCTTATTCCCTATAAATCTGATTGGAACACAGTGCAGGCTTCAAGACGGTGATGCTTTGACACCCGGTTGCCATTATACATCAATAAAATGTTGCATTTTTATTTTATATTCTTACTAATCAACCTTTTATCGACAGTATTTAAAAAAATATCCCAAAAAATCCTATCATATTTAAATTGCGTCTGCATTTTCAAAATAGCCAAACTGGGTGTGAAAACCACAAACTTGGCAACACTGCATTTAGTATGTGGACAGCCCAAATTAATTTTATGCAGCCTTTATGTCCTTTTTGGAGATTGAAAGTGTTGGACCACATTGAATTGCATTGTATGGATAAGAGGTCGACCATTTGTGAATTTTGCAGATACCGATAACTAAAGTGGTGGGAAAGGCTGATAACTGATTAACTGGCTGATAGTTTTTCTAATTGATTTATAGAATATAAAAAATTAAATAATTTTTTTTTTTTTAATTGTTTTTTACAGTCTTTATTACAGCGGGCAAAGACAAAGAGTCCAAAAATGAATAGAATCCCAGTTTTGCATTTTGTTTGTTCAAACAAAATCCCAATAATAACCAAAAGAAATTAAGTGCATTAAAAATTAAGTTGGTGCATAACACGGGACTTTTAAGTATAAACAAGCCCAAAACATAGTCTTGGGACTCTTATTTTGAGATCACTAAATAATGAAAAAACTATTGGCAACTATCGACAGATTTCTGCCAATAACCGATAGTTCCAAAAAGCAACTATCAGCACTGATTAATCGGTAAAACCGATATATCGGTCTACCTCTAGTATGGATATACAGTAAACACATGAAAACATCTTTGTTTGTGTTCCACAGAAGAAAGAAAGTCATACTCATAAGGGTGAGTAAATGATGAAAGAATTATCATTTTTGGGTGAACTATTTCTTTAAGCCCTTAAATCAATGCTTAAGCCTCACCCTAAAATATGATTTGTTGATAGGACTGTTGTTTAGCTAACGTCCCAAGCAAGTGTACTGTTTTATTCAGTGGCAGGCAACCAGTAGGACATCTTGAATTGACATTTAACAGACTTTTTTCTTTCTTTCTAGTATTTTCAAAAAGAAGTTCAACACAACAACTTTAGGGGCAATCTAAACCGGGTTCCAAAAAAACAAAACAAAAAAAAAAACACCAGAGGGTTCAAGTGTATGCAAAGACTCACTCATCAAATAAGCTGAAAATCAAAGTTTGTTGAAAGAGGAGCACAGAATCTGGTTTAGGAAATGAATTCCGGGAAAGAGATTGTTGTTGCACTAAGACCTTCACAGTGTGTGAGAGTGTGTGCAAAGAAACATCCGTCAAACTAGTGCTAGGGCAAAGTGAGGTGAGAGCGTGTACAATGAGGTGACACACACCTATGGCCACATCGACAGAGCCCAGCAGCGCCTCCTTGTACTTGCGCAGGCTTTCATCATCTTTGTCAAGCTCCTGGATCTCCTGAAGGCTCTTCTGTGCAGGCGGTTTGTAGTTGACCGCCTCGCTCTCTTCATTCTCTGCAGCGATGGCAGCTAGCTGCTCTGGGGTGGGCTCCTGCTCGGCCATGATTGACAGCTGCAGGACAACACACAAACACAAAGAGGTTTAGCAAAAAGAATCAAATATTTATAACCTGCATCATCACCTGTAAGCGTGGCCCATATATTGATTGCATTATCTTATTGTACCTTTGTCTTTTTGTCTGATTTATAAATACTTTTTGATTCAAATTAAAAGTTGTGTTGTGATTCATCTCAGAGCTGGCTGGTTGTTTCAAGGCTTAGAAATCTAATGAAGGATATTAAGAGGTCCAAATGGAATAAAATGATTTCAAACACACACCAAACTCCAGGCATTTATGGCTGGACTGCATCGGAAGAGGCTTGGGAATCAGTGCTAATGTGGGCAGCTGTATTCAGCACTACTGCATTAGTGGTCAAAGCCAATTACTGCCATGAGAGGAGATACTGGACAACACTGCCAGTGTGTTCAGGAGCAAGCACACTCATACATAGGGGTGTGAATCTTTGGGTTATCAGCGAATTGATTCAATTCATTCAGCTCATTTGAAGAGGTCAACAGATATATTGTTTTGCAGATTAATCAGTTAATCAGCTACTTTTGGAACCATCGGTTATCGGCAGAAAATAACACCAATAGTTCGGTGATCGCTAATGCAATATCTGAATTTGTTCTGGTAATTATTGGGATTTTGGCTGCACAAATAGCATATGGGATTTCATTCCATTTAGAATCTTTAAGCCTCAATGTCTGTGCCCGTTTTTAAAATCTATCTGACGATTAATCGGTTATCGACTTTTTTCCACCATCTTAGTCATCGGTATCGACATAATCCAACATCGGCTGACCTCGACTCAATGGTTTTTCTCTCTATTTAATAGCGATTGAATCGAATTCATATAAATGACGTGAACATTTTTAAAATACCAATAAGTGGCAGTTTGCAGGGATGGATATAAGACAAAAAAGTGGGTGTCCGATACCAGAATTGGGGGAGGGGTTTTTATTCAAGATGTGTGTCATCAGCCAAAACGAAAAGTTATTTCAGAGGTGAATCAAATTTGATGATGAATTGATCACAATAAAACCAACAATGTGCAAAAAGTAAACGGGGTCCATTTTGATTTCACGTCGACTTTAAACATTGTAAGGGACTTTTAAAAATTTCAATAATTCAGATTTTAGTATTTTGTTGTGAATTGATTACTAAACATACACACACAATGCCAAGGCCAACTTTGACCCAATTAACTTGTATACATGCTGGACGAAGTCAAGCTACAATCACATTATCCAACTCTGTCATTCCAGAGTCTCTGACATATCGGACTGGCACGATTTCAGTCAGACTTAGGGTGCTTTCACACTGGCAGTTTAGTTCGAAACACAGCACGGTTCGCATGAAAAATTGGTAATGTGAAAGCTGTCATGCGGACTGGGGAGCGCACCGCGGTACCGAACCCGAGACTACCTGTAAGAGGTGGTCTGAGTTCGGTTGCAATGGAACTGTAGCGCAATTCGCGTGAATGTGAAAGCAACTCGGACTTGGGTGCGCACTCGTTCAGGAAGTAAAGTAACCTGCGCATGCATTTTAGCCGATGACGACATCTATCTATCTATACACCTTATAAATACTATATATAAATACTATTATAGGTTATAAATATAGGGCATAATAGGAGATGACAGTGGCGATAACTTCACCTTGGTCACGAGCGTGAGTAAGCGTGCAGTGTAAACAAAGATGCAAATTAATTCCTTGCAATCAGCTGTCTCCTCAAAAAATGCCGTTTGCGAGCAGCAGCAAGCCGCCTTCCCCTGGACATCTGATGAGATACGCCATGAAGCGCACATATGCGCAGTTGTCGTTCACTCTGCTGTGCATAATGGCACCAAAATAACAAAAAAACAAAAAGTATGACGAGTTGCGTTGGGTTCTCCATGTGTGTTTGTGATGAGGTAAGATGAACGCAAATGGACCGGGGTTCGATAGAGTCAAGTGAGTGTGAAACCAGACCAACGCGGCGGGGGGGCACCGGGAACAATCGCACTCGGAATCGGACCGCAGCAAACATGCCCAATGTGAAAGCCCCCTAAAGCATTTACATGACATTTTATTGTGTTTTCACACTTGGTCTGCTTCAGGGGTCTGAACGCGGTTCGTGGGATTTTTGGCGCATATGTGAACAATCCAAACGATCTCAGACCCCTTTAAAGCGAACCGAACCGAGGCCATCTCGGAAGGTGGACTGAGTACGGTTCACTCGCATCCTGCGGTTCGTTTCACTAATAATGTGCATTGTGAACACAGAGCTCTGGGCTCACTTGATTTTCTCATTTGCGTAATGCCAAACATGTCTGACCCTGACAGGTTATCGTACACCAGTAATGATGATGCACAGAGAAGAGACGCGACGAGTCGCTTATTCTGTTTTTGTGGAAATGTTGCTGATGAAAACTATTTAAACTCCTCATAAAACAAACTCAAAAATCTTCCTTCAGTGTTCTGTGCAAATGAAGACTCGAGGGTTGGAATGGCGCGTGACAGTTAAGATATTACGATAGGAATATATTACTATTGTTTTCAATGAATGGATGTTGCCCGAAGATGTCAATAGATAAAACCATCCATGACTACCATAATCCAGGATTGAATTACTAGAATTTTTGCCTCTAAATACAGTATTATGTATATAAAAATAGAATGCATTCAGTTTAATACATTGCTTTTCCCTCTTAATGTATAACAAAAAAAAAGATTTTATATATTTACACTATGTAATAATTATTTTTTGATACAGATCAATAAAATATATTTTGCTGAACAAAGACACCTGTACTAATGCTAATTATTAATTTTAAGTGTATGTTTAACAATCTAATTGTACTCTTAACATTTAATACAGCCATAATAAAAATTATCATCAATTTTGTCTTTTAAAAAGGGGTCTGGGTTCCACAAAAACAACAGTGTGAATGCAAAATGGACTGAGACCCCTTAATGGGTCAAGTGGACCAAAAAGAGATCTGAGCCCACTTTAGAGGTCACAAATAGTTTGAATGCAAAGAGAACTGGGTCCTTTTTCACTAGGTTCACTTCTTAAAGGGGTTTGAGTTTGGTTCTTTTAAAGAGGACTCAAATGTGAAAAACAAATTGTTCAAGTCTGACTGAAATCGAATTTTTAAAGTGCATGTAACCAAGTGAGTGTACTCCCAAGCTAAGAGGGTACGGTCACGTGTTTAGGTGAAGACATCCTTTTATCTTCTCCCAGTGTGGCCTTTTAAAGATAAATGCTGATTACAGAAATGATTGGGAGGATATCCAAGTAAAACTTCTGGTGCATTGCAGTGGCTTCAGAACGTGTACTCGTCTGCTCTCCCCGTCCTAGCACACTACAGTCTGAGTTAATGCTGTTTGATCACCGCTTGCCAGAATTAGAGGTCCTCACCTTCACCAAAGCTTCTTCAGTTTCCTGTTTGGCTCATCTGCAGAGCTGCAGCACGTTTTGCTTAAGACACCCCGCCAGGGCGCTTATGTTTCCTTACATGGTATTGGCATGCTAAATGTGCAAAATCACACTCATAGCACAACTGAATCACTTTCAACATGCTTTGACACATAGAAGATGCGTCTGCGAAAGACCGATCGTGGCTAGTTTTAACTTAACTTTCCACTTCTGTTTTTTTTTTTTTTTTTTGCAAGTTGCAGGGGACAGGATACCATATAAATAAAAGTTTGCACTTATCACTAATAGATAGGGCCCTATTAAATCCATTTTATTGTTTATTTTTTCCCCAAATTCAGTGTTTTTAGTTTTAATTGTTCTCAATTCCATGTTTTGTTTTTATTAATAATTATTATTATTCATTTCTACTACTACTACAACCAAAAGCTTAATAATAATAAAATTAGTAGTAATAATAATAATTTGTTTTATTATTATTATATTAAGTATTATAATTATTATTAATACTACTACTACTACCAACTTAATAAAAAATATTAGTAATAGCAATAATTATTATTAAAGTATTACTGTTAGTATTAGTAGCAGTAATAATAACAACAACCATACTAAAAATAATTACCATTAATAGTAATAATATTAATCATTATTATTAACTATATTATTATTATTATTTGTATTATTAATTGTACTTAATAAAAATAATTAGGTATTATTATTGTATTAATACTAAAACTACTAACAACTTTAACAATAATACAAATAATAATAATAATAATAATAATAATAGGTAGTAATTATTATTGTGTATATAATTATGATTATGTATTACTATTATTTATTCAATTATAAATAGTAATTCAGTTATATCACAGCCTTTTGCAGTTTAATGATCACACTTGGACATATCGCTATTTGAATTTGATTAATTGTCATTTCAACAGTCATTGCGTCACATTTCGTTAAATTTCACGTTTTACTGTCACTTGATCATGTGATTTTGTCGGTGTTTACTGCATCATGGAAATTATCTGATGCTCTTTAAAAAAATAAAGCAATGGTTTTTTTTTGTCTTCAACAAATTGCAAGAAGCTGCTAAACGTTCAGAAAAACGTTTAAAATAAATAAATAAAAATATTTCACATAAGGTTTGCAAGTGTACCCTATTAGTGAAAAGTGCCAGTTACGTTGTTTGAGGAGCCGCAGATACAGAGATGTTTCCCTTAATGAGTCCTTAAAATCATCAAGGAGAATTTCCACTTGACTGCCAGCAGCATAAAAAGTTCCTATAAATCCCACAGCTGGTTTCAAAGTGCAAGATCTGCCATCTTAAGTTCCAAACAGATGTAATGATGACCACACTAAATATGCAGCGAGAGAGCCTGTGAACTAAAAAAGCCCCACAGCTTATAATGTACTAGAACAGCTTTTAGATCTCGTATACTGAAGACAGATGTTGCTTGCGCAATACTTCGGAAGACACCCAAACATCTTTAAGACTGCATTAAACCAGCAAGTCACACCCTTCAAATGTGGCCTGGTGGGTGGCGCATGGACTTGTTGTGCAGTGGCGCTTGTGTGGGGGCCGTGAGTTCGAGTCTGGCTCATGTCATTTTCGAGTCTGGCCCCTTATCTCAATCCATCAGTTCCCATTATTAAAATGGCAAAAGGCCCTTCAAAGTCATCGTTACCTTTTGAAAGCAGTCTTAGTTTTGGCAAAGCATGTGTTGGGCTAATGCCAAGCAGAAACTTAGATAACACTGCAATGCTTTTTCCATTCGGGGCCTCTGCACTCTACAGTGTGTTTTGGCACATTGGTCCATTGGGTGTTTTAAAGTTGGGGCTTAGCGAGGCGAGAAAAAAAAATGATGCAAAAATGGGTTGCCATGTTCCTATTAGAACTTCATAGTTTAGTGCTAAAAGTAAGCTGAAGGTGAGTAAATTGGACATATCATAGAAAACAGGCTTTCAGTGCTTTGTTAAAAATAAAGGCTGATGTACTATAATGTAGACAAACACTAATGTTCACACCTAGGGTTCCAAAAAACAAAACAAAAACTAAAAACAGATAAAAGCTATATCTTTCGGGTTAACAGTTCTTCTCATAACCTGCCACGTCCACAACAGGACATTTTGTTGATCTCTTTGTTTCTTTTCTTTCTTTTTTTTGCGGTGTCATGCTGGGTAGCCATGCCTACTATGAACTTTCACTGGCCCAAAACCGATTTGCTGCGATTTTGCCACGCTGTAGTTTCGCATTAACTGTGGATAAACGAATTGCTTGACGCTGAAATCTTATCTCATCGTGTCTGGTTAGGTGACAAGTTTAACTTTTTTTTTTTTCCTCCCCAATTTGTAATACCCAATTCCCAGTGCGCTCCAAGTCCTCGTGGTGGCGTAGTGACTCGCCTCAATCTGGGTGGTGGAGGATGAATCTCAGCTGCCTCCGTGTCTGAGACCGTCAATCTGCGCATCTTATCATGTGGCTTGCTGAGCGCTTTACCGCGGAGATGCAGCGCGTGTGGAGGCTTCACGCTATTCTCCGCAGCATCCACGCACAACTCACCACGCGCCCCACCGAGAGCGAGAACCACATATTATAGCGACCACGAGGAGGTTACCCCATGTGACTCTACCCTCCCTAGCAACCGGGCCAATTTGGTTGCTTAGCAGACCTGGATGGAGTCACTCAGCACGCCCTGGATTCGAACTCGCGACTCCAGGGGTGGCAGTCAGCGTCAATAGTCGCTGAGCTCCCCAGGCCCCCCACAAGTTTTACTTTTAGTTTTTTTGTAATTCTCATTAGTCTATTCTCAGTGGTGCTTCTCATTAGGTTCTTATTAATATATATAATCAAATTAAATTCATATTACAAATACATTAAATGCATTACGGGTGTGTTCACACTTGGCAGGTTTGGTTTGATTAAAATGAACTCTGGTGCAATTGATCTGTTAGTGCGGTTCATTTGAACAAGCGTGAACGCTGCCATCTGAACCTTGGGGCGCACCAAACAAGCGGACCGAGACCGCCTGTATAGTGGGTCTCGGTCCGCTTCCAAACTAACTTTGGTGCAGTTCGATTGATATATGAATGCAACATGGACCAAAGACGTCTAAACGGACCAAAAACAGCAAGTAATTTGCCTAATACTGACCTCAAGCATACATGGTTCTTCTCGTAATAGGAGCTATGTTGCCCATTACAGTTCAGTACAGGCGTTGGAACCGCCACCTCCTTGCAGCATATCTTCGTTTGTATGTGCAACGGAGGAATTCCTGGCGCTGTTTTGACTCTTTTACACATTTTATTAGCTCTTCATTTGTTCTCAGCTGGTAAAAATACATATATAAATCCAACGAGCGCATTTAGCCCAGTGCCCAGCATTGTTTTGGATGTTCAGCAAGTTCCGTCGCAAAATATACGTCATAAAAGCTGTCCAATCAGGTTGTGACTTTTTCCTGATGCCTTTTGTTTCGTATCTTTAGGTTCGGTGTTAAAAATGCCAGTGTGAACGCTAAGTGAACCAGGACTAAATGTATCATTTTCTTTTTTGGTCCGGACCAAGAGGACCAAGAGAACCGAACTACAAGTGTGAACACACCCTAAAATACAGTGGACCAAAAATTAAGAGGGAAAAACCAATCCTTGCATTAAAGTGTATTTGTGCCATTAATGTAACCCATTTATTGATTGATTAATTGTTCATTTTAAATGCTATTCCTCTAAAAGAAATTAAGAGAAAAATACAAATCCTTGCATTTCTTAAGTATATTTGCGCTATTAAAGGATAGTTCACCCAAAAATTATATTTTATCATTTACTCACCCTTATGCTGTCTGTAAACACATATGACTTTCTTTCTTTTGAGGAATTCAAAGAAAGATATTTTGAAGGATGTATGATGTGTTTTTGTCCATACAATGCCAGTCAATACAGTCCAAAACGTTAAAGTTCCAAAAAGGACATAAACACAGCATGTAGTCCATATGACTCAAGTGATTTAGCGCATCCAGCTTTTGGTGGTTTCATGCGTTTTCATGTTCTCGTAAGAACATCCAGTTGTATTGCACACGCATCAGTTCTCACGAAAACATGCGAGTGGACACCAACGGAACGTGAATGAGCTTCTCTCATGAAAGTGCATAAGAGAGCTGGGCTGAAGTGAAGAGTTTTGGTGAAAAAGGACTGAATTGTTGCTTTACTTCTCACCCAAAGCTATCATATTGACTATGTGGACACCAGAAAGCATCTTGTTTTGAGAAAGCAAGTTACTGGGAGAAAGCAGCATTCTGGTTTACATGAACAGCATTTTATTCTATTTTATTCTCTGTTGCTCTGCTTTAATTCCAGATATTCCAGAGTTGTTGCTGTTTTTGTTTCCTTAACTTTGCATCGCTACCTGCAGCGGAACTGGGCTGCAATAGTGGGGTTCCCCTCTTACGTAAAACTCTAGGATTCCCACAATGTACGAGCGCATATATGCGAACGAGGGACTGTTGATATTTTACATTGGTGTATATCTATGGGTATAGTTTATAGTGCATGTGCACGCACATGCGCACTCTTCAAACACACATAAGAACACCGCTCATGTGTTTACATGATGACATAAGCCACGTTATGGAGGAGAAACTGAGGTGTGTTAAACCACTTTCTCTTAATGCCTTAAACGGAGTAAGGAAATCTGCGTTCTCGTTTACGTTGTTTCAGAATGCCGCTTTCTGCAAAGACCCTGGAATAAACCATTTTCTTAAGTGCATGTAAACGTGGTCACTGTTTCTGAATTCATGGATTAATCTAAACATGTGCATTATCTTATGATGCCTTTATGTCCTTTATAGAGCTTTGAAAGTGATGGACCCCATTATAGTATGGACAAAAACACCTCATACAAAAAAATCTTTGTGTTCCGCAGAAAGAAAGCCATTTGAATTTAAGATGACATAAGGGGGAGTGAATGATGAGAGAATTAACATTTTTGGGCAAACAATACATTTATGTTAATTTATCGATTAATAGTTTTAAATGACAATCAGCTGAAATTTATTACAAGAAAAATACAAATCCTTGCATTTCTTACATATATTACTGCTATTAACGTTAACCATTTTTTAATTAATTTATCAATTGAAATGACAGTCGACTGTGAAAATTTAATAAATATTGACATGCATAATCAAGAGGCAATATGGTTTAGGTAAGCAGAGTAACATAATTCTGGTAAGTAATATAAAGCAGCTCATTTTCCTTCTGGAGCTCCAAAAGTTAATTAGGACTGACCGAAAACAGAACAATCTGTTTCTGCTGAAGAATCAGCAAAACATGACAACAAGAACCCACCGCAAGCCCCGTTTAGCTGAAACTATTCATGCATTGATGACATCATTTCAGTGTATGGGCCCCTAAGTGTCTCTGCCAACAAAGTAAACCAGTACAAACATTGTTAGCTATTTGGCAGTCATCTCTATACGCTGGAGGGAATGTAGGGTAAATTCACACAGTTGAGCGTAATGGCCTAGCCATTAATCATGGTTGTAACAAATGCCATGTTCAGAATGTCATACTACCATACTAGTTATACACTGAAGAAATAGTAGTAGTAGTAGTAGTAGTAGTAGTAGTAGTAGTATGTAAAGTGGCCCCAAAGAGGTATTTGGACACTTAAGCCACACTTAAAAATGTATGAATGTCACTGCATTACGGTGAAAAAGAGATTTTGTTTTTATTCTTTTATTATGTAAGAAAAAAATTAGGTTGTATACAGTGTATAATGGTGCAGTACTCATTCAAATTCAAAACAAGGCAGAGCGAGCTGTCACAGCCAGTTCGTGCACTTGACTACGAAGATGACTTGAACTTGACATTTGCACCACTCACTTTTTCCTTCAGTTTTGTCCTGCTCACTTTGTTAACTCACTCTAATTGGAGATTATCCTGTGCTAATATCACTAAGGAATATTGACTAACATGTTAGCCTAAGGGTCACAAAGCCTGAGATTAGGAACGTTACTGAGCAACAATAACCCCCAATAAGATTATTAAATCAGGATTAGTGCTAATTAAGGTGAAGAAATGTTGGTAAGAGCGGTGAGATGCCAAACTGTGCAGATAGAGAGGATTTTTTTGACAAAACTAATCCGCATACTCAAGAGATTCAGATATCCTGAGTTATACTGAGCACAGCAGAGATTATGACTCTCTGAATATAGGCTATAAACTGCACATGGACAAACTTATTGAAACTTTCAGCCAAGAAATATCATTTCAGTGCATCACTAGTGCTGATGAAGAAATTTGCGTCACGTGTGCTGTACCCGAGACGAACTGGCAGGCGGAAAGCCAAAGTATACTTTGACCATCTGGAGAAGGTGCTGAAAATTGCATTTGAAAATAAAAAACATTATTTGCTTCACTTTTTAATTTTGTTTTGACAGTAAAACACCAAAGGGACCAAAAAATGTAATCATAGAACACCACTCGCCACTACTCCCTGCCACAGATGGATTGCAAGAGATCCAAAGACTACGAGCTGCTCAAAGGCAATTTTTGTGGCAACAAGCGGCAATAAAAGCGTAATACTATAGTAAACAAAATAAAGACCTACATCATTAAAACCTACCCCAGACTCCTGTTTCAAACAGACTTGGGTGCGTTTCCTTAAAGGGGCCATGACATGAGGAATAAAATTGATCATTTGAAATATAAGAGGTCATTGTACTATAAAAACATACTGTATGTTTCAGAACTCAAAACTTCCTCAATAGAAAGAGAGCATTTATTTAAACCAAGCTGCATAAACAACTCGTTTGGAATTTGTGGAACTTGCTACATCACAAGGACCAAACAGATCTGCATATGCAATGCCTATTTTTCCGTCTTTGCACCCTTGGCCCCGCCCACTGGTGCTCAGTCAGTCACACAGGTGAAGATGAGAAAGATGGGGCCTGTCATGGGAGATTCATGTGGAATTACACAGGACACTTTCATGTGTCTGTGTACTCATTTTCGTTAACTAAAACAAAAATAACAACTATTGAAATTATTGGGGGAAAAAAACAAACTATACTAAAATAATTTTTCATAACTCCAAAACTAACTAAATAAAATACAAATTATCTCGAATTCATTTTAGTTTGAGATATTATAGGGTGAATATGGACAAAGTGGGACACTTTTGGAAATTTTACTTTTCTTGACACTTTGAATTCTGGTCCAAATGACACATAACCTAACATTATACCTTAGAAGAATGCTTAGGATGTCTTCTACCTTCTTCACAAGCAAAAATGAAGAAAAATTCAATACTGGTAAATAGAACCTTTGAAGACCCTCTTTTGACCAAATCCCAGATTTGTTTTTAAACAGTACTGGTAAAGTGGGACAGAGGGAAAATGATTCTCTAGAAAATATCTACAATATTATCTTATAATACTATATTAAAAAATATATTTTGTTATACACTTTTACATCATAACATTAATTTAACAAGATTCACCTAAAATTTCTGTTATTTTCTTTACCATTGCTTTTCTCACCAATGGTCATGAAATGAGCTCTGCCACACATCTCAAAGTAAAATCATAATTTTAAAACATCAGAAAGATACAAGGGATAGTTGACCCAAAAATTTTAATTCTGTCATTTACTCGCCCTCATGCCATCCCAGATGTGTATGACTTTATTTCTTCTGCAGAACACAAATGACATTTTTTAGAATATCTCAGCTCTGTAGGTCCATACAATGAAAGTCAACAGAGTCCAAAACCTTGAAGCTCCAAAATGCACATAAAGGCAGCATAAAAGTAATCCATAAATGGTTTAATCCATGCCTTCTGAAGTGATCTAATCTGTACTGGGTGAGAACAGACCAAAATGTAACTTCCTTATCACTGTAAATCTTGCAATTGCAGTCTAGAGGAACGATCATGATTTCAAGCTCGATTACACTTACTAGTTCGCAGAGTGCTAGATGGCACTGGGAGATATAATCAAGCTTGAAATCATGATTGCCAAGGAGACTTATGAAGTCAAGATTTATAGTAGAAAAGGACTTATATATTGATCTGTTTCTCACCCACACCCATTATATCGCTTTTGAACACATGGATTTAACCACTGGAGTTTTATGGATTACTTTTATGCTGCCTTTGTGCTTTTTGGAGCTTCAAAGTTCTGGTCACCATTCACTTGCATTGTATGGACCTACAGAGCTAAAATATTCTTCTAAAAATCTTCATTTGTGTTCTGAAGAAGAAAGAAAGTCATACACATCTGGGATGGCATGAGGGGGAGTAAATGATGAGGGAATTTAAATTTTTGGGTGAACTGTCCCTTTAATTGTTTACTCCCCAAAGACTAGTTTAGTAATGATTTATAATAATTTAATGAAATACATATGGATACAATGTGGATCAAGCTTAAATGTCCCATCACTTTACCCACATTCACTCTATATTATAAATTTAGCAACATTTACAATCCAAATTAAACATGAAAATACCAATAGAAAGAGGTAACAAAAGACTACCGTGAGAAATGTAATGTTAGACTTTTTAAATTATACTAGAAAACACAGCTTTGACAGACAAAAAAAAAAAAAAAATACTAAAACAAAAACTACAAAACACTGAGAAAACTAAAACTAACAGACAAACTGTGAAAATGAAAGAAAACGAAACAAAATTGTAATGACAAACTGAATATAAAATAGAAATAAAAACTAAATAAAAAATCCAAATCTATAATAACACTGGCACGACACGCAAGTTTTGCTTAAGCGGAACGGCAGCTCCGGCTCCGCTGTATTTCACAACAAGAGTGCTTCTGTATTTACTTATTTTGTATTTTTATAGAATTCCCTCATACAATCTACATCACCTGAAGCTGTTTGGAAAGTTTAGACTGGACAGTGAGATGTGTAATTCTTCCTCTCCTCAGTCAGGCATGAACTGTAGTGCTGCTCTCGCGCCATAAGAGTTTAATGTGATCTCATGTTACGTTAAATGAGAACAACGACTATTCGACAACGGAAATGTTTTTAGACAATTTTTTTATTTTCGACATTGTCGATAACGTCCACTAATCATTTCAGCCCTAGTTGTTGGCAGTAGTAGTGCCACCACATGCAGCGCATAATGGAACGGGACATCTGTTTACTGTCGGCGCAACACAACGCGCCGCAACGGACGCTTCCATGGTAGACAGCATCATTGATTATAATGGGTTCTACTGCTTTTGACGTGACATGACACTTGCATCCAGTGTAGACAGGGTGTGAGTGTTAACAGCTGTGCTTGAGATGAACAGTTTAATATATTCGGATGCAATGTGTTGGATGTGTGTTATGTGTAATATTAATCTGTAACTGTTAAGATAAAGCATTTATGTTAAATGAAGTTGCACTAACCGTGTGTATTCTGCAGAAGCCGTGGGATGTGTCCGAAGGTGTTTAATAAAGTTGCTGGTGTTTCACCCTTGAAATCTTTGTAAGCATTCAAGGCAGATGGGTTTTCCCGGTCTCATCAGGCAAAACCCAAAATAATTCAAAATCTCGCTACGTGAATTGTGCTTTTTAAAAAGCTTCTTACTCTCCAAAGTTTTTTTTATTTTTTATTATTATCCATAAGGAGACACGACCACCAAATTAACACGCTGAGATTCAGACGTGTGTTTGAAGCATGGAAAAACAACACTGAAAAATAAACAATACCATGTAACGAGCAAATTCTAAACAGCATTTTGCACTCTGCGTGAAGGGGACGCCACTCGAAACTACTACTTTAAAGGTCTGATTCAAATGAAAGTTTTAGCAAAAATAATTTACTACCACATATACAACATAACTTACGGTACTACCGTATTAACGGTACTACTGTTTAAAAAATACTGTGGCATCGGCAGTATTTTGAAGCTTTAATATCGTGATACATGCAGCCCTAGTATGTATATATTTCACCAGATGAGGTTTATTGATAAGGAATAAAAATAAAAAAATAGGGGGGAAAATGAATAAAATATCAGCAATTATCTGCATATATTTTTTCCGATAGCCGATAGTTCCAAAAAGCAACTATCGGTACCGATTAATCGGTAAAACCAATACATCTCTAATTGAGATGGTCGAAGTTCAGTTGAATGAGACACTCAAACACGCCATTCATTCCCTTATTTGGACAGTTACATTTGATTGGAATTTAAAGTGCACAATAATCGCTGTTATCTCAAATAACCGCGGTTAGATTAAATAACCGCGGTTAGGTGATTATTTAATAATCACGACAGGCATTCCTATAGCAAAATTGTAAGGTTGTCACACAAAATACAAAATAGCAATGAAAATTAGTTTTGGCATTGTAATCAACATATATTAATCCTGTGTTTTATCCACACAGGCAACTTTTATATATAATATTATATTATATTATATTATATTATATTATATATATATATATATATATATATATATATATTTTTTTTTTTTTTACTTTAAATAAATTGTATCAAATAAAAGTGTTAACAAATTTAATGTATCAAACATAAAATAAACAAAATACAACGTGAAAACCTGAGCTTCTAATATACTAGCATATGCAAGTATAGCATACAGTACTTCTAGCAAATATTTTTTTTTATTATTAGCTATAAGTATTTGTTATGTAGGCAATAATTATTATTATTTATTTAGGAATTTTCGGTATTGTTACCTCACGCTTTAGGGTCTGTTATTAATTTTCCACATTTTATAGTTTAGGATATTACATCACGTGTAGCGCATTTTTTACAGAAACAGCTCATTCACAAAGAATTGCACATTCTGAATAGCACGCACCTGTTAATTTGCTTCATTGTCTGTAAAAAATGTAAGGTGTAATATTAAACTTATGTTGTGGATATAGCTGATTAATCTAATGTAGATTGTGTTCAATTGCGGTAATTAACCCGCTGGTAAAGTGATTTAATTTTACAATGCCAGACTGGATTATTTTAATAAAATCTTTCTAGATTTTACTTCTAAAACCATTGTGCATTGTTAATACCCAAGTTCTATTTTTTTTCATCAGTATGTTTAAATTAAAATCGTTTAATTATCGTCATGGTGTGTCTTTTTTGCCTAGTCTTTGTTAGCGCTGACATTTTTTTATTTTTTATTTTTCGATGACGAAACAAGCACTGTCCAGGTGCTGACTTTTTCAATTTTATGCAAATAAAATTACTGAAATTTATAAGCCAATGGCTCCTAAGTCATTTTTTTTAGTCTGGAGCCCTGCATTTGAAACGCACATCTGTGTTTCATGTGCGTGTCTCGCACACTATATCTAAAGCATGGAAGCGCGTGTGAGTCCAGCAGGCTTCCCGATATTTGTGCTCCACAGACAAGGAGAGTGCAGAGCAGGATCACTCGTGTTAATCATTTTTTATCTATAAAAAGTAAAAGATGGATGGATGATAATGGATGTACAGCTTTTGCTAAACTTCTCCAACTGCATTCTATGGAGAGAATGCTTTTAATGAAAGCGAGGATTTTTCAGCTCATAATTTAAATTTCCAAAAGCCATGTGCATGAACTGTGCTTTAAATTCCAGTTAAACTGAGTTAAAAGAAAGCATTTTCGAATGAAGATCAATCTATGATGTGTGCTTGATTTGAAACATGTGAAACGGCCTGGCAAGGCAGACAATATAATGACAGACACTGCCAGACGGACCATCGGGCTGTGCAAATGTATACTGTCATCTATCTGGATAGGTCCGATGACAGTGCACTGTACAGTCTGTGAAGGTGTACTGTATTGTTTAATTTTTGGGTAAACTATCCCTTTAACGTCCATCTTAAGTTGAGCTGAAGCTAGGTTGAACAGCCACACTGTGCAAGAACAATTGGCTTTCAATCATGGGGTCATGCGTGACCGCTGTAGTTCAGCAAAAAGCAGGAATTGTGGGTAATAGTACATTACTCAAGCACATTTACTCTATAATTAAGTTTAGTCTTCTTGGGATCCGGCCAAACAAAGTGGATGAGTCAGTATGGGAACACTTTGAACACATACCACAACACCTCAGGGCTTTAGACTTCATTGAATGATAATGTTATTGGGTGGTACCATTCAAACCATCACAAATGTACATAAACATAGCTCTCTAAACACAATTTTCACAGAGAGGTCTGTTAAAAGAGGTTGCAATATAAAAAGCAAGGTAAATCATTTCAGTTTGACCTTTGCGTAAGACATAATTTGCTACATCACACTTGTAAAGAAGAGGAACTTTATGTCTTTGACTCCCTGTAAGTCAGGGAATACCTTCTGCTATAAACATTCCCTTCTTTTCCAGTTGGCATTTCCTTGGAAATGGTTCCCATCCTTTCCCTGGAAAATCTATTCTTGAATCTTTCTCTTTTTCAAAACATGATGTACCCTAATGGTTGGAACAGCATCTATAGTCACGTTTCCATTCATTTGATATATGCGAAACATCCGAATATCACAAAAACAATGTGAATAAAGCAGCGTTTCCATCCCATGTGTTTAAGAGAACAAAATCGACACTTCTTGGGAAATTGACTCAAAATAAAAATGGAAGTTGAAACCACTGTGGCTCTTTTATTAAATGTAATAAATTGCTTCTTTGGTTTAGAGCGTGCCGACAAAACTTCATGTTTGCTAGCGTTCAGTGGCAGATGCCTTATGTCTGGGAGCAAAATCAAGCATTTTTCTTCAGAGTGTCCTGTTGTCTATGTATGCCAAGTTTTGTGAAGTTTAAACATTGTGCTCACAAGATGCAGTTCAATAAGTCACTATGGGACATGTCGGAAAATGTATTGGCTCATATCTCAGAAGATTAAGTTGATCAAAATTCTTTTGATAATTTCTAGATGATAAATACCAAATGTCATGTGAATCAGACAAACTTCTCTAGACGATACATATCAAATGTCATGCGAATCAGACAAACGGCCTAGGACGAGTTCGGAAAAGTAGGTTATAAAAAGAATTAAGTGTTCTAAACAATTTCAGGTGGAAATCAAAATCTACATGACCATCTGATTTGTGGACACTGATTAATTCATAGAAAAAACAAATTTATAGTCAAGCCCTTACGGTTCCAGCATTCTTAGCAAAAATGTAAATTAGCTTATTATAGCACCACCTTGTGGCTGATTTTTAGAAAGTCTGGAGTACACCCTCACCTTGAAACCCTCCAAAGATATGCCAAAGTTCCTAATGATCAGCCTTTCACTATTGAAGTTCTAAGTTGCTGAAATTTGATTTGCTGCTGGTGGCCATATTTGTTGACTTGTCCAATTGATATAGTATTTTAAGCGCAAGTTAGCACTTGCCCCAAAGACGACGCATGCCAAATGTTAACTACCTCCAACATATGGTTGGAGTTATAACAGGTTTTAGGGATGTGCAAAACTACATATATTTTTAAAATCAACTAGTAAGTGGGTTGTCTCAAGGAAGTGTTATATAATGACACTGATTTATGGTTATGTTCAAAAGATTTAAAAGCAGGCACTGAGGAATGCAGAGTGCTGAGCAGCAGAGGACATCGAGTAAAATGAGGCCAGTTGTGTTTTGGCCAGGTGGCTGCAGTTCCATTAGCATCTCTGAGGGGGAAATGCCCAGATAGTGATGAGACTTCCCAGGCAACAGCCATGAGCCCTCATACTTACTCCACATTCAGTACCATCCCCTGCATCACAGTGAGCTCAGCTGTATAGTCATTACTGCTGTCGGTAATACTGATTTTCAGTTCAGAGTTGGTTCTAATGATGACAAACAAGTAGCGAGTGTGGAAAGCAACAGTGGGTAGGGTTGGGAACCAAGAACCATTGTTAATCAAAAACACTGACACATCATTCAGAGTAGCAATATGACGATATATATCGTGGCGACGCTATGAAGTGTCTATTGATAGAGATTTTGCTCATGTAAATTTACATGGGCGCAGCGTGGGCTTATCTGTCAATGGGCAGGGCTTCGCGCGAGACTGAGAGAATTGAACAAACATGTACAGGGTTTTTATTACATTAAAAAATTTCAGCGGCCGCCCAAGCAAATTCAATAACATTAATCTCACATTTGGCACTACATATAAATTCTTATTACTACAACTACAAGTGCTTAATATAATTCTCATCTCAGGGCTCCAGATTGCGATTAAAATGGTCGCAACTGCGACCAAAAATAATTGATTGCGACAATAATTTAAAATCTAGTCACCACTGGCGACAGTAGGGTTGTATGCATATGCGGTTT
The DNA here is from genome assembly GCF_019703515.2 of Myxocyprinus asiaticus. Classification (NCBI taxonomy): domain Eukaryota; kingdom Metazoa; phylum Chordata; class Actinopteri; order Cypriniformes; family Catostomidae; genus Myxocyprinus; species Myxocyprinus asiaticus. The sequence goes on from NC_059357.1 coordinate 42,623,727, forward strand.
CGTCAGATATCATCTTTATTGAATACATCTTTAGAGTGCGCACCACCAGTGTGTCTCGCGCCACTTTTCTATTGTTCTGTTGTGATGATGAGCTCGCTGCACCGCACGCAACAACAAACCCAACGTGATAGAGTCGTGAACAAATGACTCATTTGAATTGGGTCTTTTTCATGAATCACCCAAAAAGAACTGGGGGTTTGAACTCAGGAGCTCTGGTTAGCAGTTTGAATCAGATTCACTTTCTCAGTGAATCATCCGTCAGTGAGCTCACAACTGGGAGTGCAGACATTTCAAAATAAGAGTCCCTTGTGTATTTGGAGCTTCTTTATAATTAAAAGTCCCGTTTTGTGTACCAATTTTTTCTTCTTCTGGTAATTATTGATTGGGATTGGAGTAGCACAATAAACTGCATCTGGGATTTCATTCAATTTGCACTCTTGTAGTCTCTGTGTCTGGGCCATACGGTAACATTAAAGAAAGACTGAGGTGATATTTTAAAACAATAAAGATATATCTATCTATCATATATATATATATATATATATATGTACACACAGGTGCATCTCAATAAATTAGAATGTCGTGGAAAAGTTCATTTATTTCAGTAATTCAACTCAAATTGTGAAACTCGTGTATTAAATAAATTCAGTGCACACAGACTGAAGTAGTTTAAGTCTTTGGTTCTTTTAATTGTGATGATTTTGGCTCACATTTAACAAAAACCCACCAATTCACTATCTCAACAAATTAGAATACATCATAAGACCAATAAAAAAAAAACATTTTTAGTGAATAGTTGGCCTTCTGGAAAGTATGTTCATTTACTGTTTATGTACTCAATACTTGGTAGGGGCTCCTTTTGCTTTAATTACTGCCTCAATTCGGCGTGGCATGGAGGTGATCAGTTTGTGGCACTGCTGAGGTGGTATGGAAGTCCAGGTTTCTTTGACAGTGGCCTTCAGCTCATCTGCATTTTTTGGTCTCTTGTTTCTCATTTTCCTCATGACAATACCCCATAGATTCTCTATGGGGTTCAGGTCTGGTGAGTTTGCTGGCCAGTCAAGCACACCAACACCATGGTCATTTAACCAACTTTTGGTGCTTTTGGCAGTGTGGGCAGGTGCCAAATCCTGCTGGAAAATGAAATCAGCATCTTTAAAAAGCTGGTCAGCAGAAGGAAGCATGAAGTGCTCCAAAATTTCTTGGTAAACGGGTGCAGTGACTTTGGTTTTCAAAAAACACAATGGACCAACACCAGCAGATGACATTGCACCCCAAATCATCACTGACTGTGGAAACTTAACACTGGACTTCAAGCAACTTGGGCTATGAGCTTCTCCACCCTTCCTCCAGACTCTAGGACCTTGGTTTCCAAATGAAATACAAAACTTGCTCTCATCTGAAAAGAGGACTTTGGACCACTGGGCAACAGTCCAGTTCTTCTTCTCCTTAGCCCAGGTAAGACGCCTCTGAAGTTGTCTGTGGTTCAGGAGTGGCTTAACAAGAGGAATACGACAACTGTAGCCAAATTCCTTGACACGTCTGTGTGTGGTGGCTCTTGATGCCTTGACCCCAGCCTCAGTCCATTCCTTGTGAAGTTCACCCAAATTCTTGAATCGATTTTGCTTGACAATCCTCATAAGGCTGCGGTTCTCTCGGTTGGTTGTGCATCTTTTTCTTCCACAATTTTTCCTTCCACTCAACTTTCTGTTAACATGCTTGGATACAGTACTCTGTGAACAGCCAGCTTCTTTGGCAATGAATGTTTGTGGCTTACCCTCCTTGTGAAGGGTGTCAATGATTGTCTTCTGGACAACTGTCAGATCAGCAGTCTTCCCCATGATTGTGTAGCCTAGTGAACCAAACTGAGAGACCATTTTGAAGGCTCAGGAAACCTTTGCAGGTGTTTTGAGTTGATTAGCTGGTTGGCATGTCACCATATTCTAATTTTTTGAGATAGTGAATTGGTGGGTTTTTGTTAAATGTGAGCCAAAATCATCACAATTAAAAGAACCAAAGACTTAAACTACTTCAGTCTGTGTGCACTGAATTTATTTAATACACGAGTTTCACAATTTGAGTTGAATTACTGAAATAAATGAACTTTTCCACGACATTCTAATTTATTGAGATGCACCTGTGTATATATATATATATATATATATATATATATATATAAATAAACTCAAGCTTTTGACACTTAGGACAATTGAGGGACTTGTACACAACTATTACACAAGGTGAAAACATTCATTGATGCTCAAGAAGACAACACACTACTACATGCATACTATACTTTATGTAAATATCTGTAGATTCTGAAGAGCAGTACTAAATAAAAAAAAAAATTATATTTTGTATTTGTATAAATTATAAAAGGGATGTGAACATTTATGAGACAAAAGGCAATGCAAACATATCTTCTCAACTATGTATACGGTTTATTAAACCTTCAATGAATGGATTATCAGCTGACTTCCTTTTCTATCTTGTTTCTGAACAGCAATCTAAATCGAGCAATTCTGTGATTTGGCAACTAAAAACAGCCATTTGGCTCCTTAATATTTCAGTTTAGGAGCCAATGGCTCCCAAGTCATTTTTTTTAGTCTGGAGCCCTCCATCTGACACACGCATCTGTGTTTCATGTGCGTCTCGCACATTACATCTAGAGCACGGAAGTGCGTGCGAGTCCAGCAGGCTTCCCGATATTTGTGCTCCACAGACAGGAGAGTGCAGAGCAGGATCACTCATGTTACTCAATCATTTTTGATCCAGGAAAAACCCTGATTGGAGAAAAACATCTCCACAGAACAGGACGACTCCCAAACAAGTCATGAAAATGAAGAGGAGCTTGTTATTAAAACAGCTGCGACATCTGTGGTGTAGGTTCACAAAAGCCGACACGGAGCAGAAATTGTTTTATCTGCAAACTCGTAACACAAGCAATTTGTTTTACCTCCTCAAATGAAGCACGAAAAAGAATATTATTAAAGTCAAAAGATGCACTCCACATTAATTCGGTCATAATTTATTTTGCAAGTGTTTATATTTATTTAATGTAATGCAGCAAAGAAAATAATGCATATCTTTAAAAAAATCCAACGAAAATAAACACTTCTTGCACAAAATTATGTATTTTCTCAAATTACTCATATCGTGATATAAGATTTTGGTCATATCGCCCACCCCTACTTCTGAGAGACTGCTAAATAAATCTGAATGAATTCTGATGCGCAAATTATTAATGTCCAACAATACGGGTTCCACAACGATTTCAATAACAACTCAGGTACAGGTTGTCTATTTATTGTTCTTGCATTATTTAACAGCACCCAGAACTTCACATTCAACTCACAACAAAGTCAAAACTTTTCCTTTGAAACGTGTCACTGTTGATTCAATAATGATGCAGCTGTCAGGATTTCTCTCAGCTCATTTTAGAACCAAATGTCAAGAACATTATTTGGTTTCAGTATTTTTATTTACTTGAACAGGTTCCGAATAAGTACCGATTCTTGATTTCCAACCCGAGCCAAAATTCGACAGTATGTGTCCATAGTTTCCCAGGCCCCGTTGCTGCAGAAAACTTGAGAAAAGACAGAGATCCACGAAGATAGAAAAATAAACTATTAAAGAGGTGACAAAGGAGAACAGGAATAGATCACATCCACTTCAAGAAGCCCCTCTCAGCTCTGGCTCTTGTTATAAACATGCTAGCTCAAAAGCTGAAGTGGTGGTGGGGGTTGGAAAACAAAGTCAAACCCTTTTCAACATACAAAACTACAAACACTACACCATAAAGCGGATGTGTATGTGTCTTTGCATTCTTTACGCTTCCTGTTTCTTCAGCTTCCTGTGCCAGCTCTCTTCCACATACTTTAATGTACATTACCTTAAAAGAAATTAGAGGTCGACTGATAGTGGATTTTGCCAATATCAATAACTAACGTGGTGGGAAAGGCCTATAACCGATTAATCAGTCGATAAATTTGACAGTTTATTTAGAGAATGTAAAACAAACAAATGCATTCTTTCTTCACTATGGTGGTCAAAAACAAAGAGTCCAAAAAAAAAAACAAAAAAAGACGCAGTTTTTTGTTCAACCATAATCCCAATAATAACCAGAAAAAAAATAACGATTTGGTGCGTAACGCGAAACACATCGGGGACTCTTATTTTGAAATGCCAAAATGATGAAAAAAAGAAATAATAATAAAATAAATATCGGCAACTATCAGCATAGATTTTGCCAATAACTGATAGTTCCAAAAAGCAACTATCGGCACAGATTAATCGATAAAACCGATATATCGGTCTACCTCTAAAAGAAATGTTCCCGGTTGAATACAAGTTAAGCTCGATCAACAGCATTTGTTGTTGATGCCGATTTTTTGTTTTTGAAAAATGCTAAAATTATAGTTTTCGATTTCAGACATCGTTGCGTTTTTAAAAGTTTCAGAGCGCAATTCATAGCACAACATAAGTATGTGTTGCCACAAGGGGCGCTATTGCAAGATTAGTGTGAACTCTCCACTTCAACGGTGAATTTTTACTTTTTAGCCAACTACTGTCATGGCAGAGCAACAGTTTGAAGAGAATATTGCTGAGCAAGTAACGTGAAGTCAAAAGATTTATAGTAACTTGCCAGAATAATAGCACAGATGTTTGAATGTATCTAGTACTGAGGTTTGTTCCCGTCACGGTAATGTAAGAACGCATGTTAAGCATGTTCAACCAGACCGAGCATTGGCAATGCCGTGGCTAAGCGCTCGCATCTGGGTTCACATTCTTTTGTGGAATACTTTTTAGCCTTTAGGCAGAATCTCTACCTTAACCCTCATTCAAACGCTGATTAGATTTGAGATGTTTGATTAATTTCCACAAATCAGTTCCTTTAAAACTGATTTCAATTAATCACGTCAATGATTTGTTTTATCACTTAAAAGTGATCATAGAAGCATGGCATTTCACATGTGTTAAAATGATTTAGTAACAATACATGTAGGTAAAAACTTCCATTTAGTATATTTGTGCATACAAATAAAAATGATTAAATAGTTTACTTATTTGATGAAAACATGCCTTGATTATTTTAAACAAGTTAACTACTGTATTTTACTTCTTGCATTAAAAATTTTGAATCTGGCAATACTGCCCAGTTGTGTTCACGATACCAAAATTTCTGTGGTCAGTACCAATACCAGTAAAATGTGATGATTCTTGATACGAATTTCGATCACACAGCAAAATTGACTGAACACACTTTTTAACTATTTTAATATCAATGTAAATAATCAATTAAAGCAAATAATTTTTTTCCAAAATCTTGTGTTTTCCACTTTTATTTTTTACTTAATTCCATGTTTTGAAGTTTAATTAAACTCAATGACAATTTTAATTAGATTAATAGTTCAGTCATTTTTTCCTAAATATGACAAATTTGTGTGTGAGCAATTAAAAGCC